>NC_091289.1:10066809-10379750 GCF_032444005.1 Ranitomeya imitator | reverse complement strand
AAATATGCGTACGGTAAGTGGGAGATCGGATGTCACCGCGCCCTCCAGATCTTAACGATGGTAAAATACCATCTTGTACTTGATAAATCGTCAACATTTCTGACCCGAGAACATTGAAATGCCATATTTAATTCACCAGGAATATGAAAACGTTCTCAACATCTCATTATTGTCTTATACTCCATTCACACCCAAAGCTGCATTCACAATCCTGCAAGATGACATTTCTTCACTACACAATGAAGCGTCTGACCTAACAGCGGAGGCCTAGCTGTGTATCTGTCGCCTGATCTCCCACAATGCACTACTCTTCGGTAACCAGCAGAATTCTGAATGCAGCTTTGGATGTGAGTAGAGAAGAAAACACCATGTAACTTTGAAAGCATTTATATCTTTTTTTTTTTTTTTTTGTTTTCTTTGGCAGTCATAAAAGCAAGAATTTTGTCGGCACATGATAAAGGCACTCATGCAGAAGTGGTGGTGAAAGTGAGAAAAGTCCTCAAATCAGGGAAAGTGAAAATTGGTCGGAAAAACCGGAGCATCTATCCAGAATCATGGACCAATCGTGGCTGCACGTGCCCCATCCTTAACCCAGGTAGCATCAAAATATTAGAAACAGCAATGAAAATTATAAAATCTGGAATCCTGCATCCACCACTAGGGGGAGCTCCTTGTATAAAAAGAGGCATGATAATATTCTATACAGCCACAACTAGGGGAGCTCTCTTTATACAGATACATGACTAGATCCTGTCTGCAGCCACCACTAGGGGGAGCTCCCTGTATACAGAGATACATGATAAGATCCTGTCTGCAGCCACCACTAGGGGGAGCTCCCTGTATACAGAGATACATGATAAGATCCTGTCTGCAGACACCACTAGGGGGAGCTCCCTGTATACAGAGATACGTGATAAGATCCTGTCTGCAGCCACCACTAGGGGGAGCTCCCTGTATACAGAGATACATGATAAGATCCTGTCTGCAGCCACCACTAGGGGGAGCTCCCTGTATACAGAGATACATGATAAGATCCTGTCTGCAGCCACCACTAGGGGGAGCTCCCTGTATACAGAGATACATGATAAGATCCTGTCTGCAGCCACCACTAGGGGGAGCTCCCTGTATACAGAGATACATGATAAGATCCTGTCTGCAGACACCACTAGGGGGAGCTCCCTGTATACAGAGATACGTGATAAGATCCTGTCTGCAGCCACCACTAGGGGGAGCTCCCTGTATACAGAGATACATGATAAGATCTTGTCTGCAGACACCACTAGGGGGAGCTCCCTGTATACAGAGATACATGATAAGATCCTGTCTGCAGACACCACTAGGGGGAGCTCCCTGTATACAGAGATACATGATAAGATCTTGTCTGCAGACACTAGGGGGAGCTCCCTGTATACAGAGATACATGATAAGATCCTGTCTGCAGTCACCACTAGGGGGAGCTCCCTGTATAAAGAGATACATGATAAGATCCTGTCTGCAGTCACCACTAGGGGGGGGCTCCCTGTATACAGAGATACATGATAAGATCCTGTCTGCAGCCACCACTAGGGGGAGCTCCCTGTATACAGAGATACATGATAAGATCCTGTCTGCATACACCACTAGGGGGGCGCTCCCTGTATACAGAGATACATAAGATCCTGTCTGCAGTCACCACTAGGGGGAGCTCCCTGTATACAGAGATACATGATAAGATCCTGTCTGCAGACACCACTAGGGGGAGCTCCCTGTATACAGAGATACATGATAAGATCTTGTCTGCAGACACCACTAGGGGGAGCTCCCTGTATACAGAGATGCATGATAAGATCTTGTCTGCAGCCACCACTAGGGGGAGCTCCCTGTATACAGAGATACATGATAAGATCCTGTCTGCAGCCACCACTAGGGGGAGCTCCCTGTACACAGAGATGCATGATAAGATCCTGTCTGCAGCCACCACTAGGGGGAGCTCCCTGTATACAGAGATACATGATAAGATCCTGTCTGCAGTCACCACTAGGGGGAGCTCCCTGTATACAGAGATGCATAAGATCTTGTCTGCAGCCACCACTAGGGGGAGCTCCCTGTATACAGAGATACATGATAAGATCCTGTCTGCAGTCACCACTAGGGGGAGCTCCCTGTATACAGAGATACATGATAAGATCCTGTCTGCAGCCACCACTAGGGGGAGCTCTCTGTATACAGAGATACAGTACAGACCAAAAGTTTGGACACACCTTCTCATTTAAAGATTTTTCTGTATTTTCATGACTATGAAAATTGTAAATTCACACTGAAGGCATCAAAACTATGAATTAACACATGTGGAATTATATACTTAACAAAAAAGTGTGAAAAAACTGAAAATGTTTTATATTCTAGGTTCTTCCTTTTGCTTTGATGACTGCTTTGCCCACTCTTGGCATTCTCTTCATGAGCTTCAAGAGATAGTCACCAGAAATGGTTTTCACTTCACAGGTGTGCCCTGTCAGGTTTAATAAGTGGGATTTCTTGCCCTATAAATGGGGTTGGGACCATCAGTTGTGTTGTGCAGAAGTCTGGTGGATACACAGCTGATAGTCCTACTGAATATTAGAAATTTAGAATTTGTATTATGGCAAGAAAACAACAGCTAAGTAAAGAAAAATGAGTGGCCATCATTACTTTAAGAAATTAAGGTCAGTCAGTCTGGAAAATTGGGAAAACTTTGAAAGTGTCCCCAAGTGCAGTAGCAAAAACCATCAAGCGCTACAAAGAAACTGGCTCACATGAGGATTGCCCCAGGAAAGGAAGACCAAGAGTCACCTCTGCTTCTGAGGATAAGTTTATCCGAGTCACCAGCCTCAGAAATCGCAGGTTAACAGCAGCTCAGATTAGAGACCAGGTCTATGCCACACAGAGTTCTAGCAGCAGACACATCTCTACAACAACTGTTAAGAGGAGACTTTGTGCAGCAGCCTTCATGGTAAAATAGCTGCTAGGAAACCACTGCTAAGGACGGGCAACAAGCAGAAGAGACTTGTTTGGGCTAAAGAACACAAGGAATGGACATTAGACCAGTGGAAATCTGTGCTTTGGTCTGATGAGTCCAAATTTGAGATCTTTGGTTCCAACCACCGTGTCTTTGTGCGATGCAGAAAAGGTGAACGGATGGACTCTACATGCCTGGTTCCCACCGTGAAGCATGGAGGAGGAGGTGTGATGGTGTGGGGGGGCTTTGCTGGTGACACTGTTGGGGATTTATTAAAAATTGAAGACATACTGAACCAGCATGGCTACCACAGCATTTTGCAGCGGCATGCTATTCCATCCGGTTTGCGTTTAGTTGGACCATCATTTATTTTTCAACAGAACAATGACCCCAAACACACCTCCAGGCTGTGTAAGGGCTATTTGACCAAGAAGGAGAGTGATGGGATGCTACGCCCAGATGACCTGGCCCCCCACAGTCACCAGACCTGAACCCAATCGAGATGGTTTGGGGTGAGCTGGACCGCAGAGTGAAGGCAAAAGGGCCAACAAGTGCTAAGCATCTCTGGGAACTCCTTCAAGATTGTTGGAAGACCATTCCCGGTGACTACCTCCTGAAGCTCATCAAGAGAATGCCAAGAGTGTGCAAAGCAGTCATCAAAGCAAAAAGTGGCTACTTTGAAGAACCTAGAATATAAGACATAATTTCAGTTGTTTCACACTTTTTTGTTAAGTATATAATTCCATATATGTTAATTCATAGTTTTGATGCCTTCAGTGTGAATGTACAATTTTCATAGTCATGAAAATACAGAAAAATCTTTAAATTAGGTGTGTCCAAACTTTTGGTCTGTACTGTACATCACATCCTGTCGGCAGCTACCACTAGGGGGAGCTCCTTGTGTACAGAGATACATGATAAGATCGTGTCTGAAGCCACCACTAGGGGGAGCTCCCTGTATACAGAGATACATGATAAGATCCTGTCTGCAGTCACCACTAGGGGGAGCTCCCTGTATACAGAGATACATGATAAGATCCTGTCTGCAGCCACCACTAGGGGGAGCTCCCTGTATACAGAGATACATGATAAGACCCTGTCTGCAGTCACCACTAGGGGGAGCTCCCTGTATACAGAGACACATGATAAGATTCTGTCTGCAGCCTCCACTAGGGGGAGCTCCCTGTATACAGAGATACATAAGATCCTGTCTGCAGTCACCACTAGGGGGAGCTCCCTGTATACAGAGATACATGATAAGATCCTGTCTGCAGTCACCACTAGGGGGAGCTCCCTGTATACAGAGATACATGATAAGATCCTGTCTGCAGCCACCACTAGGGGGAGCTCCCTGTATACAGAGATACATGATAAGATCCTGTCTGCAGTCACCACTAGGGGGAGCTCCTTGTGAACAGAGATACATGATAGGATCCTGTCTGCATCCACCACTAGGGGGAGCTCCCTGTATACAGAGATACATAAGATCCTGTCTGCAGCCACCTTTAGGGGGAGCTCCATGTATAGGGAGATACATGATAAGATCCTGTCTGCAGCCACCACTAGGGGGAGCTCCCTGTATATAGAGATACATGATAACATCCTGTCATGTCACCACTAGGGGGAGCTCCCTGTATATAGAGATACATAACATCCTGTCACATAAGTCACCACTAGGGGGAGCTCCCTGTATACAGAGATACATGATAAGATCCTGTCTGCAGTCACCACTAGGGGGAGCTCCCTGTATACAGAGATATATGATAAGATCCTGTCTGCAGTCACCACTAGGGGGAGCTCCCTGTATACAGAGATACATGATAAGATCCTGTCTGCAGGCACCACTAGGGGGAGCTCCGTGTATATAGAGATACATAACATCCTGTCACATAAGTCACCACTAGGGGGAGCTCCCTGTATACAGAGATACATGATAAGATCCTGTCTGCAGTCACCACTAGGGGGAGCTCCCTGTATACAGAGATACATGATAAGATCCTGTCTGCAGTCACCACTAGGGGGAGCTCCCTGTATACAGAGATATATGATAAGATCCTGTCTGCAGGCACCACTAGGGGGAGCTCCGTGTATATAGATACATAACATCCTGTCACATAAGTCACCACTAGGGGGAGCTCCCTGTATACAGAGATACATGATAAGATCCTGTCTGCAGTCACCACTAGGGGGAGCTCCCTGTATACAGAGATATATGATAAGATCCTGTCTGCAGTCACCACTAGGGGGAGCTCCCTGTATACAGAGATACATGATAAGATCCTGTCTGCAGTCACCACTAGGGGGAGCTCCCTGCAGACAGAAGTATACTGATCCCATAATGAGTGTACCTACTCTAGTAGTGGGTGTAGGCAAAACGATTACATATATAATTCTGTGCATGCAGAAGATTTGGAGCTTTATTCCAGAATAAAGACCTGACAGAACACAGAGTTTCCTATGAGCTCATCCAAAGCTGAAAAGGATGTAGAATCTGGTGGGCACAGGGTCGTTCAGTACTTAAAGGGTCAGGACTGGCAGCCTTGCAGTAAATGGCAGCGTTTCAGTCTCTCCCAGAAATCGCTGATGGACACAGTGCCCTTTCTGTTCGGGACAGGTCTGGCCTCTTGGGGACACAAGATCAGTTGCTTCTGTCTCTTGTCCTAAAGTCTCATTCCACAAGTTGAACGGAATGAATCGGGCTGTTCATGTGCAGTTTTCGGACAGGTCAGCTCTCGGAGAACTGAAGGTGGCAGACCCTGGGCATAGTACGCCTACTTCTGATGGTTTATCCTGGTGCCAGATAGTTGGGGATTTTCCTGGATATCTACTAATACACTTTGGAGAACATTGAATTGTTAGTTTGTTAGAAGAGAGATGAAGCTGGAGATTCTACGGACTTCATCTATTGGAGGACCCAAAATGTCTGTACCTTAAAGGGAACCTGTCACCCCGTTTTTTGAGATTGAGCTATAAATACTGTTAAATAGGGCCTGCGCTGTGTGTTCCTATAGTGTATGTAGTGTACCCCGATTCCCCATGTATGCTGAGAAATAACTTACCAAAGTCGCCGTTTTCGCCTGTCAATCAGGCTGGTCAGGTCGGGAGGGCGTGGTGACATCGGTGGTTCTTCCTCAGCTTTACGTTGGTGGCGTAGTGGTGAAGACACAGCGCGCGATCTGCGCTGTAATCCCTTGCATCGGTGGGGGCGGCCATCTTCCTGGGGCCGCGCGTGCGCAGATCGAGTGCTCTGCTGCACTGGGCTTCAGGAAAATGGCCGCGGGATGCCGCGCGTGCGCATTAGAGATCGCGGCGGCCATTTTCCCAAAGCCGAGTTTGCATCTCGGCTTTGGGAAAATGGCCGCCGCGATCTCTAATGCGCACGCGCGGCATCCCGCGGCCATTTTCCTGAAGCCCCGTGCAGCTGAGCACTCGATCTGCGCACGCGCGGCCCCAGGAAGATGGCCGCCCCCACCGATGCAAGGGATTACAGCGCAGATCGCGCGCTGTGTCTTCACCACTACGCCACTACGCCACCAACGTAAAGCTGAGGAAGAACCACCGATGTCACCACGCCCTCCCGACCTGACCAGCCTGATTGACAGGCGAAAACGGCGACTTTGGTAAGTTATTTCTCAGCATACATGGGGAATCGGGGTACACTACATACACTATAGGAACACACAGCGCAGGCCCTATTTAACAGTATTTATAGCTCAATCTCAAAAAACGGGGTGACAGGTTCCCTTTAATTAGTTTAATGGGCACATGTAATACCTCATTTTCCCTGTGGAGGCGCTGCAGGCAAATGAATCACTTGCTGCTGGTTCCTTCCCAGATCTCATCTGATCACTGGGGATTATCTCTGTAATTATCCTTTATTTGGGGAGGACATCGAACAGAAGGGATTGTCCGACGCAGATTCTGCAATTTACTTTTGATAAATATCCTCCACGTTATCGAAATGTGGAAAAAAAAGTGATTTTCTTATAGTAACCAACCTGATTGCGTCTGCAATTTTCACATACAAACTTGCAAAATTAGCTATGGAATCTGATGGGTTGCGATTTATAGTCACGGCTTCACTTTTCGTTTGCAGCATCAATCGTTCTTTTCCTCCTTACCTCTCTAAGATCTCTGCTTGCTGCCGCTGAATGGGGATATTCCTGTGAATGACTAAAGATCAGATCTGTGTAAGGGTCCGTGCAGGTGACCAGATTTTTGGTCTGAGTGCGATCCGACAATACTTTGCATTGCCCTTGGACTAATGCTGATGTTAGCCTATGTGGCCGTACACGTCAGGTTTTTTTTTTCTCTGGGAAAAAATAAAAAATTGCAGCACGTACGACTTGCATCCGGTTTTCTCAGATCAAAGAAAATCCGCTTGTGTGACCCTGGCCTGAAACGGATTCACTAACAGCGGCTGCTATGTACAAGGGACATTTACTGAAAGTCTGAGTTTATTTTGAACTCCGATAATATCTTAATATTTACTTTATGTATGCAATAAAAAAACTAATCTTCATCCTCGGTCCAGATGTCCTGCACTCACCAAAAGGAGACGACCATTAGAATCCACACACTCAAACTGCGTAGACAGGATACAAATGTGACAAAACATCCGCTGTGAGAAGTTTGATGTCTGTGCAGATGTTACATTTCCATTCATTGTAAGTAAAGATGTGGAATAAAGCTGATACATTGTGTGCTGTCTTTCAGGTGTAGACTACCTAATAGCCGGACCCGAGGACACCCGGAATAACAAGCTGCTGGTCAATATGAACAGTCTGGTGAAGCCCTGGAAGGCCGCCTGGGCCAAGCAGGCCATCGACTTCCTCCGCTCCGGATGTAAATAGATCTCGGCGGACTTGATCCTTTTTCTTCTCTCTGGCAGTAGTGTAGATCTCCCTCCGTGCACAAGGAACTCCTAGGCCGAGCTTCCTCCTCCTCCGACGATCCCAGGACGCCTCCAGTGCTGCGATCGGCTGCTTGTACCCCACGTGACGGCTGCGGACGGATGTTTTATTACCAGGGAGTGCGCTGGATGTGGAGATCATGAAGATCGTACAATGGGGCACGGAGAAACCAGAAGGCAACCAAAGACCGACGTGGGCGGTGGACATTATGGAGTGCAGCGGTGACATAAGAGGGGCTGATAACAGTCACCTATGGATGGAAATATCTCCAGAGCCGAGATGGTGATCATGGGGGCAGGGCGGTGTCCCCCGAACATTATAGTCCACCTCTGCCCAACGTGAAATGGCTGATGACAGGGAGCAATAGCTGCTTTCTGCTGCACCATAAATGGGGTGGGGATAGCGGGTACAAACAACCGTGAATACAGGCTATGATTATTGTGGGCCTGATTCTGTCTGATTTGTATGAAGGGCAGCCAATCAAAATTCCCCATCCCTTGGGATTTTCTCACTATATCTTATGTATTCTGGCTATTCCAACCTTAGGATCTGTGCTCAGGTTCCTCCTCCTGTAAATTATAAATAGGCTTCAGGGTTTTTTGTGCACCCGATGGCGGTATTCACGGAGCACGGCTAAAACTCGCTTCTTTTGTACTTAACTGTAAATTAAAGTTATTTAAACATTTCTGACTGAAGGAGAGTGATTACCAAGTGACTAGCCCCAAATCACCGGAGGGACTTTGTGCTGCTCAGCCGGTGTATCTAATCTTATCGTGTGTGATGCAGCATCTCAGCAGACAGTGTCTAATCCGATGTGTGACACTGTCTGCTTAGCTGTGTATCTGATCCTTTTATGTGTGCCGAGACGTAGTATCTAATCCTACCATGTGTGGTACTGTGCTGAGCTGTGTATCTAATCTTACTACATGTGATACTGTCTGCAGTGCTGTATATCTATTATGTGTGGTACTGTCTGCTGAGATGCAGTATCAAATTCTACCATGTGTAATACACCCCCTGCCGTCTCCATCATGTACTGTTACTGGATTACACTAACACTGCAAATTAAATCTATATGACATTTTGAACTTTGTAAAAATCTTGTAAACCTCATGAATAACATTCTATTTTTTGCATAGTCCATCTCCAGAGCTGTATCCTTAATTCTGCTTCACAGCCAAGACTCCAAGTTAATACAATAAATGTATTAAGACAGTAGAGAAATATGAGCTGCTGATGTGTTTATAGCAGTGGTAGATTGTAACAAACACTCAGCTGTGAGACTCCTCTAAATATAAACTATAATGTTCCCATTCACTAACAGCAAACAGAAGTTTAAAAATGGTGAGTAGTTTGAACACAATGTTTTTAAGTTACAAATTTGATTATTAGTGATGAGCGAATATACTCGTTGCTCAGGTTTTCTAGAGCACGCTTGGGTGGTCTCCGAGTATTTATGACTGCTCGGACATTTAGTTTTCCTTGCCCCAGCTGCATGGTTTGCGGCTGCTAGCCAGCTTGATTACATGTGGGGATTCCCTAGCAACCAGGCAACCCCCACATGTACTCAGGCTGGCTAGTAACTGTACATCATGCTGCTGAGGTGATAAACTAAATCTCCGAGCATTCACAAATACTCGGAGACCACCTGAGTACGCTCTGGAAAACCCGAGCAACGAGTATATTCGCTCATCACTAATGATTACTCATCAGACCCGGACCAAGCATTGGCCTCCATGGCCTGACAACTCCCGAAGTGTTCACAGTGCTTGTCAATAGTTCTCCACCATCTGAGTCCATAGCAATGGTCACTACCCTGTGGTTCACCAGTGCCTGGAAAACTACAACTCCCTGCATGACAGGATGGTCAAAGGCTGTGAGGACATGATGGGTGTTGTAGTTTGTGACTCCGGGACTTAACTGCAAAATTATATAAAATCTGAAAAGTAAAAAGATTAAAAAAATATAACGAGGAATATTGGTATAAGGTAGAAAGAGATTTAATACGTTCAAGTCACAAACGCTGCACGTGATCCACAGATATGGAGCCTGCTATATTCAGTGCATTCAGGAGAGGCGGCAGCGGTGGGTGTCAGGATTGAGGCACAGGCGGGTGTTATCTGCTCCTCCACAGATCTTCATTATGTCCATACCCAGTGAAAAGACAGTGAGGAGCGAACCAAAATCATGGAAAATAATATGAAACCCACAACAAAGCCCCTGATCGTCCCTCTTACATAATTGGATCTGGAAAGGCTGGGTGGTCACCAATATGGCCGCTGTTCGTGCTCTGACAGCTGTAAAGGCCAAACGGGCTGAATCCCAGCTTTCCCAGAATCAGATATTTCAATAATTGGTTAAATTAACCTGTTGTCTTTTTCCTTAGAAAGGGAAGCGTTCTTCGCGGTGATCTCCAGCTGTGGGTGACCTCCTGCATCATGCTCCAGTAGGGCCCTATATAAGACAGTGGAGGGGTAGGTCATGGTCCATACAACAGTGGGAGGTAAAATCTTGGAGGCGGCGCCCCCTTCCTTTACATTAGCTGGATGACTCCTCTACAGTCACAGGGGAGGCTTCTGTAGGTGCCAGTTCTGGGCTCAGCTTGTCTTTGTTGTCCTCGTCTTCGTCCTCCTGGGGGTAGAGGTCGGGGTACTTCTGCATACACTCCTGCATCCCTCGAAATTGGTCCAGGCAGTCTGAGCCCTTCACCTCCTCCTGGCTGTAGTGGAAGCAGGAGAAGGCAGCTTTGAATTGCTCCCCGCATGGTCCGCTGGCCATTCCCCCAAGGCATGGACAATTCCAGTTAATGTCTCCATTGGGGAGAATCAAACCTGAAAAAAAACACATTTAAAGTTAGTGACGTATCATTACTTTGGGGATGTGCTGCAGCCAATGGCACAGGGAACATTTCACAGATAGGGGGGAAAAATGGATTTAGTGAAATTTAATAATTTTTTAATGCAAACATAATGCGGTCTGTAAAAAGGCTGCAGTTGAAAAGAGGAAGAGGATGGTTTCTACAAATGGATAATGATCCTAAACAGACGTCAGAATTCACAATAGAGGACCTCAAAGGGCACAAGATGAAGGTTTTACAATGGCCCTCACAGTCCTCTGATCTGATCATCATTGAAAATCTGTGGCTAGACCTCAAAATAGCAGAGGAAGCAAAACAACACAGGAATCTCACAGAACTGGAGGAATTCTTTAAGGAAGAATGGACGAACATTCCTCAATTGAAAGACTCTTGTCTGACTACAAGAAGCATTTACAAGCTGTGATACTTTCATAAGGGGCACTACTAGGTACTGACCATGCAGGGTGCCCAAACTTTTCTATTGTCCCATTTTCCTTTTTATAATTTTTCAAATGTAAAAGATGAAAATGTACGGTATATATTTTGCCTAAATTACAAAGGAAATGTGTCATCTATAACTTTAGGCCTTTTACAGATCAATTAATCTTCAATTTGCTCAACTGTTCACAGTTAGGGCAACTTTTACTTGCCACTGTAACACTATTGTTGGTTTCCTGCACCTGCACATTTTCTCTCTGCTCCGCCTCAGTGGGCGTGTCATCCTAGTGTGATGTCACAGTTGAGCTGTATCCAATCAAATGTCTCCTCACTGCACATTTCCCAGGGAGAAACTGCAGCTTCATCTCCCTCCTCCCCATCTATGTTCAAACCTACACTTCTACCAAAAGAGGACGATGCAAGAACTCCTTAAAAAAATTAAGTATTTTCATCCCGTAAAGTGACTGAGTATCCCATTTCTTAATGATCAGTGGATGTCCAACGTTTGGGACCCCCACAAACTTAAGAAACACAAAAAAAAAAAAGTCCACCAGCATTAGTTAAGTTGAATCTCATTTAACGTTTTTTTTTTCCCATTACACTGGGATGATCATAAA
The DNA here is from genome assembly GCF_032444005.1 of Ranitomeya imitator. NCBI lineage: Eukaryota > Metazoa > Chordata > Amphibia > Anura > Dendrobatidae > Ranitomeya > Ranitomeya imitator. The sequence continues at coordinate 10,367,951 of NC_091289.1, read as the reverse complement.
ATAGCATATGCCAGATAAATACCATCATGCTATGAAATGGGAATACCCTTTTAACGTGTCAGACAGCCGTCAGTGTAAACTGCGCATTGGGAGGATAATAGGTAGCTGGGCACACATGACACACGGCGGTGTCTACCCTTTCTGGGCACCGTCCCGCCCATGTTATCCATCCCCCGACTGGCGGCTGCGGTGCCCTGTAGTAATTAGCGCTGACCTGCAGTTAGAGTTGCTAGTGACATAATGCGCTGTACACACACACACACACAAAGCTCTCTGTAATGCCAAGCCATGTTTTCAATCTTTTCGAGGTCGGTGGCAGCTTTGGACAATATCTCCCACCCGGCAGACCGCCCTCCCTATAGTACAAGTGACAGGCAGAATGAATCCGACTATTCATGTCTCGCTGCCAGCTGCAGCCCGCCTGCTACACCAGTCCTTTCAGGAGCAATCAGCCAATGACGGATGGCATTAACCCTTTAAAAACGGACCGCCACCCTCGGAGGCGAGACCCTGAGACAATGGATTGTGTCTGAAGATGTAACTAGAGGGGAAAACAATTAGAAAAAGGCCAAAACATATAAATACAATAACTACTTAACTTCATAGAGTTTAGCTTTGGACCATGTTAAAAAAAAAACGATGTGAGCAATAATACGTTTTTGGGGTGCACTAATTTGAAGACAATTCATCTGTCAGCTGGAATCACCAGGCTCCTGTCTCAAATGTAAATCAGAGCCTGCACGTGCACCAAGTAGTCAGCGGTCTCCAGCCGTTGTGATACTATAAGTCCAAGCATTCAATAATCAGTGCATGATGGAACTTGTAGTTTCTGGCTGGCATTCAATGCCTGACATGGCAGAACAACATGCCAATCTTCTGTCACCCTTTAGACTGTGAACCAGGACATGCTTAGAGACATCTGCTGACTCTGCACCATGGGATAATCTGGTTTTTGGATGAGGGTACATTTTAGACTTAACTCTTTGTGGCATATATAAAAAAAAATATATATAATTTTCATTTTTTTTTATCTTTCCATTTTGCTCACTCTGGAGACGAAAACGTCCAGCGAGTCATTTTAAGCCGGACACTGGTGCCAAGTCTGTTGAGGGGGAAATATGTGGTTCAGCGATTCACAATATCCTTTGGGGGAGTTGTGCAAGTGTCAGTGACTAAATGCTGCCCTCTGGGGGCAGGAGTTGGAACTGCACCTATGTACAAGAGAATACTAGTTCACTTTTTCACTAAAGCTAATAGTCCCAAAAATAACCAGAAATGTTGCGTCTCAGCTGTAAATTACAGTCCATTAATTTCATTTGGGAGATTCCTCATAGGGCAGAGAGAAGCCATGAAATGACTGACTGTGGGGACAGCCTCTAAACTGGAAGGAGCCTGCGCCGTGGGCTTCTCTGACTCAAGACACCACTTCCAATACAATTGTAACATTATTATTTGAGCTTTGGTAATGTTAGAAATAAAAACTTCAACCTATTCAGTGACTTTTTTTTTAATGTTCCCAATTTAGGAAGAATAAGAAAATTACGTAAAATTTGCAATAAGTTTTAACAGATAATTGATGTTTGTTTCTGAAGATCCTATGCGGATCTGTGACTCCACGATATCAAAAAACCCTGTGACCCAATACGTCTCATAGCAGAGAGTCTGCTGCATCCATTCTATAGAATCCTCTGTCAACTAAACAGCCTCAAAACTGATAAATTCCACTTGCACTGATACAGTGTAACAAATTATCAGGACAGGAGAAAGATTTGTGCTGCTGATATGTTTAGCTCAAAGGATTGTCTATGAAAAATGCAGTTGTAACAAAACCTCAGCTGTAAGAATGTTTTCATCCTCTGAATGCAAACAATGTTCCCGTTCAATGACAGCAAGGAGAAATCTTACGAGTCGTGAGAAACTCAAAACCAAAAAATGTTGGAAAGTTGTAAAAAACTAATTGTGCAATAAATAAAAGTGTTCCCCAGCTATTCTTTGCTGCATTGATGGGGAAGATGTGCTGATAACGTTGCATAATCAGATACTGGCCAAAGTTCATGCATGACGGTCAGGTGTCGCACACCTGTCCTGTTTATCAGCGTAGAAGACGTTCATGATATCTGCAGACCATGCATGAACACTGGCCAATACCCAACGATGCAACATTATCAGCGTGCCTTCTCCCTGACCGATGTGGAAAAGAATGGTGGGAGGTCCCCTTTAATCATTGCTAAATTTAACACACAAATGTTACCAACCATGGTCTTCATAGGGGTCGTTGGGGTCATCAGGGATGAGCTCCGCACTGCTTGGTGTCGCATGATCTTCTTTGGTTACAAAAATAATTTTATCTTTTCCTAAAACGATCACAAAAAAAGATTGTCAAGATAAATTCATCTGGGTCCCGGTTGAATCAGAAACAGCAGCCATACTGATTGTGACCCTGCTTTTTCATTGACGAGAATACTTAGAAAAGAACTAGTAGTGACTGGGGAGGGTGCAGAGCTGCAGTGCAAAGCATAAGAGTCAGGGACGTAAGACTAATGCAGACTCCAGCAACTAAGCCGGAGTCGCTGCTTATTATTGTAGTGAGAAAGTAAGTAGCTCAGGAGAAAATTAAAAAAAAAATCATAATTTGGGTACAGTAACATTCAACATAAGAAAAAATAATTTTGCAAAATGTATTAATATGGAGTTTAAGGGAGAAAAATTGACTTTTTGTGTAAAAAGACAAAACAAAACACAAACATCAGCCCAGATGTATTGATGCTGTGTAATAGTGTAAACAGGACCTGGCAAGCACCAGACGCCATGGTGCGGAGACTCAGACGTTCCCTCTGTGTAGCTTCCTGGACATCACCATCCAGTGCACAATCATCACCGCACGCCCTGAATAAACCTGGCGCATTCTTAGCCCCTTCTCTAGCGCTGCTGGAACGGCGCAAACATCAGTGATTTCTGGTGCAAATCAATGACTGATAATTTATCTACAGAGAACAAAACTGCAACGAAATATGAGGGTTTTTTTTTCTTTTCCCCCCACTCAAACCTCCTTTCCTCTTCCAATAAACCTTCTGCCCCAATCCTCCTTTCCAGCCTCAGCAACAACAAAAAAACAGTAAAAGTAAAAATAAATATCAGCACTGGAAAATAACTGAGGGTGAAGAAAACCGCGCCAAGCAGACTGAGGACGACTACTACTCCCTGCATTGTGATATTCCCGGTGACAGGAGATGCCCTTGAAGTGTATTAACCCCCAGCGTGCCTCTTCTCCTTGCTTTACCCTGCTGCCTCTCTCCTGTCGCCCCTCCACCATCCCCCGCTCTGCTCGGTCCAGCTCCCTCCTGTCCTTTCTTACCCTCCTGCCTGCAGTAGGACATGGCTGTAGCGCTCACACTTCTCCCGGCACCGCGCACTTTGCTGACGTCACTCAGTGCGACTAGGGAAACGTGAAAGCCCCCGGACGGGTCTGCCCTAATGACTGCCTGTTCCATATAACCCACATTATTACAGATATCTGCGTTATTCTGGGGCCGGTGACTTCATAACCTGTCACTGAATGATAATCAACAGAGAAATATTTCCGAAAAGACACGTATAGGAGTCTCCGACGACAAAAACTACGACTCCCATGCTGCTTCGCGTGGCTGGGACTACTGAGCATGCGCAGAAGTGTTTTGGGACAGGGAGGTAACTTTGTATCGGGAAAAAGTCGCTGGCAAGAAGTGAGAGCGCCGTATCCGGGGTTCCTGACGTCTATACCGCTTCTCCATAGACAAGTGTCTGCATCTCAGGGCGGAACATGGCCAGACAGGTGAGTGACGGCAGAGAACTGCAAGTGTGACTGCAGGGCGGACAGAGCTTGTAGTGAACAGTTCTGCTGCTTCCTTATGTTCCCCGCTATTGTTAGACTTCTCACAGCTGAGGGTTTGTTGCAGTTGTTTCGTGTCAGGAATATAATGCTAAACATCAAGACTGATACATTGTAACGAACAGAGAGCTGTGATGTGTCCACTACTTAAAGGGACTCTGTCACCTGAATTTGGAGGGAACAATTTTCAGCCATAGGGGCGGGGTTTTCGGGTGTTTGATTCACCCTTTCCTTACCCGCTGGCTGCAATATTGGATTGAAGTTCATTTTCTGTCCTCCGTAGTACAGGCAATCTTGCCTTGCGCAGGCGTGTACTATGGAGGACAGAGACAGCATGCAGCCAGCGGGTAAGGAAAGGGTGAATCAAACACCTGAAAACCCCGCCACTATGGCTGAAAATTGTTCCCTCCAAATTCAGGTGACAGTGTCCCTTTAATGTGATTGTAACAAACCCTCAGCTGTGATGAAAGCATCAAACAGTCCCGTCTGGTCACCTTCTGTGTGATGTTTGCAGTATGCAGATTCCACTAGAGAACACACGACGATCAGAAGTGATCCGGCACCAGGATTCCTGCAGCGTCTCAGTGACACGGCCGGAGGGATGGTGGTCGGCCTCATCGCCTTCACCCTCTCATTCTACCTGCTGTTTACTAATGAGGTGAGAATGTGCAAGACATATAATATCCACCAAGAGTGCAAACTGCAGAACAGTGAGTGCAGCTCTGGAGTATAATACAGGATGTAACTCAGGATCAGTAATATAATGTATGTGCACAGTGACTGCACCAGCAGAATAGTGAGTGCAGCTCTGGAGTATAATACAGGATGTAACTCAGGATCAGTAATGTAATGTATGTGCACAGTGACTGCACCAGCAGAATAGTGAGTGCAGCTCTGGGGTATAATACAGGATGTAACTCAGGATCAGTAATGTAATGTATGTACACAGTGACTGCACCAGCAGAATAGTGAGTGCAGCTCTGGGGTATAATACAGGAGGTAACTCGGGATCAGTAATGTAATGTATGTACACAGTGACTGCACCAGCAGGATAGTGAGTGCAGCTCTGGAGTATAATACAGGATCAGTAATGTATGTACACAGTGACTGCACCAGCAGAATAGTGAGTGCAGCTCTGGAGTATAATGCAGGGTGTAACTCAGGATCAGTAATGTAATGTATGTACACAGTGACTGCACCAGCAGAATAGTGAGTGCAGCTCTGGAGTATAATGCAAGATGTAACTCAGGATCAGTAATGTATGTACACAGTGACTGCACCAGCAGAATAGTGAGTGCAGCTCTGGAGTATAATGCAGGGTGTAACTCAGGATCAGTAATGTAATGTATGTACACAGTGACTGCACCAGCAGAATAGTGAGTGCAGCTCTGGGGTATAATACAGGAGGTAACTCAGGATCAGTAATGTATGTACACAGTGACTGCACCAGCAGAATAGTGAGTGCAGCTCTGGAGTATAATACAGGATGTAACTCAGGATCAGTAATGTAATGTATGTGCACAGTGACTGCACCAGCAGAATAGTGAGTGCAGCTCTGGAGTATAATACAGGAGGTAACTCAGGATCAGTAATGTAATGTATGTACACAGTGACTGCACCAGCAGAATAGTGAGTGCAGCTCTGGAGTATAATACAGGATGTAACTCAGGATCAGTAATATAATGTATGTGCACAGTGACTGCACCAGCAGAATAGTGAGTGCAGCTCTGGGGTATAATACAGGAGGTAACTCAGGATCAGTAATGTAATGTATGTGCACAGTGACTGCACCAGCAGAATAGTGAGTGCAGCTCTGGGGTATAATACAGGATGTAACTCAGGATCAGTAATGTAATATATGTACACAGTGACTGCACCAGCAGAATAGTGAGTGCAGCTCTGGAGTATAATACAGGATGTAACTCAGGATCAGTAATATAATGTATGTGCACAGTGACTGCACCAGCAGAATAGTGAGTGCAGCTCTGGGGTATAATACAGGAGGTAACTCAGGATCAGTAATGTAATGTATGTGCACAGTGACTGCACCAGCAGAATAGTGAGTGCAGCTCTGGGGTATAATACAGGAGGTAACTCAGGATCAGTAATGTAATGTATGTGCACAGTGACTGCACCAGCAGAATAGTGAGTGCAGCTCTGGAGTATAATACAGGATGTAACTCAGGATCAGTAATGTAATGTATGTACACAGTGACTGCACCAGCAGAATAGTGAGTGCAGCTCTGGAGTATAATACAGGATGTAACTCAGGATCAGTAATGTAATGTATGTGCACAGTGACTGCACCAGCAGAATAGTGAGTGCAGCTCTGGAGTATAATACAGGATGTAACTCAGGATCAGTAATGTATGTACACAGTGACTGCACCAGCAGAATAGTGACTGCAGCTCTGGGGTATAATACAGGATGTAACTCAGGATCAGTAATGTAATGTATGTGCACAGTGACTGCACCAGCAGAATAGTGAGTGCAGCTCTGGAGTATAATACAGGATGTAACTCAGGATCAGTAATGTAATGTATGTGCACAGTGACTGCACCAGCAGAATAGTGAGTGCAGCTCTGGGGTATAATACAGGATGTATCTCAGGATCAGTAATGTATGTGCACAGTGACTGCACCAGCAGAATAGTGAGTGCAGGTCTGGAGTATAATACAGGATGTAACTCAGGATCAGTAATGTAATGTATGTACACAGTGACTGCACCAGCAGAATAGTGAGTGCAGCTCTGGAGTATAATACAGGATGTAACTCAGGATCAGTAATGTAATGTATGTACACAGTGACTGCACCAGCAGAATAGTGAGTGCAGCTCTGGGGTATAATACAGGAGGTAACTCAGGATCAGTAATGTAATGTATGTACACAGTGACTGCACCAGCAGAATAGTGAGTGCAGCTCTGGGGTATAATACAGGATGTAACTCAGGATCAGTAATGTAATGTATGTACACAGTGACTGCACCAGCAGAATAGTGAGTGCTGCTCTGGGGTATAATACAGGATGTAACTCAGGATCAGTAATGTAATGTATGTACACAGTGACTGCACCAGCAGAATAGTGAGTGCAGCTCTGGGGTATAATACAGGATGTAACTCAGGATCAGTAATGTAATGTATGTACACAGTGACTGCACCAGCAGAATAGTGAGTGCAGCTCTGGAGTATAATACAGGAGGTAACTCAGGATCAGTGATGTAATGTATGTACACAGTGACTGCACCAGCAGAATAGTGAGTGCAGCTCTGGAGTATAATACAGGATGTAACTCAGGATCAATAATGTAATGTATGTACACACTGACTGCACCAGCAGAATAGTGAGTGCAGCTCTGGAGTATAATACAGGAGGTAACTCAGGATCAGTAATGTAATGTATGTACACAGTGACTGCACCAGCAGAATAGTGAGTGCAGCTCTGGAGTATAATACAGGATGTAACTCAGGATCAGTAATGTAATGTATGTACACACTGACTGCACCAGCAGAATAGTGAGTGCAGCTCTGGAGTATAATACAGGAGGTAACTCAGGATCAGTAATGTAATGTATGTACACAGTGACTGCACCAGCAGAATAGTGAGTGCAGCTCTGGAGTATAATACAGGATGTAACTCAGGATTAGTAATGTAATGTATGTACACAGTGACTGCACCAGCAGAATAGTGAGTGCAGCTCTGGAGTATAATACAGGATGTAACTCAGGATTAGTAATGTAATGTATGTACACAGTGACTGCAGCAGCAGAATAGTGAGTGCAGCTCTGGGGTATAATACAGTATGTAACTCAGGATCAGTAATGTAATGTATGTACACGTTGACTGCACCAGCAGAATAGTGAGTGCAGCTCTGGAGTATAATACAGGATGTAACTCAGGATCAGTAATATAATGTATGTGCACAGTGACTGCACCAGCAGAATAGTGAGTGCAGCTCTGGGGTATAATACAGGATGTAACTCAGGATCAGTAATGTAATATATGTACACAGTGACTGCACCAGCAGAATAGTGAGTGCAGCTCTGGAGTATAATACAGGATGTAACTCAGGATCAGTAATATAATGTATGTGCACAGTGACTGCACCAGCAGAATAGTGAGTGCAGCTCTGGGGTATAATACAGGAGGTAACTCAGGATCAGTAATGTAATGTATGTGCACAGTGACTGCACCAGCAGAATAGTGAGTGCAGCTCTGGGGTATAATACAGGAGGTAACTCAGGATCAGTAATGTAATGTATGTGCACAGTGACTGCACCAGCAGAATAGTGAGTGCAGCTCTGGAGTATAATACAGGATGTAACTCAGGATCAGTAATGTAATGTATGTGCACAGTGACTGCACCAGCAGAATAGTGAGTGCAGCTCTGGAGTATAATACAGGATGTAACTCAGGATCAGTAATGTATGTACACAGTGACTGCACCAGCAGAATAGTGACTGCAGCTCTGGGGTATAATACAGGATGTAACTCAGGATCAGTAATGTAATGTATGTGCACAGTGACTGCACCAGCAGAATAGTGAGTGCAGCTCTGGAGTATAATACAGGATGTAACTCAGGATCAGTAATGTAATGTATGTGCACAGTGACTGCACCAGCAGAATAGTGAGTGCAGCTCTGGGGTATAATACAGGATGTATCTCAGGATCAGTAATGTATGTGCACAGTGACTGCACCAGCAGAATAGTGAGTGCAGGTCTGGAGTATAATACAGGATGTAACTCAGGATCAGTAATGTAATGTATGTACACAGTGACTGCACCAGCAGAATAGTGAGTGCAGCTCTGGAGTATAATACAGGATGTATCTCAGGATCAGTAATGTAATGTATGTGCACAGTGACTGCACCAGCAGAATAGTGAGTGCAGCTCTGGAGTATAATACAGGATGTAACTCAGGATCAGTAATGTAATGTATGTACACAGTGACTGCACCAGCAGAATAGTGAGTGCAGCTCTGGAGTATAATACAGAATGTAACTCAGGATCAGTAATGTAATGTATGTACACAGTGACTGCACCAGCAGAATAGTGAGTGCAGCTCTGGGGTATAATACAGGAGGTAACTCAGGATCAGTAATGTAATGTATGTACACAGTGACTGCACCAGCAGAATAGTGAGTGCAGCTCTGGGGTATAATACAGGATGTAACTCAGGATCAGTAATGTAATGTATGTACACAGTGACTGCACCAGCAGAATAGTGAGTGCAGCTCTGGAGTATAATACAGGAGGTAACTCAGGATCAGTAATGTAATGTATGTACACAGTGACTGCACCAGCAGAATAGTGAGTGCAGCTCTGGAGTATAATACAGGATGTAACTCAGGATCAGTAATGTAATGTATGTACACACTGACTTCACCAGCAGAATAGTGAGTGCAGCTCTGGAGTATAATACAGGAGGTAACTCAGGATCAGTAATGTAATGTATGTACACAGTGACTGCACCAGCAGAATAGTGAGTGCAGCTCTGGAGTATAATACAGGATGTAACTCAGGATCAGTAATGTAATGTATGTACACAGTGACTGCAGCAGCAGAATAGTGAGTGCAGCTGTGGGGTATAATACAGTATGTAACTCAGGATCAGTAATGTAATGTATGTACACGGTGACTGCACCAGCAGAATAGTGAGTGCACCTCTGGGGTATAATATAGGATGTAACTCAGAATCAGTAATGTAATGTATGCACGGTGACTGCACCAGCAGAATAGTGAGTGCAGCTCTGGGGTATAATACAGGATGTAATTCAGGATCAGTAATGTAATGTATGCACGGTGACTGCACCAGCAGAATAGTGAGTGCAGCTCTGGGGTATAATACAGGATGTAATTCAGGATCAGTAATATAATGTATGCACGGTGACTGCACCAGCAGAATAGTGAGTGCAGCTCTGGGGTATAATACAGGATGTAACTCAGGATCAGTAATGTAATGTATGTACACAGTGACTGAACCAGCAGAATAGTGAGTGCAGCTCTGGAGTATAATACAGGAGGTAACTCAGGATCAGTAATGTAATGTATGTACACAGTGACTTCACCAGCAGAATAGTGAGTGCAGCTCTGGAGTATAATACAGGATGTAACTCAGGATCAGTAATGTAAATGTATGTACACAGTGACTGCACCAGCAGAATAGTGAGTGCAACTCTGGGGTATAATACAGGTTGTAAGTCAGGATCAGTAATGTAATGTATGTACACAGTGACTGCACCAGCAGAATAGTGAGTGCAGCTCTGGGGTATAATACAGGATGTAACTCAGGATCAGTAATGTAATGTATGTACACAGTGACTGCACCAGCAGAATAGTGAGTGCAGCTCTGGGGTATAATACAGGATGTAACTCAGGATCAGTAATGTAATGTATATACACAGTGACTGCACCAGCAGAATAGTGAGTGCAGCTCTGGGGTATAATACAGTATGTAACTCAGGATCAGTAATGTATTGTATGTACACGGTGAGTGCACCAGCAGAATAGTGAGTGCAGCTCTGGGGTGTAATACAGGATGTAATTCAGGATCAGTAATATAATGTATGTACACAGTGACTGCACCAGCAGAATAGTGAGTGCAGCTCTGGGGTATAATACAGGATGTAACTCAGGATCAGTAATGTAATGTATGCACGGTGACTGCACCAGCAGAATAGTGAGTGCAGCTCTGGGGTATAATACAGGAGGTAACTCAGGATCAGTAATGTAATGTATGTGCACAGTGACTGCACCAGCAGAATAGTGAGTGCAGCTCTGGAGTATAATACAGGATGTAACTCAGGATCAGTAATGTAATGTATGTGCACAGTGACTGCACCAGCAGAATAGTGAGTGCAGCTCTGGAGTATAATACAGGATGTAACTCAGGATCAGTAATGTATGTACACAGTGACTGCACCAGCAGAATAGTGAGTGCAGCTCTGGGGTATAATACAGGATGTAACTCAGGATCAGTAATGTAATGTATGTGCACAGTGACTGCACCAGCAGAATAGTGAGTGCAGCTCTGGAGTATAATACAGGATGTAACTCAGGATCAGTAATGTAATGTATGTGCACAGTGACTGCACCAGCAGAATAGTGAGTGCAGCTCTGGGGTATAATACAGGATGTATCTCAGGATCAGTAATGTATGTGCACAGTGACTGCACCAGCAGAATAGTGAGTGCAGGTCTGGAGTATAATACAGGATGTAACTCAGGATCAGTAATGTAATGTATGTACACAGTGACTGCACCAGCAGAATAGTGAGTGCAGCTCTGGAGTATAATACAGGATGTAACTCAGGATCAGTAATGTAATGTATGTACACAGTGACTGCACCAGCAGAATAGTGAGTGCAGCTCTGGGGTATAATACAGGAGGTAACTCAGGATCAGTAATGTAATGTATGTACACAGTGACTGCACCAGCAGAATAGTGAGTGCAGCTCTGGGGTATAATACAGGATGTAACTCAGGATCAGTAATGTAATGTATGTACACAGTGACTGCACCAGCAGAATAGTGAGTGCTGCTCTGGGGTATAATACAGGATGTAACTCAGGATCAGTAATGTAATGTATGTACACAGTGACTGCACCAGGAGAATAGTGAGTGCAGCTCTGGGGTATAATACAGGATGTAACTCAGGATCAGTAATGTAATGTATGTACACAGTGACTGCACCAGCAGAATAGTGAGTGCAGCTGTGGAGTATAATACAGGAGGTAACTCAGGATCAGTGATGTAATGTATGTACACAGTGACTGCACCAGCAGAATAGTGAGTGCAGCTCTGGAGTATAATACAGGATGTAACTCAGGATCAATAATGTAATGTATGTACACACTGACTGCACCAGCAGAATAGTGAGTGCAGCTCTGGAGTATAATACAGGAGGTAACTCAGGATCAGTAATGTAATGTATGTACACAGTGACTGCACCAGCAGAATAGTGAGTGCAGCTCTGGAGTATAATACAGGATGTAACTCAGGATCAGTAATGTAATGTATGTACACACTGACTGCACCAGCAGAATAGTGAGTGCAGCTCTGGAGTATAATACAGGAGGTAACTCAGGATCAGTAATGTAATGTATGTACACAGTGACTGCACCAGCAGAATAGTGAGTGCAGCTCTGGAGTATAATACAGGATGTAACTCAGGATTAGTAATGTAATGTATGTACACAGTGACTGCAGCAGCAGAATAGTGAGTGCAGCTCTGGGGTATAATACAGTATGTAACTCAGGATCAGTAATGTAATGTATGTACACGGTGACTGCACCAGCAGAATAGTGAGTGCAGCTCTGGAGTATAATACAGGATGTAACTCAGGATCAGTAATATAATGTATGTGCACAGTGACTGCACCAGCAGAATAGTGAGTGCAGCTCTGGGGTATAATACAGGATGTAACTCAGGATCAGTAATGTAATGTATGTACACAGTGACTGCACCAGCAGAATAGTGAGTGCAGCTCTGGAGTATAATACAGGATGTAACTCAGGATCAGTAATATAATGTATGTGCACAGTGACTGCACCAGCAGAATAGTGAGTGCAGCTCTGGGGTATAATACAGGAGGTAACTCAGGATCAGTAATGTAATGTATGTGCACAGTGACTGCACCAGCAGAATCGTGAGTGCAGCTCTGGGGTATAATACAGGAGGTAACTCAGGATCAGTAATGTAATGTATGTGCACAGTGACTGCACCAGCAGAATAGTGAGTGCAGCTCTGGAGTATAATACAGGATGTAACTCAGGATCAGTAATGTAATGTATGTGCACAGTGACTGCACCAGCAGAATAGTGAGTGCAGCTCTGGAGTATAATACAGGATGTAACTCAGGATCAGTAATGTATGTACACAGTGACTGCACCAGCAGAATAGTGAGTGCAGCTCTGGAGTATAATACAGGATGTAACTCAGGATCAGTAATGTAATGTATGTGCACAGTGACTGCACCAGCAGAATAGTGAGTGCAGCTCTGGAGTATAATACAGGATGTAACTCAGGATCAGTAATGTATGTACACAGTGACTGCACCAGCAGAATAGTGACTGCAGCTCTGGGGTATAATACAGGATGTAACTCAGGATCAGTAATGTAATGTATGTGCACAGTGACTGCACCAGCAGAATAGTGAGTGCAGCTCTGGAGTATAGTACAGGATGTAACTCAGGATCAGTAATGTAATGTATGTGCACAGTGACTGCACCAGCAGAATAGTGAGTGCAGCTCTGGGGTATAATACAGGATGTATCTCAGGATCAGTAATGTATGTGCACAGTGACTGCACCAGCAGAATAGTGAGTGCAGGTCTGGAGTATAATACAGGATGTAACTCAGGATCAGTAATGTAATGTATGTACACAGTGACTGCACCAGCAGAATAGTGAGTGCAGCTCTGGAGTATAATACAGGATGTATCTCAGGATCAGTAATGTAATGTATGTGCACAGTGACTGCACCAGCAGAATAGTGAGTGCAGCTCTGGAGTATAATACAGGATGTAACTCAGGATCAGTAATGTAATGTATGTACACAGTGACTGCACCAGCAGAATAGTGAGTGCAGCTCTGGAGTATAATACAGAATGTAACTCAGGATCAGTAATGTAATGTATGTACACAGTGACTGCACCAGCAGAATAGTGAGTGCAGCTCTGGGGTATAATACAGGAGGTAACTCAGGATCAGTAATGTAATGTATGTACACAGTGACTGCACCAGCAGAATAGTGAGTGCAGCTCTGGGGTATAATACAGGATGTAACTCAGGATCAGTAATGTAATGTATGTACACAGTGACTGCACCAGCAGAATAGTGAGTGCTGCTCTGGGGTATAATACAGGATGTAACTCAGGATCAGTAATGTAATGTATGTACACAGTGACTGCACCAGCAGAATAGTGAGTGCAGCTCTGGGGTATAATACAGGATGTAACTCAGGATCAGTAATGTAATGTATGTACACAGTGACTGCACCAGCAGAATAGTGAGTGCAGCTCTGGAGTATAATACAGGAGGTAACTCAGGATCAGTGATGTAATGTATATACACAGTGACTGCACCAGCAGAATAGTGAGTGCAGCTCTGGAGTATAATACAGGATGTAACTCAGGATCAATAATGTAATGTATGTACACACTGACTGCACCAGCAGAATAGTGAGTGCAGCTCTGGAGTATAATACAGGAGGTAACTCAGGATCAGTAATGTAATGTATGTACACAGTGACTGCACCAGCAGAATAGTGAGTGCAGCTCTGGAGTATAATACAGGATGTAACTCAGGATCAGTAATGTAATGTATGTACACACTGACTGCACCAGCAGAATAGTGAGTGCAGCTCTGGAGTATAATACAGGAGGTAACTCAGGATCAGTAATGTAATGTATGTACACAGTGACTGCACCAGCAGAATAGTGAGTGCAGCTCTGGAGTATAATACAGGATGTAACTCAGGATCAGTAATGTAATGTATGTACACAGTGACTGCAGCAGCAGAATAGTGAGTGCAGCTGTGGGGTATAATACAGTATGTAACTCAGGATCAGTAATGTAATGTATGTACACGGTGACTGCACCAGCAGAATAGTGAGTGCACCTCTGGGGTATAATATAGGATGTAACTCAGAATCAGTAATGTAATGTATGCACGGTGACTGCACCAGCAGAATAGTGAGTGCAGCTCTGGGGTATAATACAGGATGTAATTCAGGATCAGTAATGTAATGTATGCACGGTGACTGCACCAGCAGAATAGTGAGTGCAGCTCTGGGGTATAATACAGGATGTAATTCAGGATCAGTAATATAATGTATGCACGGTGACTGCACCAGCAGAATAGTGAGTGCAGCTCTGGGGTATAATACAGGATGTAACTCAGGATCAGTAATGTAATGTATGTACACAGTGACTGAACCAGCAGAATAGTGAGTGCAGCTCTGGAGTATAATACAGGAGGTAACTCAGGATCAGTAATGTAATGTATGTACACAGTGACTTCACCAGCAGAATAGTGAGTGCAGCTCTGGAGTATAATACAGGATGTAACTCAGGATCAGTAATGTAAATGTATGTACACAGTGACTGCACCAGCAGAATAGTGAGTGCAACTCTGGGGTATAATACAGGTTGTAAGTCAGGATCAGTAATGTAATGTATGTACACAGTGACTGCACCAGCAGAATAGTGAGTGCAGCTCTGGGGTATAATACAGGATGTAACTCAGGATCAGTAATGTAATGTATGTACACAGTGACTGCACCAGCAGAATAGTGAGTGCAGCTCTGGGGTATAATACAGGATGTAACTCAGGATCAGTAATGTAATGTATATACACAGTGACTGCACCAGCAGAATAGTGAGTGCAGCTCTGGGGTATAATACAGTATGTAACTCAGGATCAGTAATGTATTGTATGTACACGGTGAGTGCACCAGCAGAATAGTGAGTGCAGCTCTGGGGTGTAATACAGGATGTAATTCAGGATCAGTAATATAATGTATGTACACAGTGACTGCACCAGCAGAATAGTGAGTGCAGCTCTGGGGTATAATACAGGATGTAACTCAGGATCAGTAATGTAATGTATGCACGGTGACTGCACCAGCAGAATAGTGAGTGCAGCTCTGGGGTATAATACAGGATGTAACTCAGGATCAGTAATGTAATGTATGTACCCAGTGACTGAACCAGCAGAATAGTGAGTGCAGCTCTGGAGTATAATACAGGAGGTAACTCAGGATCAGTAATGTAATGTATGTACACAGTGACTTCACCAGCAGAATAGTGAGTGCAGCTCTGGAGTATAATACAGGATGTAACTCAGGATCAGTAATGTAATGTATGTACACAGTGACTGCACCAGCAGAATAGTGAGTGCAGCTCTGGGGTATAATACAGGATGTAAGTCAGGATCAGTAATGTAATGTATGTACACAGTGACTGCACCAGCAGAATAGTGAGTGCAGCTCTGGAGTATAATACAGGATGTAACTCAGGATCAGTAATGTAATGTATGTGCACAGTGACTGCACCAGCAGAATAGTGAGTGCAGCTCTGGGGCATAATATAGGATGTAACTCAGGATCAGTAATGTAATGTATGTACACAGTGACTGCACCAGCAGAACAGTGAGTGCAGCTCTGGGGTATAATACAGGATGTAACTCAGGATCAGTAATGTAATGTATGTACACAGTGATTGCACCAGCAGAATAGTGAGTGCAGCTCTGGAGTATAATACAGGATGTAACTCAGGATCAGTAATGTAATGTATGTACACAGTGACTGCTCCAGCAGAATAGTGAGTGTAGCTCTGGGGTATAATACAGGATGTAACTCAGGATCAGTAATGTAATGTATGTACACAGTGATTGCACCAGCAGAATAGTGAGTGCAGCTCTGGAGTATAATACAGGATGTAACTCAGGATCAGTAATGTAATGTATGCACACAGTGACTGCACTAGCAGAATAGTGAGTGCAGCTCTGGGGTATAATACAGGATGTAACTCAGGATCAGTGGCGGATGAGTAGTTGTACATGTTTCCTTTATGCTGCTGTTCATAGATGTCTGTACGATTACATGGATTGACATGCTGTGACTACATCTGGTTATTTTGCAGGGTCGGGCAGTGCAGACTGCAGCCTCTCTTGATGAGGGTCTTTCAGTTGTGGTTCCTATAGGAAATGTCCATCGGGTTGACCCTATAAATGAAGCAAAGTTGTTGCACTTAACTGGTCCGCTGCAGACATTGAAGGTGAGCTGATCTTTTCTTCTCCTCCATATTTGAATGCATTTACCAGCTCCTATGCCATACAGCAGTGCTGTACAACCCATAACACCACAACTCCCAGCATGCTCTGACCATCTGGGGTGTATGACCAGATTCAGGATTGGTAGAATTTTATCACTCTGCACAACCTGCCAAAGTCATAGGGTGTAACTTCAGCGGAATCATCCGTAACACAGAAAATCCTGGCCACCGTCCATTGGTGGAAAACCATATTGAAGGCTGATGCAATCCCCCTTGATAAGACGGGGGGTCTCCTGTGCCTCATTAATGACTTTATTTCCTACACGGGACCCCAAAAGTTCACGCTCTTATTTTCATGTAAATCAGGCTTTACCTTCATATAAGGAAACGTTCTGCAACTTTCTTTGACACTTTTACAAAATCTCAGCTTGCAGTCAGTGAATGTGTGCTGCGTTCTTCTCACAGCTGAGGGTTTGGAGCTAGGCGCGATTAGCCTCTGGGACTGATACATTTTACTTGCACTGATACATTGTGCCAAACTCATACATTTGGTGCTTTTAGTGACATCATTTTACTAATTCTTGTCACACTTTTTATGCAGCCGCTTTTTGACCCGAACTATGGGGTGTCCATGCACTGTGTGCAGCTGAAGCGCCAGGTGGAGATGTATCAGTGGGTGGAGTATGAAGAATCGAAGTAAGAATTGTCTGTAGCATGAACCTGTTCCTCTGGGAAAGCTGGGTACCGCGCAGCACATGACGGTTCCCCTGGGTATAGTCACACAGCTTTCCTTGCATTTTGAGCGGCAGATCTCTGGCTAAGCACTGGCCCATTTCATAATTGGACAGAATTAGTATTCTGAGTGGTGGGAAAGCTGAGTGATGGCTACAATGGCGGCCATATAGCTTATCACCCAACTTTTCAGAAACATATTAACTACCAAAATACAAGGAAATGTTCTCCTGGCTGTGCGCCAGCGGCGGCTGCTCATGCCTCATGCAGACAGTCTTCCTTTCCCCTGCAGCGTGTCTGTGTGTCCGGATTATATGGGATTTACAGAGGCTGACGTGGCGTCTGTTTAAAGGGTTATTACGTTTCCAATCTGTCGTTTCTTTATTTGCTGCACTTTATCACTCTCTGTTATCAGCCGCAAGTCTCATTTAGCCACTGTGTCTGTTCTTGTTCTGCAGGGAGTATGAAGAAGGTGGAGAGAAGAAGACGGAGACTAGATACACGTATAGTGAGTACACCCAGAAGCATAACTTTATTAATATTTCACTTATCCTCAAGTCACACCCAGAGCTGCATTCAAAATTCTGCAGGTGCAAATAGATAATATAGTTCCTACCGAGAGCTGACTGTCCTCTGAGCTCCCACAATGCACTTCTCTGTAGTAGCTGGAAAACCGTAGAATTGTTAGAGCTGCTTTGGATGTGAATGGAGTATAATAATCTATAAACAGAACATTTCCATTGTTTTTCCCAGACACTGAATGGAGGTCAGAGGTTGTCAGCAGCCGCCACTTTGACCGTGAGATTGCGCATCGGAACCCCAGGTGATCGCTCGCACAATCCTCCTATAGATTCCAATGGCCGGGACTGTAAAGCAGCACAGTGGCTCCCCCTAGTGGCCACTAGCACAATTACAATGCCTGCAGCTTCACTTCCCTTAGGCTACTTTCACACTAGCGTTAACTGCAATCCGTCACAATGCGTCGTTTTGCAGAAAAAACACATCCTGCAAAAGTGCTTGCAGGATGCGTTTTTTCCCCATAGACTTGTATTGACGACGCATTGCGACGGATTGCCACACGTCACGTTCGATGGATGCGTCGTGCTTTGGCGGACCATCGGCACAAAAAAAACGCTACATGTAACGTTTTTTGCTGCCGACGGACCGCTTTTTCCGACCGCGCATGCGCTGCCGGAACTCCTCCCCTACCTCCCCGCACCTCACAATGGGGCAGCGGATGCGATGAAAATCTGCATCCGCTGCACCCGTTATGTGGCGCTTACAACGCTAGCGTCGGTAACCTCGGCCTGACGCACTGCGACGGGCCGAGCCCGACGCTAGTGTGAAAGAAGCCTAACCTATATCTGTGGATATAAACTTTTCTTTTTTTTTTTTTTACAGCGCCATGGCAGTAGAGTCGTTCACAGCCGTGGCTGCAGATGTACAGGTTGGAAATTACTATTTATCTAAAGGTAAGGGATGATATATGCTTCCACCATGAATTAATTCTTCACTTACTCAGTAGGAATGGACTGTAGAGAAAACTAGAATGAGAGTTAACATTATTCCTGTAGTTTCTTAGTGACATATCAAAGTTTGTCAGTGCAAGTCCAGGTGCTAAGACCCCCACTGATTGCTAAAATGAAGGGGCCGAGGCGCTCATTGATCTGCTGATCTAAAGAGGCTTGTGGAAAGTAAGACAGAGAAGGCGGCTGCTCCTTTATATCAGCAATTTATGGGGGTCTCAGTACCAGGATGCCCACTGATCGATGCTTCTGACATATATTCACTTTAACAAATTTGGGTGGCTTGTCTCTTTAATTATACATGATGTCGTTGGACTTTTAAATGAGTTGTCGAAAATCGAGCTCTGAAATGTCACACGGGGATCATTCTATTCCTGGTTTTTGGGACAGTCGGAGATTACAATGTGCTGCCGCTGCTCCATTCTAATAAGACATTTCAGAGCCTCGTTCTCCGAATTGTTGGGGACCCAGTGGTGCCATCTGAAAAGTATCACGTATCCTGAGATGGGACAACCCCTTTAAGGGGTGATAGATCTATCTTATCTTTATTTTGCTTATCGTAATCTATTGCTTCCTCTTATCAGGATGTGGAGTGACTTATTATTCTTCGGTAGGAAATCCAGAAAAATATTTGCTACTTATTTATTTAGTAATTGTCATTCAGCTTCTACGTCTCATGTTTTGAAATTGGGAAAAACAGTGAACTTTGCAGATTACAGTGCTGCAGAATATGTTGGCGCTATAGAAATAAAAATTATTATTATTACCTCTTATTATAAATCCTCTACTTTCTCAGGAATTCAGGTATTTTTAATTCTATAGTTTACTGCTTGTTGCCCAGATTACTGGCTACTGACAGACTGCAGAGGTGGCCGGTAACCCGGGCATTCTCTTTCCAATACAGTTTGCAATCACTGATCTGAAGAGACAATGGATCTAACGATCTTCATTACCCCTGTGCTCCTCCGATGTTGCAGAAAGCTGTATCTGCCCTCAGCATGAAAGAGCACACAGTTCAAACCAGCGGTGCAACCATTCTGGTGGTTAGAACTGTCAATCATCAGGAGTGCACCGTCCCTGGCAAGCAGGAGGCAGGGTCAGAATGCGCGTCCCTGACAAGCAGGAGGCAGGGGAGGAGTGCACTGTCCCTGTCAAGCAGTAGGCAGGGGCTGAGTGCACCGTCCCTGACAAGCAGGAGGCAAGGGATGAGTGCACCGTCCCTAGCAAACAGGAGGCATTTTGGGAGGGGTGCACTGTCCCTGGCAAGCAGGAGCCAAGGGAGGAGTGCATGTCCCTGACAAACAGGAGGCAGGGGAGGAGTGCACCATCCCTGGCAAGCAGGAGACATTGGGAGGAGTGCACCATCCCTGGTAAGCAGGAGGCAGGGGGAGGAGTGCACCGTGCCTGGCAAGCAGGGGGGGAGTGCACCATCCTGGCAAGCAGGAGACATTGGGAGGAGTGCACCATCCCTGGTAAGCAGGAGGCAGGGGGAGGAGTGCACCGTGCCTGGCAAGCAGGGGGAGGAGTGCACTGTCCCTGGCAAGCAGGAGGCAGGGGGAGGAGTGCACCGTCCTTGGCAAGCAGGAGGCTGGTGAGGAGTGCAATCTTGAAGAAAGAATATGAAACAAACTCTTTAAAATGGAAAGGGACCTGACAATCTGGATTTATTGTCATGTTTATTGCTCTGCTCTTGTGTGTTGCCCCGATCAGTGTATCGCTCTTCCTTTTTGCTCTGGTTCCTCTTCTCAGTTTATCACTTTTCCTCCAGGGCTGATTAATAAAATCGACAACTTTAAGCAGCTGAGTTTGTCTGAGATCAGGACGCCGCACGCTGATGTCACCACTGAAGGCAATTACTTCTATCAGAGCGCCGATCCCAAAAACCCAGAGGTGAGCGGAGCATTAGTGTCTAGTACTGTGACATCTGATAATCTGGCATTGTGGATTAATGAATACTCCAGACCATCAGACGTGCGAGTACCTAAATGTGCCCAACTCTTGATCTGAGGGTCACATTGAATTTCTCTGTTTCAGGTGGGGGATTTGCGCATTTCTTTCTGGTACGCCGGAGTTTCAATGGGAGGCCCAACATTTGGATCAGTCGATACGGTAAATTAATGTGAAGAATTATTAATGATGGGAACTCAACTTATTAAATGACTTGAAGGGCGAGGCATATATAATGGGGGTACTGAGATAAGATGATGTCTTTTTGAGTCCACAGTATTTCCTTATATTCAGTGACTAGCTCAGTGTGGCATGAGCATTCACTTAAAGGGGAAGTCCACCCCATCACTTGCAGCCCATATAATCTACCGTTATTTTCTTCCAGGTGAGCATCATAGCGCGACAGCGAGGGGGAGAACTGGTGTCTTACAAGACGAAATCTGGAGACCCCCTGGAGCTTCTGTATCTGGGGAGTCACACGGCCGAGGTCAGTCTGCTGCCTGTGAGAGGGTAGGTGTCTCCCCATCCCTCACGCCGTACCTTTACTTAGGAGATGCCGTATATCTTGTAGGAAATGTTCCTTGCAGAGCATCAGGGCAACATCATGAAGACCTGGGCCCTGCGTGCCGCCGGGTGGCTGATGATGTTCCTAGGTGTCAGTTTGATGACGAAGATCATCCACACACTAGGTGAGCCGTGAATTCTCCAGGAGCGATCATGGATAATGGGGGGAAATAGGACAACCATATCCTCTAACTACAGCCAGTTGTAGCCATTTACTGGAGCTTTTCGCAGAGTCTCCAGCTCAGCTGCATTGTCTGTTGGAGTTTGAGGTAGTCAGAAATCCACCTCCTGCTTCATCAGAGGTTGAGGCTGCTATTCTTTGCACTTCTGCTTCGGTGTAATGAGGTAGCTCTTCAATCCATCTCCTTCCCTGCTTTACACTGCAGCTCTGCTTCTTGAGTTTGACTGCTGTATGTAAAAGGTACTCTGGCTCCTCTGACTGCATCGGGAGGAGAGCAGGGCCAATAAAGTCATGTCTACTGCTAATGGTCCGGATGCGTACACAACTTACCAATCGAGCACGTGACCTGGCAGGTATCAGACACTGGCCCCCAATCTCCTCCAGATATGGAAGGGAACAGATCAGAATACCCCTTTAAGCACCGGCTCAATGGGCATTATGGAAGCCTGTGGTGAGAAAAATGGGATCATAGTTTATGGAGGGAGTCTAGATGCTTGTATGGTGTTTTTTTCCTTTGGGTTAATGACTTCCCATTGCTCCCATTACAGTGGACTGGTTTCCTATTGTTCGTGATCTCGTCAATCTGGGTCTCAAGCTGTTTGCCCTGTGCATCTCCACGTCCCTCTCTCTGCTGACCATCGCCTCCGGCTGGTTGTTCTATCGCCCGCTGATGGCCCTGCTGCTGAGCACTGCCGCCATTGGCATTATTCTCCTCGCCCGGACCCGTGTGCCCACCAAGAAATACCAGTAGGGCCATTTCCCTACTTGAGTCTTGCTAGTGACGAGGTTACAAAATTCCAGCTTTCAGGGTCAGCGATGCAATAATGTCTTCAATGTTACTTTTTGGATTCTTTGATAATGTTTTTATATATTCTATTGGATTCCACATCGGGTGTTGTTCTCCGGTCACAGCTAGAGCAGCGTGTAGAACACTTTTTGGGTCTCTGCCCCCCCCCCTTCCCGGGAGGAGCTGACATATTCCAAGACGTGTGAATGCAGCTTTGGATGTGATTGGAGTATGACATGATGCATGTAATGCAGAGTTACTCCACATTGTGTATATGATGGATTGGTTCTGCCCGTGTTACATGGCACTTGCCGTCTGTGAAACACAGAATCCAGGTGTCACCAAAGAGATTCTCACTATTTTTGTGCCAGATTGTGCTGGAGAATCCTTGGCTCAATGAAGATAAATGTTTACAACAGTCAGTCGTGCATGCAGGCAACACTGAAGCCTCTGCATTCTGTGGTACTACAAGTCTCAGCAAGAACGTTCACATGTATTGGCAGCATCCAGCCGGAGCTTCTGCATAGACAATCCTGCTCTCATTGTTACAGTCTCTGTAGAGACCGAGTAAAGTTACTGAGGATTTTCCATTTGTGCACTGAAACGTTCTGAAACTTTCTAATAAAACGTTCAATTTTTCACCACGGTCAACATCTCTGCTTGCTGTCAGTAAGTGACAAGGGATGCTGATAACCAGTCCTGATAACGTGCCTCGAGTAGATCAAAGTTCACTTTTGTACAAGCCCGGAGACTCTTTTAGCCTCTGTGAACGATGTTTTCAGTCACTGATGGCAAGCAGAGATCTTAAACAGTAAGAACATAAGACACAAATTACCGGAGTTTATTATGCAATGAATAAAGGGAATTTCTGAATTCAGAAAATAAAGTGCAATACAGTCTTCTCCTCTATGAATTAAACGTTGCCAAGATCTCGGCTTATAGTCATTGAATGGGAAATGTCATGATTTTGCTCCAGGGCCTGAGAATGTGCTCTGCTCATGTGATGGATGCACAGGTAAGAACTCCGATAACTGTACAGCAGCAACCGCTGCACCAGGGGGAAAAGATTGGGACAACTATGGAAGTTATAGTTTCCATTCACTGATTACAAGCAGATATCTTTACCATGGCTGCAGCTGAACACAAAGCTGTGACCATCTCGCCTTTGATGCTTCATCTTCATACATGAAATATTATCTTATTCTCCCTGGACCGGTCTCTGTCTGTTGTGAAGACGCCACTGACACCGCTGCAGCTAAACAGCGACTGGTGGATGCAGAGACAACGCTGCACCCAGGAAGGATAAGTAAAGCACAGGTTTCTCCTTACTATACTCACCACCTTGCGACCACAAGATTCGGTGAAAGTGGACAACCCCTTTAAGCAACTGGTTTGTTTTCATGCTCTTTAGGATCCACCTAGTGAGAAACTACTATGTACATTCCTGCGCTTTGTCCAAGTCCTTGGTATATGGTTATCAGTATCAGATCCGTGGGTCTGACCCTGGAGACCCCCATTGAGCAGCACGGCAGTGGCCGCTCCCATTTACTGAATCTCAGATAACGTTAACTTCAATATAAGCTGATCTGCAGTACCTGAGAATGGCCACTACACAATGTGGCGCTGTGCTGACCCAGCTCTGTACTCTATCCAAGCTATGGACAATCCCTTTAAGAACGGCCATTGTACAGATTAGGTCACGAGACTGCCGTAAGAATTATACCCTGCATACACAGATGAGAAGGGGCAGCACTTACTGTATGGACGGCAGCTGAGTGAAGACAGACTTCCATCTTGTGCCGCGGTGGGAAATAAATACACTACTTGGATTCTCTCATTTATAAAACATTTATTTTCAGAATTTTGTACAAAAATCAGATTCAGTCTTAATTTTTTTTTTTTCTTTCATATTTTGTTATAAACAATTCTATATTATTATTGTCTCAATTTTAAATACTAATCACAATCTGTAAAAGGACAAGTAACCCGGCATTATGGCTGGTGCAGGGGGATTCTCTCATGGTGTTTCTACCGTCCGGCCCTGAAGAAACAAAGGCCCCGCGCTATGTATGACATGGTGCTCACTTTGCCTGAAGTGCTTTAAGATCAGTTATGGGTAAGAAGCTGAGACTTGTGGTTCGCATGTGCTCACTGGACTTTATCACAGCTTCTCAAATGGGAATAAGTGTTTTTCTTCTCCTTTCTTCTCCCTCTTGGTTTTCCGCTTCACTTTCCCTCCCAGCTGCTCTTCGGCCTTTCTGTTCTGGGGCCAGGATACGGCAGTGTCCAGAGCCGGGGTCCCGCTCGCCGGCTGCTCCTCATCTGATGAGAATCCTTCTCCGGCTGCAGAGGTGAAGTGTGCGGAGTCCTGCAGAAATAATACAGTCAGGATAAAGGTGCCTTATCAGTCTGGTGCTAGCATTAATGAACGGGGGTCCCAATCTATTAGTGCAAAGATCAGGGTCCCACATGGGGGAAGGTTATTCATTTTATAGTAGATTTCCCCTATACAGTAAAGTATGGATCATGCACCAGGTATAGGGACCGCTGCAGATAGGTGCACACAGCATGTCCGCCCTGATATACTGTTTGCTTTTTCTGCAGCTTGTAAGGGGCATTGTAGAAAGCTGCCTGGATGACAGCTCCACGTTCACGGCTTTACCTTCTGTCCATATCGCGCTTTCAGTCTCTCTCTGATCAGAAGACCCTTCACCAGCAGTTTCCAGTTTCCCAGCGCTCGTTTTTCTCGCTTCTACAAGACAAATACAGAGACCGGTCAGAGAACTTGAGGAGTCGTGTACTGACTCCACAGCTCCGTTTACCGTAGTGCACGGAATCTATCCTGTCATTCACCTCTTTCTGCTTGCGTTCGATCTCCACCTGTTCATTCTCCCAGGCAGCCAGCAGGACGTCTTTATATTCCTCACACACAATATAACCATCAGTACTGGGGAAATACGAAAGAAAAAAAACTAGGACTGCAGTTGTCATTTTCTGTAGCTTTATAGGTTTACTTCCTAACTCTTCTGCTTGCTGTCAGTGAATGGAAATGTTAATAGTTTAAATTCTCAGGTTTAAAATGGGCAGAGTCCAGACGAGGTAGAATTGCTGCAAATTTGCCAAATCAATACAAGTTTCATGAGTCAATGTTAGAAAAGTTCACAAACCTGCAGCCCGCTCATTATGTGGCAATGCTGCAGTTCTCACCTAGCAATGCAGATAGTGTGTAACCCAATGCGAATGGAACATGCATATTTTGCAGTGGATTTCTGCACATCTGGATGTTACCCCAAGGGAGGCGGATGTGCTCCATCATAAAGTATCGAGTGAAGGGTCAATTGGACATTATCAATCTCTGACTGTAAACTATGGCTTTCCCGTTTCACTGACAGCAATCACATATCTTTCTTACAGTAAAAGGAAAGGGTTCAAAATGTGGGGTGGTTTGCAGTCTGTGGAATTGGATAAATTAAGTGCAAACCCTAAAAGTTATGTTATCGGGGACATCAGCCTTACATAGGGTGCGAGAAACCACAGTGGAAGTCAAAGCCGGTGATGGCAGTGGCGCAGTCGACGTCCAGCTTCCTGGCCACACGATGCAGATTAGAGACCTGCAGATGGCAGCAGCCGATGGGCAGCATGTTGGGTTTAAAGAGGTAAACATTGCCGAACTCATTGCGAGGAACCTGTGCATCAAAAAGATATCTGGATAAGGATTCTGGTATTAGAAGCCACAGCGCTGGGGGAATTGGGCAAACATCGAATGTGAATCAAGGTGCCCCAACTCTTCCTCAATAGCAAATGTTGGGGAAGAAAAGCATGAGCCATGTTATCAAAGGAGAGAAGTTGTTAAGCAGCAGCTTATTCCCCTCTCCATATTGAGTACTACTGATACGAGCATGCAAGTGTACGGGGAATGTCAGGATGAATAGCAGGTGGCAAAATAAGGGTTTGACCGGCAGGTATCTAAGGTGTATGCCACTTTCAGTGCAGTGTGCCAGGTCTATCACTGTCATTTACAAACTTCATGCACTGACACTGCACCGTTACCTTTCCATCCACAGCAATAGGCGGCTGATACTCCTCCGTCTGCCACTGGCCATACAGAGCAAGGTCATTGCTGTCCTTCTTTGGATCTGCCAGGCGGGCTTTTCTCGCTCGATTAGACTGCCCTTTCACCATCTGTGCACGAAGCAGATCGGGTGTGACATAAATGACATTACCAGCGCGTCCTCTAAAGTTTTGTTGCTAACAGTTACATTTTCCGTGCCCGGTGGGGCCAAGCAGTCTGTCTATTCCATCACCTTGTAAGGCACCTCCCCGAGCCGCACCACGCGGGCATCCTTCAACCACGTGTCCCGTGAATGCAGGGTGTGGACACAAGACCTGCGGAGAAAATGAGCAGTTGTGTTTTAATAGATCTTTAATCCAGCGCCTGTGATACAATGCCAGCCTACAGCCAGATCAGAAATGTGATGTTCTGTGCCAGTCACATCCCAAATGTAAAAAAGGAGACCGAAAAAAACATTTATACCTGACATATTTAGAGCAAAGGCCGTAAGTTCATTACCTGGAGTACACAGCCTCCCCTCTACAGGAGCCAAGGATGGCGGCAGATTCGGGGTAGATGGCTTCATACTTCAGTAGGTGACGCTTTAGAGCGTAGAGAGGATGGTTCTTATACTCTGTGATAGAGGTCGGCAGGGGCTGCTTCAGGAGTTTTGCTTCAAACTAAAAAACAAAACAGTAATTTGGAGTTAACGGGGGTTGTCCGGTCTCAGAAGAAGATTTTCTACATATTACGTGAGTGTAAACTGCTGGATTGTGGCAGGGTGTGGTGTTATTACTGTCACGCTTCCCCTGCATTCCCCGCGTGTGACCGGGCACGTGACCACATTTATGATCTGCATACTTGTGGTAATTTACCGATTAGACTCCTGCGCTTTCTTCAATTCTCTTCTGTTGAGAGAACCTGGGAGAGACTAGTATGCAAAGGACTGCAAGCATGAACATCCCAAATGTGGCCACGTGACCGTCCACCCGTGTAGGAAGCAGCATGAGCACATTGTTACAATTTGGCAGTCTGCAGTAATGCACACTTTTCCTTGGAGACTGGACAACCCCTTGAAGATTATATAAAAGAATAAGCTGTCATGTGTACATGAGGAATGTCACCATTTCTGCCCACGATATGACTTGAATCCTACATTTTTCATCACTGCAGGCCCTACCTCAACTTTTCAGATGTCTCGGAGCTAGTGAATGTAGACGAGCTGCTGTGTTGTCTCGCATACACAGCACACACAAACATGAACGTTTCCTGCTCTCCTGTCTCTAGCATGTTTAGAAGAAGGAGCAGCATGGAGAACACTGCTCAGCAATGCTAAGCAGTGTGGCTGTGAATCCAGCTCTGTGGTGAGAAACCTATTGGGGAGCTGCAGCACCATCTGACCAAGTCTCTTTTTCTGCTCCTCCCTCCTCCAAAGACTTCATGCTGTGGCGTTTGCAACAGTGACCCCACAAACATCAGTGGAGTTACTAGTGCAGGCAGGGTAAAATGCTGAGGTCGTACACCATAGTCTCCGCTCCTTACCTCTACATCTTCCTTATCTTCCTGTGTACTGTCGGTGCTTCTATAAGGCAGCAGTGTCTCTTCCCACCACTCTGTATCAATGCGGCGTTTGCGGGTCCCAGTCATCCACTCTGGATCATATCTTCGCGTCACATCTTTTACATGCCCTGTGGTGTCAATCCCCACGATGTAAGTAACCGGTTTGGTAGCGGCCTTGAAGCACAGGGAAGGCTGGTTGACCGTCCCATATACACAGTCCACGCACACCCACTTCTCTTCTTTCTCCAGGTAGACCTCCACCCACTGATCGCTACCTCTGGTCGGGGGCGGCAATATAACCTCATCCTCCTCCTCATCATCGGTGGAAATGATCTTGCCTCTCCTCTTAGGCTTTTGGTCATCATCTTTGGGGGAGCTCTTTGCTTTAGGTTGTCCAGGGGCAACATGACTCTTACCTTTGCCCTCCCCAGACCTCTTCCTGTTCACCTTTAGCGAGGACATCCCTTTAACTTTCCTTTCAATCGACTCATCCCATTCGGAGAAGTCACTGTCCTCGCTGCCGGTGTAGGAATAGTCAGAATCGCTGCTGCCCTCGTGGCTCTCGCTCTCCTCTTTGTATGATACTTTGGAGGCCACTTTCCTCTGGAGCTTATTTTTGGGATTTGCTTTAACCTTGGTGTCTTCGGAGTTCTCCCCTGACATCTCTTTTTTTACTTTACGGACTTCTTTCTTAGGTGTGATAACGTCTAATTGTTTCCGATCTTCATCCTCTGAACTGTCCAAGGAAATGGTCTCCTTTTCCTCCCATTTTGGCTTTGATTTTCCTTTTGGGGATTTTTGGGGTCTGGAGGTTTTAGACTTCGAGGACTTCCCCTTTGGGCCGCTTGCCATCTAGAAAAAAAAAAAAAAAAAAAATGCAGCTGAGCTCAAGTCTCCATTACCCTTCTGTCAGCCATGAGTAAGGCAGGATTTCTGCTCATCACAAACCAGAAGATGGTAAAGTCTCAACTTTTTCTATTGGCTCACATATAACCCTTACCTTGCTGGGTGGTTCCTTTATGGGGATCGGCTGTAGGGAAAGCACCAGGCGGCTGAGAAGCTGCAACGCTCGAAGGAGAATCAAGAACAGCTACAAAAAAAAAAAAATTCTTCTAAAAGCTGGCTTAAAAATATCAAAGGTTGCAAAGTGTGTGAGCAAGTTGTGAGAGTTGTGCAAGAACAATGGGACTTTTCAAACACTTTATTCCTCAAAGGGTCCGCACCAATTTGTTTCAGTCCACAAAACACCAGGACATGAGAGATTTGTGTTGCTGATGAAATAGTCTTACAAAAAACATCATAGTTGTTGTTGTGCCCAGACGGCGGCACCCGAGGGGCAGCTGAACCCCGGTGCCATAGGACAATATAACACTGCTATGCAGTCTGTGATGGTTGGCAGGGACTTGGCATTGGGGCTCAGCAGGTTACGGACCAAATCACTGCTTGTTGCCCGAGGACGTACAGACCTAATTTTGAGAGTTTGCTATAATTGTATCCAGTCTATTCCATCCTGGATGAGCTAAACATATCCTCAGCAGAAACCTCACTCTTGTCTCTAGTTTGTTACAATGTATCAGTGTAGGAAAAGGCTTCTAAGCTGGGTAACACTGTAGCAGACCCTCCGCTTTTAGAAGCAGCAGATTGTAGCAGCCTGCAGACAATGGATTGCCTTCTGAAGGTCATTCTATTTATTTTTTTTCCCCGAACTAAATCTGATGTTTAAGGGCATTTGATGGCCGTCATGGAAGCCCACTGACTTACAGACATATAATCTTTATTTCTTTATTTTTATATAGCGCTAACATATTCCGCAGCGCTTTACAGGTTGCACACATTGTCATCTCTGTCCCCGATGGGGCTCACAATCTAAATTCCCTGTCAGTATGTCTTTGGAATGTGGGAGGAAACCGGAGAACCCGGAGAAAACCCACGCAAACACGGAGCGAACATACAAACTCTTTGCAGATGTTGTCCTTAGTGGGGCTTGAACCCAGGACTCCAGCGCTGCAGTGCTAACCACTGCGCCACCGTGCTGCCCGTATCATGAAGGTCCAATATATTCTGCATTGTCCAGACCTTCATTGGCTAAAAGTTTGCATTTACACTTTGAAACCAGTGATGTGTCACCTACATGGACCATTTCCTCCGCGTCCCTCACTCCGTACACTCCAAATCTCCGCTCTAGCCTGGCCGACAGTGGTTCTTGATCATCAGGAGATATGTCTGGATTCAGGGTAAATGTGGTCGTAAACCTAGAAAAGAACAATTTACAAAGGAAATCGTCCAGGCCTGGCACAGTTAACCCTTTATATAAAGTAGTTGTAATAAATAACCCTATCAGAGAATCTCTTACCACTTCACTAAGTTGGCCACGTACACCGCATCCATCCGAGCAGCGGGAACATTTACAAATTTAACTGGAACCACAGACAGCGCCACCGCCTGGAGGTCTGGGGAGTTACACATGTCACTACGGAAGAAGCCATTGCCGAGGAGGCAGAGCAGATGCACCTGGTGAGAAGAAAAGAGCATAAGGACAAGTAAAACCATATATATCTCTACAGGTCTCATCCTCCTCATAATCTAATCTTATATTCTATTTGTTGTTGTTAATGTACCAAGGAGGATTAATAAACCACTACAGGAAAAACAATTGTTGAGTGATCTCTCACTTTGTGGGTGTCTTCTCGCAGATCCTTGCTGAACCGATTCATAATTCGGCGTAGATAAGCGGCAAACTCTGCCTTTCTCTTTTCCCTGTAAAACATAGGCGCATCCATCAGCTCCTTGCATTTACTTTAATTTGAACTTTCCTGCTGCTCAATAAAAAACCTGATCAATTTACCATTACATATTAAATTATTCCACATAGAAAATATAAATCACTTTGTAAATGCAGATTACTTATACTCCAGAGCTGCACTCACTATTCTGCTGGTGCAGTCACTGTGTACAATACATTACATTACTGATCCTGAGTTACCTCCTGTATTATACTCCAGAGCTGCACTCACTATTCTGCTGGTGCAGTCACTGTGTACAATACATTACTGATCCTGAGTTACATCCTGTATTATACTCCAGAGCTGTGCTCACTATTCTGCTGGTGCAGTCACTGTGTACAATACATTACTGATCCTGAGTTACATCCAGTATTATACCCCAGAGCTGCACTCACTATTCTGCTGGTGCAGTCACTGTGTACATACATTACATTACTGATCCTGAGTTACCTCCTGTATTATACTCCAGAGCTGTGCTCACTATTCTGCTGGTGCAGTCACTGTGTACATACATTACATTACTGATCCTGAGTTACATCCTGTATTATACTCCAGAGCTGCACTCACTATTCTGCTGGTGCAGTCACTGTGTACATACATTACATTACTGATCCTGAGTTACCTCCTGTATTATACTCCAGAGCTGTGCTCACTATTCTGCTGGTGCAGTCACTGTGTACATACATTACATTACTGATCCTGAGTTACATCCAGTATTATACTCCAGAGCTGCACTCACTATTCTGCTGGTGCAGTCACTGTGTACATACATTACATTACTGATCCTGAGTTACATCATGTATTATACTCCAGAGCTGTGCTCACTATTCTGCTGGTGCAGTCACTGTGTACATACATTACATTACTGATCCTGAGTTACATCCTGTATTATACTCCAGAGCTGCGCTCACTATTCTGCTGGTGCAGTCACTGTGTACAAACATTACTGATCCTGAGTTACATCCAGTATTATACCCCAGAGCTGCACTCTCTATTCTGCAAGCTTCAGAGCTGAAATCAACCTGCATTCTCTGCGTGTTCAGCATCTGTGCTACTTGCTCTGTAGTCTTTACACCTACTGTATTACACAGCTCCAATAAGCTGTTTGGGATAAATTTAACAAGCAAAAGCAAAATTGTAATTCCATTCTGTACTATAATATGAGCCAGGGGTGGACAATTAATTTTCCCAAGGGGCAACGAGATAATGACTGTTGTGGAGGGAAAATAAATAGTCCGAAATTAATTCTGCTCAATATTAACATATAAATTATATCACTTACTATTGAGCCCCCACACAGCCTCATGTATATACACAGGGTGAACCCCACCCACACACACAGCCCCCTATATACAAATATCCCATATACATGGGAAAAAAAAAACCAAAACACCTACTCCCGTTCCCCGGCGCTCTGCCTCTGCTCCTGTATCCGATGCACTGACTCTGCGCAGTACACAGCTGACATAAAGAAATGACATCATCGCGACTGCTGTCCCACATGCTGGTTGGTAGAAGAAGGGTCCGCCGGCCCCCTCCCCATAGGCAAGACTGGCACAGGCAGAAGGCCGGCTGTGGCCCAGGTGCCGCACTCTGCCATGGTCTGATATAGGCTATAAATGGTGTTCAGTCGAGTGAATTTTTGCAAACCTAATTTCCCAATTTACCTTCTTAATCTTTTCTTGGCGGCTTCTGCGGTTTCGATCTCTATCTCCACGGACTCGGTGGGTAGCCCCGAATCATTGGATGTTGTGGCTTGTAAAGCGTCCAGGGTGGTGGCATTGAGCTCTATAACAAAGGACAAGATGGAAGATTTATTAATGAAAATCTGTATCAACACATGTACATCTGCAAGCCTCACACCACCTCCTGTGTCCTCAGACGCAGCCGGCTGTTCTGTCCCTCCACCGTGCAACGCAAAAATGCAGTGTTTAATGCTTCACGCTAAGTGTTTGCCCCAGAATACCTTCCACGTCCTCCCACTCCTCCTCACTGTCCTCCTCATCTTCTGAGCCACTTTCCTTTTTAACCGCTGCATCTGAAACCGCAGACTGCGACTCCAAACTTAATAAGTTTCTGAAGGAAAAGAGCATAAGATAAAATAACGGCTTAGCGTGTAGTTCAAAAAAATAAAAACAAATGACGAATCATACGGTAAGGAAAAAAGGTGGCGTCACTATGGAGGAGGGGGCGACACTGGGCATTTGGTGAACATAAATGTCCATCAATTTTTTGCTAAAACAAGCAATTATATTTAAGAAAAAAAAAAAAAAGTAAGATTTTTTGGGTTTTCATTTTCAGTGGATAGATAGATAGAAGGGGGATCCTCAGGAGATTCCATCGGGTGAATGAGAAATAACTATCCGTTGAGCACTTTCTCGGCCAGCGGAGGTTGCGCTTGCTCTGGGGTTGCCATGGCACCATGCAGACTATATCTGACAATACTCACTGGATCTCCGTCTCTGGCTCCTCTTCCTGCACTTTCTTGTTTCTTGGAGGTTTCTTCCTCGCAGCGTCTCCCCTGGGGGTCGTCTCCGCACCTTTTGGGGCCTTTTTTGTGGTTCTTGCACCTGCTGCGGAGACTCGGCTTCTCTTATTATTTGGCGCCTCTTCACGTTCATCCTCCACAGCATCTGCTGTAAGAAACCACCAGAAAACAGAAGAACTCAAATAGCAAAAGAAAGTAAAAAAACAAAAAAAAACAGTAAGCACAAGACAATCAGGCTGTGAACGGTCTGAACGCCAAGTTCTGGTAAACCAATCAGCGGCCCCGTCCCTGACAGACGGAGCCCGGCCGGGTGACAACGCCGCCATCATCTGCCGCCGTCCGCACCTCTATTAGCGCCTGCAGCCTGTGAAGCGTTTTCGCCCTTTTGTTGCGTTATTTTGTGCAAACTCGACGCAGCGCTAACGTCACCGCCGTCTCACACAGGACACAGAACCACATGAGATAAACGCCCCCAACTTGCTACAATGATAACATCTCTGCTTGCTGAATCAGGGGGGCTACTTCCACCTTAAAGGGATTGTCCACTTTCACTTGGAGTCCACTGGATCAGCGTCGCTGGGGCAGGGAGGATGCAGAGTGAGAATTTCTTGGCTTTAACGAAGATCCCTTTAAGGTTTATTTATATAAGACGAGAGAAGCCCTTTAAGGAGACATGCTAATGAAGAAAGGGCGGAGTCAGAAGAGCTCCAGCACAGAGACCACAGCTGGCGCCCACCTTTGCCCCGTGCGGCAGGCGTCCTCTTCACCGGCTGCTTCCTCGGCTTTTTGCAGTCGGTCTGTGCATCCGCAGAGCCCCGGCGCTTCCCCATCCCGCTCCCCCACTGCCTCCTCAGCCACACATGCTGCTGTTGTATAACAAACCCAAAGGAAGTCACGTGGCTCCGCAGCTCACACATGATTGGCTGAACCTCCCTCCCGCCTGACAGCGGCATAAATCTCGCGCGAGTTCTGTTGCCTGGGCGATCGGCCTCTTCCGCTGAGCGGGGATTTCAAGATGGCGGATGACGGAGAGCAGGTGAGCGCGAAGCACGGGGTTGTGTGTGTGCTGCTACCAGAAGCCATAAACTGTCAGTGACGACTAAGGTGTCTAGTCTGCTTCTCCTAGCTGTTCTGCTGGTGCAGTCACTGTGTACATACATTACATTACTGATCCTGAGTTACATCCTGTATTATACCCCAGAGCTGCACTCACTATTCTGCTGGTGCAGTCACTGTGTACATACATTACTGATCCTGAGTTACATCCTGTATTATACTCCAGAGCTGCGCTCACTATTCTGCTTGTGCAGTCACTGTGTACATACATTACATTACTGATCCTGAGTTACATCCTGTATTATACCCCAGAGCTGCACTCACTATTCTGCTTGTGCAGTCACTGTGTACATACATTACATTACTGATCCTGAGTTACCTCCTGTATTATACCCCAGAGCTGCACTCACTATTCTGCTGGTGCAGTCACTGTGTACATACATTACATTACTGATCCTGAGTTATCTCCTGTATTATACCCCAGAGCTGCACTCACTATTCTGCTTGTGCAGTCACTGTGTACATACATTACATTACTGATCCTGAGTTACATCCTGTATTATACTCCAGAGCTGCACTCACTATTCTGCTGGTGCAGTCACTGTGTACATACATTACATTACTGATCCTGAGTTACCTCCTGTATTATACTCCAGAGCTGCACTCACTATTCTGCTGGTGCAGTCACTGTGTACATACATTACATTACTGATCCTGAGTTACATCATGTATTATACTCCAGAGCTGCATTCACTATTCTGCTGGTGCAGTCACTGTGTACATACATTACATTACTGATCCAGAGTTACATCCTGTATTATACCCCAGAGCTGCACTCACTATTCTGCTTGTGCAGTCACTGTGTACATACATTACAATACTGATCCTGAGTTACATCCTGTATTATACCCCAGAGCTGCACTCACTATTCTGCTGGTGCAGTCACTGTGTACATACATTACAATACTGATCCTGAGTTACAACCTGTATTATACTCCAGAGCTGCACTCACTATTCTGCTGGTGCAGTCACTGTGTACATACATTACATTACTGATCCTGAGTTACATCCTGTATTATACTCCAGAGCTGCACTCACTATTCTGCTGGTGCAGTCACTGTGTACATACATTACTGATCCTGAGTTACATCCTGTATTATACCCCAGAGCTGCACTCACTATTCTGCTGGTGCAGTCACTGTGTACATACATTACTGATCCGGAGTTACATTCTGTATTATACCCCAGAGCTGCACTCACTATTCTGCTGGTGCAGTCACTGTGTACATACATTACAATACTGATCCTGAGTTACAACCTGTATTATACTCCAGAGCTGCACTCACTATTCTGCTGGTGCAGTCACTGTGTACGTACATTACATTACTGATCCTGAGTTACCTCCTGTATTATACTCCAGAGCTGCACTCACTATTCTGCTGGTGCAGTCACTGTGTACATTACTGATCCTGAGTTACATCCTGTATTATACCCCAGAGCTGCACTCACTATTCTGCTGGTGCAGTCACTGTGTACATACATTACATTACTGATCCTGAGTCGCATCCTGTTTTATACACCAGAGCTGCACTCATTCTTTACAGGGTTACTCCAACAGCAGAATAGTGAGTGCAGCTCTGAGGTATAATGCAGGATGTAATCAGCTTGATACAACTGTAACAAAACTTCAGCTAATAATAGTATTAGGTTCGTATGAAGATGGTACGGATTCCCTTTGTGGACAAGGAGTGTTGATCCTAAAAATTCCTTTGAGCTGAACATATCAGGAAACTATAAACTTTCCATCATAAATTTTTAATCTTTCACATTGAGCCTCTCGGTAGAAGTCGTTGTGATTTGTGCGTTTTATTGTTTTGCCTTTTTCCTCTTCTCCCACATGCAGCAGCAGACGACAAACACGGTGGAGGAGCCTCTGGATCTGATCCGGCTGAGCTTAGACGAGCGCATTTATGTGAAGATGAGGAATGACCGAGAGCTCAGGGGACGGCTGCACGTACGTGTCTGGATCTCTGGCTCTGTATATTGTGTCATGGACCCCTTCATTGTTAACCCTTTCTTTGTGTTTCCGTACAGGCTTATGATCAGCACTTAAACATGATCCTGGGGGATGTAGAAGAAACCGTGACCACCATAGAGATCGATGAGGAAACCTACGAGGAGATCTACAAGGTATCTCCCACAATCTGCTGTGATCAGTCTTGTTAATGATGAATATATATATAATATATATATAATATATATTTTATAATGTGGAACATGAGCAGTTTCTTAGATTGGGGCGTAAGTGTGTGGGGAAAGGAGCGGAGTCCACTCCTTTTGCAGCGGGCGCTGGCTGCTGTATCTGGAGGTACTTATTAATGAATACTATGGAATTCGTTATACATTTTCCTCCTGTCTTTTCTTTTTTTCAGTCTACGAAGAGGAACATCCCCATGCTTTTTGTAAGAGGCGATGGCGTTGTGCTGGTTGCTCCTCCCTTGCGGGTTGGCTGATGACCCTGGGGTGCAGTGGGGTCCATAATTCCAGACTTTCTCACCCGCAGGATCCTGGCTTGTGTTGGCATGTTGGTTACAGCTCATTCTCTGGCCATTTGAAATATTACAATAGTAATCTCCGACCCAATGTCTGGATCTTCCTTCCAAATTTTTTGTTTTAAGATGTTCTTCACCTGTTATCACTTTTTTCAGGGGCAGATGCCACAATTTTCTTTATTTCCACTTGGATTGTTCTTTTTGTGAAAGTAGAAAAACTTTAGATTGAATGCCAGTAAGATAAATTGGATACAGGTTTTACTGTATTCAGAAAGCTTTGCTTTACTTTGGGAATTGCCAATAAAAACGACTGGTGCCGATGTTGGGATTGTGTTTTTTCAATGTTTTTAGGATCTTTTTGCTTATTCTAAGACCCTTTGTAGCATAGGAGGCAGAAGTTGTCATCTGGGAAATTCGGCACTAGGTGGCAGCATAATGTATGACAATGGACCAGTTCCCAGCCACCCTCGGTATACTAGGTGTATATGGGCGGGGTTTTTTTTTTTTTTTTTGTCATTTAAGAAACTCTGATCATTTATACTAAACACACTCTGATCAGAGTATATAGTGTGACCTGACTTTCTCAGATGTGGACAGTATAGAGAATTATATTTTTTTCCTGCTGTCTCTATTGTATCAGTCTGTGGAAATTGGACTGCACTCTGTCACTTATGTGCAGTCTGATGTTTTCCACTGACTTATTGACTTGCATGACTGAGTGCCATCAGAATATCTGCTCAAACCCCTGCATGCAGTGATTCTACTTAACCGTACAGTCTCGGTGGAAATTATCGGACATGTGCCCGGCCCCGTAGACTAACATTGGTCGGAGTGTGATCCAGTGTTTTGTTAGATTGCACTCAGATCGATTAAAACTTTCTGCACGAACTCTAGGGCGCGTTCCCATGGATGTCGTTTTGGAGAACATCGACTCGATTCATTTCTTAGCAAACATAGGGACCGTGTACCATACAACTGTGTCGAAGGCTCAGCTACTTTCATATTTGGATAATCGTGTAGGGGGTCTTTGTCTTCTCTGTTGAAGTTTTAACCAGATCTCCCCAACAATGCTCTTGAGTTAATATTTCTCACTTTGACCAGCTGGTATAGACAAAGTGCCATCTCTATATAACTCCTCAGTTCTATTGGGATGTAATCTCTCTGTGACCTGACCCAGTCTTAAGTGATTTCACAACCTCTTGGCCGAGGGCGCTTTCCTTTGTGCGGCATGTGTAAGTGAAACTTCTCACATCTGAAAGGATTATAGGTGAAATCAATCTTGGACAATTTAGAGGGTAATATCTTTTGGACAGCTTGCTATCAGAGGGTCTCTTGTTGTCTAAAGAAGACCTTTCATCACTTTTTTACACGACAAACTGGCTGCATCATTCTAAAGTGGCTGAAGATTTTAATCAAACGTATTTTCCATTTATTTCTCGTTTTCATTGCAGAGCTACTGGTTTGGGCATTTTATATGCTAATTTCCACTATAACCAGGGGATGTTAGCAGTGCATATTCTCTAGGGATGTTGTTTTTTTTTTTTTTTTCCAATATAAATTTTCCATCTTTCATATAACAACATATAATGGAATCATGACTTTTATAAAACGTAAAGTAAATCAACTTCAATTCCCTAACTCCACTTGAACCCAAATCCTGACATTCCAGAGAGGACGATTTTCATTTTCAGAGCAGTTCTAGAATAACGGAATATAAAATTCTTAGACTGGGGGGAAAAAAGAACTAACGATTAAGAGATGACATTATAAATATTATAAATATTCTATCTCTAATTAGAAGATTTGTGCGCAGCCACGGAATATTGTTGTGAATTCTGTGGCAGAGCTCCCTCCTGTGGTCACAAGTGGTACTTCGGCTGATTCTCTCTGTGAGCTTCCGTTGGTGGAGGGAAGTGGTACTGCGGCTTCTGAGTTTCCTCCCTCAGGTGATGTGGTGAGGTCGTTAGGTGCTGCTCTACTTAACTCCACCTAGTGCTTTGATCCTGGCTTCCTGTCAATGTTCCAGTATTGGACTTGTTTTCCTCCTGGATCGTTCCTGTGGCCTGCTGCTCTGCATAGCTAAGTTTTCCTTTGCTATTTTGTTTGCTTTTCTTCTGTCCAGCTTATCTATTTGTTTGCTGGAAGCTCTTGGACGCAGAGGGTGTACCTCCGTGCCGTTAGTTCGGTACGGAGGGTCTTTTTGCCCCCTTTGCGTGGTTTTTAGGGTTTTGTGTTGACCGCAAAGTTACCTTTCCTATCCTCGCTCTGTTCAGAAAGTTGGGCCTCACTTTGCTAAATCTATTTCATCTCTACGTTTGTCTTTTCATCTTAACTCACAGTCATTATATGTGGGGGGCTGCCTTTTCCTTTGGGGTATTTCTCTGAGGCAAGGTAGGCTTATTTTCTATCTTCAGGCTAGTTAGTTTCTCAGGCTGTGCCGAGTTGCATAGGTAGCGTTAGGCGCAATCCACGGCTGCCTCTAGTGTTGTTGGTGAGGATCGGGGATTGCGGTCAACAGAGTTCCCACGTCTCAGAGCTCGTTTTAAGTTTTTGGATTATTGTCAGATCACTGTGTGTGCTCTGACCTCTATGTTCACTGTGGTACTGAATTGCCTAATCATAACAGAATATCCAACCAAGGACTCCGTATCTTTACCAATTTATGAATAGAATTACATTTATGATAGACTCCTCTTTCCAACCATGTTATGTTATTTTTCAATCGTTGTATTTCTCGCATAGATGGAGGTTGTGTGTCTATCCAATGAAATGCAAGAAGTTTACATACTTGAAATAAGATATGAGAGATGCCTATGAATAGGGGCAACTTGGGATCTGCTCCATCTTCAAATAATCCCAATAAACACTGTTAAAACAAATCAAGGGAACACTTAGGGATGTTCACAGGTATTTTTTTAGGGCTGCGGATTTTTGTGCAGCGGATTTAAGAAATCCACAGGTAGAAGGCACTACGTCTTACCTGCAGATTTACCGCGGAATTTGTATGGCTTCCACCTGTGGTTTTACACCTGCGGATTCCTATTATGGAGCAGGTGTAAACCGCAGCGGAATCCGCACAAAGAATTGACATACTGCGGAATGTGACTTGCAGCGTTTCCACGCGTTTTGTTCCACAGCATGGGCACTTCGGATTGTGGTTTCCATAGGTTTATATTGTACTGTAAACACATGGAAAGCTGCTGCGGATCCGCAGCAAAATCCGCAACGTGTGCACATAGCCTAACACTGTGTTGATTCCAAGTGAATCACATTTCTGTGAAATCAACCTATTCAAATATGAAGCAATACTGATTGCGAATCAATTTCTCCTGCCCTTGTGCAAATGGAATAGACAAGAGGTAGAAATAATTGTCAATTAGCAAGCCAGCCCCTATGAAGGAGTGGTTCTTCAGGGGGTTGCCACAGAGCATTTCATCTTGTTTGGCTGTTGTTTTTGTCATTTCACCGCTGGAGGTACTATACAGGAGTTGCTCAGGTCGTGCAGCTCATCCAGGATGGCACAACACTACGAGCTGGGGCAAGGAGGGCAGTTGTGTCTCTCAGCAGTGTCCAGAGCATGGAACAGATACCAGGAGATGTGGAGGGCATCAACCCAACAGCACAACCGCTACATCCTCCTTTGTGCAAGGAGGAGCAGTGCCAGAGCCATGCAAAATGACCTCCACCAGGCCGCTAACGTAACATCCATGGTCTTCTCAAACTGTCATAAACAAACTCCATGAGGGCTTGATGTCGATAAGTGAGTGTTGTTCTTACAGCCCAAAACCATGTAGGATGATTGGCACTTGCCAGAGAAATCCAAAATTGGCAGATTCGACATTGGCGCCCTGTGCTCTTCATGGATGAGAGCATGTTTACACTGAGCACATGTGACAGACTCAGGAGATGACCGGTTTGGCAGTGGGTCAGTAATGGTGTGGGGAGGCTTTTCTGTGGATGGCCGCACAGCCCTCCATGTGCTAGCCAGAAGTACCCTGATTGCCATTAGGTCTCGGGATGAAATCCTGAGATCCACTGTGAGACCATATGCTGGTGCCCTGGGTTCCTTCTGCATGACAATGCTAGGCTTCATGTGACTGAAGTGTCAGCAGTTCCTGTGTTATGAAGGCATTGATGCTATGGAGTGACATGCCTGTTCCCCAGACCTGAATCCAATCAAGCACATCTGGGACATCGTGTCTGGTTCCATCCACCACAGACTGTCCAAGAGTTATCTGATGCTTTAATGCAGGTCTAGGAGGAGATCCCTCAGGAGAACATCTGCCTCAGTATGTCTTTGGAATGTGGGAGGAAACCGGAGTACCCGGAGGAAACCCACGCAAACACGGAGAGAACATACAAACTCTTTGCAGTTGTTGTCCTGGGTGGGATTAGAACCCAGGACTCCAGCGCTGCAAGGCTGCTGTGCTAACCACTGAGCCACCGTGCTGCACGTTGATGTATTTCCACTGAAGTAAGATCAGCCTGTAACTTGATTTTGAGTATGATTCCAAATCCAGACATCCATGGCATATTAATTGTGATTTACATTGATCATTTTTATGTTTTATTGTTGTCAACGCATACCATTATGTAATAAATAAAGATTTCATTAAGTGATATATAGGATGTGGGATTTTAGGGTTCCCTTTATTTTTTTTTGAGCAGTGTACATATCTGGTGATCTGTAAACAATTTCACACCATACACCCTTTCTATCAATGAGATAGGCACATTTTGAAATGAGGTCATCTGTCTACCTTCCCACATCATATGCATCAAATGTGCTTCATCAATCCCACAGCTGGGGCATTCTGCATCTTGGCAATATCCTATCTTGTGTAAAAAGCTCAGAGTGTTGTATACTCTTTGGGCCTTTGAGCTTCAGAGGAAGAAAATTTGGAAACAGTTTCTAGAATCTCTCTCCATTGCTCCATCGATATGGGGTCTACATCTGCCTCTCAAAGCTTTCACTGTCAGCAGGTGATTATTCCGTTGGGTTGACAATAGGCACTTTCTGTATGGTAGAAATTAAACTCTTTATATGACCTGTAGAAGCAACAGTATCTATTAGGGGATCCATCCGACCTGATTGAGCTGAGGGAGCATGTCGGATTTGTAAGTATTGGTAGAAAGTGTTACGCGATAAATTGAATTCGTCTTGGAGCTGTTGAAAACTTTTACGGACAGAGTTTGTAAATAATTGTTCTATCAGCCAGATCATTTTTTTTTTTTTCTCCAAATCAGAAAAAAAACTTTTAACGTTGATAGTTCACCCAAATTGATATTTCACCATAGTGATGTGTACTTGGTGAATCCTTTAATACCCATAAGTTTTGTTTTTTTTCTTCCCTCTGTCCCACACTTTATATACTGACGCCAATGTGGGAGTAAGAGGTTTCCCTCTGGAAGAAATCCCAGACTCCAGAAGACGCAGAGGTGAGGCACATTTCGTATTCTGTAAAATAAGAGCACCCGACTTGCCCAAGTTGTCTCTACTTTCCCATCCATGGAGGTGTTGTAATTGGAATGCAATAAAATCAGGAATGGCCAATCCACCCTCATCTTTATTATATTGTTTGTAGTTTTATTTGAAAATACTGTTTACACCATATTCCATGACAATGGTCTGTACTTTACGAAATATGGGGGGAGGAAACCAACAAGTAGGATAACAATTGTGGCATAAGGATCATCTTGATAAAATTTCCTCAACCTATAACTGATAGTGGGAGTTTGGACCATTGGTTAACCTTAGTTCTAAATGTATCTAACAAAGGGTCTATGTTTAATGTTCCATATTCTTAGGCTTAGCACCGACACGTATTCCCAAGTATTTAATATTGTCTATATTTTGTAACAGATTGTTCTACTA
The DNA here is from genome assembly GCF_032444005.1 of Ranitomeya imitator. NCBI lineage: Eukaryota > Metazoa > Chordata > Amphibia > Anura > Dendrobatidae > Ranitomeya > Ranitomeya imitator. Next base: position 10,325,208 of record NC_091289.1, on the reverse strand, counting down.
TTGGAGAATGGAACAGAGGTTCTCTCTGGGTGTTTGCTTTTCTCCTGCATGACATTGTCATGAGCAGGAGGTGTCTTGCAGGGGGTAAAAAAAAAAGCACCCCTTAGGTCGGAGTCACACATGCGAGAAACACGTCTGTGTCTCGCATGTGAAAAGCAAGCTCTGGCGCCGCCACTTCGGAGCGGAGCGTGCGGCCGCATAGCAACACATGGAGCTGCACGCTCCGCTCCCAAGTGCCAGAGCTTGCTTTTCACATGCGAGACACGGACGTGTTTCTCGCATGTGTGACTTCGGCCTTAAGCTTAGATCCAGCTTTCTCTGATGGAGTAAGAATGTGTGTTACCAGGTCACACACATCCCACTACTGTGGTTACAAGTGCAGGGGATGAGAGCAAAGCTCTTGTGACTACATACGGCTCTGCATCTATCCAAGTTATTTATCTGAGAATAATGCAGCTCTCATCTCAAAGCATGGACATGGTGGGAGAGCAGAGCTGTGTGTCGTTACATTCACTCCTGCATCTATCCTAGTTAACTATCTGAGAATAATGCAGCTCTCATCTCACAGCATAGACATGGTGGGAGAGCAGAGCTGTGTGTCGTTACATACACCTTTCTGCATCTATCCTAGTTATCTATCTGAGAATAATGCAGCTCTCATCTCACAACATGGACATTGTGGGAAAGCAGAGCTGTGTGTCACTACATACCGGCTCTGTATCTATCCTAGTTATCTATCTGAGAATAATGCAGCTCTCATCTCACAGCATGGACATGGGAGAGCAGAGCTGTGTGTCATTACATACACTCCTCTGCATCTATACCAGACACACAGATCTACTCTTCTCCCAGCACTTGTAATCACAGGCTTGATGGTCTAGGTTTGGGGACCCTTCAGAATAGCCTACCATCTCTGGAAGAAAGTATAGCTTTATATGGTCTCATGGAAGTCAAGAAGTTTTTAATGCACCAATGTCTGTGCTCTTGTTATTTTTCTATTCTGATTACTTGGGGATCCAAATTAGAGTGGAGGCCACTTACCACATTCTATTTTTAATTCCTTACCTCCAAGAGGTGTCTGAGCAGAATGTGCCTTCTATCCATTGTATCCAGCTTTACCTCTGAGCTTTAATGCTAAAAGTGGAAGATGCAAGTTCACTCGGGAGCTCATTATCCTCACATATTCCCAAGATCTCTGGAGCAGCCAGAGGTGACAAAGTCCTAATTCCCAGGTCACCGCTCTGCAGGTGATAAACATTTCAGGGGCAGTGATGAAAACAGTATACAAGAAAGGCGAAGTGTCATTCATCACATGGGATAAACCCACCAGACACCTGAGACTATTTCCTAATTTACAATTGTATTGTTGTACATATAACTCGTATTATAGTAGATATATTCTTGTACATAGGGGGGCAGTATTATACACTGCTCAAAAAATAAAGGGAACAATTAAACAACAATATAACTCCAAGTAAATCAAACTTCTGTGAAATCAAACTGTCCACTTAGGAAGCAACACTGATTGACAATCAATTTCACATGCTGTTGTGCAAATGGAATAGACAACAGATGAAAATTATTGGCTATTATCAAGACACCCTCAATAAAGGAGCGGTTCTGCTGGTGGGGACCACAGACCACATCTCAGTACCAATGCTTTCTGGCTGATGTTTTGGTCACTTTTGAATGTTGGTTGAGCTTTCACACTCGTGGTAGCATGAGACAACTCTACAACTCACACAAGTGGCTCAGGTAGTGCAGCTCATCCAGGATGGCACATCAATGCGAGCTGTGGCAAGAAGGTTTGCTGTCTGTCAGCATGGTGTCCAAGGGCTGGAGGCGCTACCAGGAGACGTGGAGGGGGCCGTAGGAGGGCAACAACCCAGCAGCAGGATTGCTACCTCCGCCTTGTGCAAGGAGGAGCACTGCCAGAGCCCTGTCACAAATGTGCATGGGTCTGCATAAACGGTTAGGAACCGACTCCATGAGGATGGTCTGAGTGTCCGACATCCACAGATGAGGGTTGTGCTCACAGCCCAACACTGTGCAGGACGCTTGGCATTTGCCACAGAACACCAGTATTGGCAAATTCACCACTGGTGCCCTGTGCTCTTCACAGATGAAAGCAGGTTCCCACTGAGCACATGTAACAGACGTGACAGAGTCTGGAGACGCTGTGGAGAGCGATCTGCTGCCTGCAACATCCTTCAGCATGACCGGCTTGGCAGTGGGTCAATAATGGTGTGGGGTGGCATTTCTTTGGGGGCCGCACAACCCTCCATGTGCTCGCCAGAGGTAGCCTGACTGCCATTAGGTACCAAGATGAGATCCTCAGACCCCTTGTGAGACCATATGCTGGTGCGGTTGGCCCTGGGTTCCTCCTAATGTAGGACAATGCCAGACATCATGTGACTGTAGTGTGTCAGCAGTTCCTGCAAGTTGAAGGCATTGAAGCTATGGACTGGCCGCCTGTTCCCCAGACCTGAATCCGATTGAGCACATCTGGGACATCATGTCTCGCTCCATCCACCAACGTCACGTTGCACCACAGACTGTCCAGGAGTTGGCGGATGCTTTAGTCCAGGTCTGGGAGGAGACCCCTCAGGAGACCATCCGCCGCCTCATTAGAAGCATGCCCAGGCATTGTAGGGAGGTCGTACAGGCACGTGGAGGCCACACACAATACTGAGCATCTTTTCCTTGTAAAGAGGCATTTCCACTGAAGTTGGATCAGCCTGTAATTTGATTTTCCACTTTGATTTTGAATATCATTCCAAATCCAGACCTCCTTGGGATCTTAGTTGTGATTTACATTGATAATTGTTATGTTTTATTGTTCTGAACACATTCCACTATGCAATGAATAAATATTTGCAACTGGAATATTTCAGTCAGAGATATCTAGGATGTGGTATTTTAGTTTTCCCTTTTTTGAGCAGTGTAGTAGTTATATTCTTGTACATAGGAGCAGTATTATAGTAGTTATATTCTTGTACATATGGGCAGTATTATAGTAGTTATATTCTTGTACATATGGGCAGTATTATAGTAGTTATATTCTAGTACATAGGGAGCAGTATTATAGTAGTTATATTCTTGTACATAGGAGCAGTATTATAGTGGTTATATTCTTGTACACAGGAGCAGTATTATAGTAGTTATATTCTTGTACATAGGGGCAGTATTATAGTAGTTATATTCTTGTACATAGGGAGCAGTATTATAGTAGTTATATTCTTGTACGTAGGTGCAGTATTATAGTAGTTATATTCTAGTACATAGGGAGCAGTATTCTAGTAGTTATATTCTAGTACATAGGGGCAGTATTATAGTAGTTATATTCTTGTATATAGGGAGCAGTATTATAGTAGTTATATTCTTGTACATAGGGAGCAGTATTATAGTAGTTATATTCTTGTACAGAGGAGCAGTATTATAGTAGTTATATTCTTGTACATAGGGGCAGTATTATAGTAGTTATATTCTGGTACATAGGGGCAGTATTATAGTAGTTATATTCTTGTACATAGAGGACAGTATTATAGTAGTTATATTCTTGTACACAGGAGCAGTATTATAGTAGTTATATTCTTGTACACAGGAGCAGTATTATAGTAGTTATATTCTTGTACATAGGGGCAGTATTATAGTAGTTATATTCTTGTACATAGGGGCAGTATTATAGTAGTTATATTCTTGTACATAGAGGACAGTATTATAGTAGTTATATTCTTGTACACAGGAGCAGTATTATAGTAGTTATATTCTTGTACACAGGAGCAGTATTATAGTAGTTATATTCTTGTACATAGGGGCAGTATTATAGTAGTTTATATTCTTGTACGTAGGGGCAGTATTATAGTAGTTATATTCTTGTACGTAGGGGCAGTATTATAGTAGTTATATTCTTGTACATAGGAGCAGTATTATAGTATATACTAGTTATATTTTTGTACATAGGGGGCAGTATTATAGTAGTTATATTCTTGTACATAGGGGGCAGTATTATAGTAGTTATATTCTTGTACATAGTGGGCAGTATTATAGTAGTTATATTCTTGTACATAGGGGCAGTATTATAGTAGTTATATTCTTGTATATAGGAGCAGTATTATAGTAGTTATATTCTTGTACATAGGGGGCAGTATTATAGTAGTTATATTCTTGTACATAGGGGCAGTATTATAGTAGTTATATTCTAGTACATAGGGGACAGTATTATAGTAGTTATATTCTTGTATATAGGGGTAGTATTATAGTAGTTATAATCTTGTACATAGGAGCAGTATTATAGTAGTTATATTCTAGTACATAGGGGACAGTATTATAGTAGTTATATTCTTGTATATAGAGGCAGTATTATAGTAGTTATAATCTTGTACATAGGAGCAGTATTATAGTAGTTATATTCTTGTATATAGGAGCAGTATTATAGTAGTTATATTCTTGTACATAGGGGGCAGTATTATAGTAGTTATATTCTTGTACATAGGGGCAGTATTATAGTAGTTATTTTCTTGTTGGTGTTCTGAGCAATGGATTGATGTAATTTGACTGTTCTTCTCATAAGAGAATTGCTCTTGGTTACACAATCTTTACATTTTGGCAGAGGAAGTTGTTAAGCATTTTGGGATTTCGCACCCATGGAAGCATTGCTATTTTGGATATCTGGTGCCGGTCTCTTCTTGGCTTGAGTTGAGATGCATTTTCTTTTTGTGTGTTAAAATAAACTTTAGGCAGTGCTGATACATGATACTGAAGCCCTGAATGCATTTCCCTGTTATGTAATGTTGGATATAATCTAAAGCCTTTTATCTGGTGACTGTGGGGTGGAGAATTAATAGTAACATAATTCCTCTTTCACTTCTAATACCAACTTTGTCAGGGTTAGTTTGGACTTCTGACCCAGTCGTGTGTTTTTCCATATCAAACATTGTATGAAGAATTCTTGAAAAACATGCAAATTTCTATCCAATTGGAAAACTGTGTAGCTGTAAAGTTAATATAACATTTTTTCTGGGTTGTGACCATCAAAGTGACAGGTAATGGCACAAAAATTAAATGATCTCTATTCTGACCTGCGGCAATTTTCCCCCCCAATGTTATACATAGATGATATACCGTAGTTATTATTCCTTGTAATTTTTTTCTTTACCACCCGGTGCTTTGGCAAAAATGTGGCTTAAACAAAATTATGCAAAAAAGGTGACAGCAGTGTTCATATATTATTCTCCACATATTCTAATGAGATTATCTTATCAGAGACTAATCCAAAGATGTCTCCTAACCGCTGCAACCAATCACAGATCTTAGGTCATATGACTGAAGAACCACACTTCGTCACTTCTGGGCCGATCACAGCCCACCGGAGCTGCCCGCACCGAGTCCATGGTGATAGATGCAGGTGGGCATGCCTCACTTTATTATTTTAAACCCAACTCTGCACTTGCTAATTTTGTTTTTGCAAAACAAAAAAATCAGAAAATTCTTTTTAGTTTACCACCAAATACTGTCCAATCTATCTTAGAAGGAATAATAGAAACATGTTGCAAATGTAAAAAAAAGACCTTTCAGGCTTTAGTACTTTTTTTATTTTCTCCCCACCAGATTCTCATTACATCTGTACCCTATCGGTCACTTTTTTGCCTGAAGCAGCTGTGCACTTGGTGACCAGGAGGGGGAGCTCCAGCTCCAGTGGGGTGACACAAGTAGAAAGGGAACCATAGTGACGCCATCTCTGTATACACTGAGCGCTCGGCCGCCGCTGTTTGTTCTTTGTAGCATCAGACATGACTTCTGCTTTGTCCCCGATCATTTTCCTTGATTTATGGCTCATAAATTCATATTACACAATGTGTCATTATCAGGGTGTCATGGCCGCCGGCTGTGTATTTACACTACAAATCCTTTTTTTTTTTTTTTTTCCAAACTGTTTTTATTAAACATTTTCAATTAAACATTTTCAACATTAGTATATTAACATGCAAACATAGGTACAAGGAATTACACTACAAATCCTGATTAATTGATTTCTTTTTTTAAGTAAACTTCTCCCGAAAACACTGGTGATACTGATCGGGTTCTTTTATCCCCGGCTTAGTTTTGCAGGCTTTCTTTACTTTGTACAGATGTTAATAGGTGAGGCCCAAATAATCCATGGAGATGATTTGGGGTCTTGTTAAGTCTGACAACAACTTTTAAAAAATACTGATGGGTTGTCAAAACTCACTATTTTTTTAAGAAGGTTGGAAATTGTCTCATCGTATTTTGGCTGACCGGAAACCAAATACTTTTTATTCTTTTTAGCTCTTTGTATTCTCCCAGTTACAATTTATTGTGTAACTGTATTTTATGTAGTTAATTTGCACATCTCTGTGATAAGAAAAAATAAATATTGTAGTATTCGCTCTGACTCGTCCTGTTCTGTAGAAATCACTCCCCTCCGGTAATCTCACTGTCTGCAGAGGCGTCTACAGCGTCGCCTTCATCGTCCAGTGGCCGGAGGCGGAGGGGCTAAGTAAGCACAAGGATAGCGTATACAGGTCCATAGTGATCGGCTTCGGTATGGCAGGAGGCTGAGTGTAAGGAACAGAATGTTAGGAAGCCAGTTTGTTGTCACCCCAAAAATGGTGGCTATGATAGCAGTGGATAGCCTGAAGACGGGTCCCCTTTAAGGACGCTTGCAAAGCCGCATGCACATGTCAATGCCACCATATATTGCCTGTATTTTCTTATAAATATGTAATGAATCTATTTAACATTACATAAATGTTGGCTGAAGGTTGTACCTGAAATCCTGACTTCCACCCCAGGCTCGTGCACACTCACTTCGTCCAAGCATGCATGTACTTTCAATTAAGGATAAGAATTAAGTAGCTGCCAGACTCCTGTCGTCTCCAGACTGGCGGCAGCTTATCTTCTGCAGTAACAAAAGGATCAGGCTGTGCGATATAACATGCCCGCTCCATCTGTCCCTTGGCAGCGTGCGTTGGGGGAGAGTTCCATGACCCTGTACTCGGATGTTGGCTGATCGCATCTCCCTTTTCTCCGATGTGTATGAGGCCCCTTCATTTCTATCAGTTAAATACTATAGGTGTGTATACTGCCGTCCGTGAAGTCTTAGTGTCACCTTTTGAAGGCCTTTTAGTCCCCATGTTTAGTCTCCTAACGCTGGACGTCCATAATTATACAGAAAAATAATCAAAACCACAAAATTTACTTAAATGAGTAAACTCGGCTATTTTTATGAGTCCCAACTTATCCCTAGAAGACCTGACCCTGCACGTCCCTCTGTCCTAGCTGCCATGTTCTAGCTTGACCTTTCCTCGGTTGAAAGACAACACCATAAAGGTCAACGCCTTTTCCCCCTGTTTGTTGGAAGCTGAACAATAAAAACTTTTGAGAATTAATTCCTGAGGAGACGGGTATTGTGCTGTGGTCATGCATGCCTTCCGCGTCTGCCGTTACACTCCTGGATCACTGTCCACCTCATAAACTAAAGCAATAAATGATTTACTGTTCATATCAGTCTTTGCCCGGTATCTCCACTGCCGGGAATATTGACAATAGCTACTGTTATTCTACATTTCACTAACAAATAACCGTGTCTGTGAGAAAGGGGGTGATGGACTGAGCGTCATCTCTATGATAACATGGCAGCTCGGTCACGATTGTGAGCATGGAGAATTTATTTTCTTTCCTGAATTTTTAAAATGTCTTCACAAGCAAATTGCTATCTTGTACTATCAGAATAATGTGAAGACAAATAACTGCAATAATACTGTCCCCAATGTACAGAAATATAACTACTATAATACTGCTCCTATGTACAAGAATATAACTACTATAATACTGCTCCTATGTACAAGAATTTAACTACTATAATACTGCCCCCATGTAGAAGAATATAAATACTATAATACTGCCCCTATGTACAAGAATATAACTACTATAATACTGCTCCTATGTACAAGAATATAACTACTATAATACTGCTCCTATGTACAAGAATTTAACTACTATAATACTGCCCCCATGTAGAAGAATATAACTACTATAATACTGCTCCTATGTACAAGAATATAACTACTATAATACTGCCCCCATGTAGAAGAATATAACTACTATAATACTGCTCCTATGTACAAGAATATAACTACTATAATACTGCCCCCATGTACAAGAATATAACTACTATAATACTGCTCCTATGTACAAGAATATAACTACTATAATACTGCTCCTATGTACAAGAATATACTATAATACTGCTCCTATGTACAAGAATATAACTACTATAATACTGCCCCTATGTACAAGAATATAACTACTATAATACTGCCCCCATGTAGAAGAATATAACTACTATAATACTGCCCCTATGTACAAGAATATCTATATATATAATTGTCTAAGGGTTTTTCCGTCTGTCTGTCTGTCCTGGAAATCCCGCATCTCTGATTGGTCGAGGCCGCCAGGCCTCGACCAATCAGCAACGGGCACAGTATCAACGTAGATGTCATAATGGTTGCCATGGCGACTATGATGTCATAAAGGTTGCCTCGACCAATCAGCGACGGGCACAGTCTGCCGCGAATTCTGGAATCATCATTGTCCATATACTACGGGGACATGCATATTCTAGAATACCCGATGCGTTAGAATCGGGCCACAATCTAGTAACTACTATAATACTGCCCCCATGTAGAAGAATATAACTACTATAATACTGCTCCTATGTACAAGAATATAAATACTATAATACTGCTCCTATGTACAAGAATTTAACTACTATAATACTGCCCCCATGTAGAAGAATATAACTACTATAATACTGCTCCTATGTACAAGAATATAACTACTATAATACTGCTCCTATGTACAAGAATATACTATAATACTGCTCCTATGTACAAGAATATAACTACTATAATACTGCCCCTATGTACAAGAATATAACTACTATAATACTGCCCCCATGTAGAAGAATATAACTACTATAATACTGCTCCTATGTACAAGAATATAACTACTATAATACTGCCCCTATGTACAAGAATATAACTACTATAATACTGCCCCTATGTAGAAGAATATAACTACTATAATACTGCCCCTATGTACAAGAATATAACTACTATAATACTGCCCCTATGTACAAGAATATAACTACTATAATACTGCCCCTATGTACAAGAATATATGGTAACTACTATAATACTGCCCCTATGTACAAGAATATAACTACTATAATACTGCCCCTATGTACAAGAATATATGGTAACTACTATAATACTGCCCCTATGTACAAGAATATAACTACTATAATACTGCTCCTATGTACAAGAATTTAACTACTATAATACTGCCCCCATGTAGAAGAATATAACTACTATAATACTGCTCCTATGTACAAGAATATAACTACTATAATACTGCCCCCATGTAGAAGAATATAACTACTATAATACTGCTCCTATGTACAAGAATATAACTACTATAATACTGCCCCCATGTACAAGAATATAACTACTATAATACTGCTCCTATGTACAAGAATATAACTACTATAATACTGCTCCTATGTACAAGAATATACTATAATACTGCTCCTATGTACAAGAATATAACTACTATAATACTGCCCCTATGTACAAGAATATAACTACTATAATACTGCCCCCATGTAGAAGAATATAACTACTATAATACTGCCCCTATGTACAAGAATATAACTACTATAATACTGCCCCTATGTACAAGAATATAACTACTATAATACTGCCCCTATGTACAAGAATATAACTACTATAATACTGCCCCTATGTACAAGAATATATGGTAACTACTATAATACTGCCCCTATGTACAAGAATATAACTACTATAATACTGCCCCTATGTACAAGAATATAACTACTATAATACTGCCCCTATGTACAAGAATATAACTACTACAATTTAAGTGTTGTCCACACTTGGTGTCTGTTCTGCTGTTTGTTGCCAGAGACTGATTTGAATTGAGAAGATGTAGTGGAGATTCCAAGATTGATTACAGGAAGTTGGGATGACTTCTTACTCTGACAGCTTTATAATGGCAGGAAGTAGAGGTGGACTTTCAGTTTGGGGCAGGCAAGCCATTGGACAGTGTCTGGTGCAGTGCATGCTGGGAAATAAGGAAGAGGTAGTCCCAGAGCCTTTAGTTCTGGCTGAATGCTGAAGAACAACTGCCAAAAAGAGTGAATGTTAATTTACAGGACATGGGCATGAGGACTGTTCCTGGACATCTTAGGTTGGAATTGGATCGCCCCCATGGGGCCGTGGGGAACTCGGTACCGGGTCCTTCGGTTCACAGGGGGATGTCACGGTGGCTGACCCGGTCCGTGGACCTGGGACGTCCGTGTAAAAGGGAAAGGTCTTTAAAGGGATAGAGTTTGTGTTCGTGACGCCACCTGTGGTATTCGGTCAGGGTGACCGACGCTGCCTAAGGGGTTCGCTTGGGTGTTATGGCAGCTAGATGGTATACCTTCCCACAGGTGAAGTGTATCCCCATGGCTTCCCAGTGTGTAAATGGTGGATGGTGAATGGTGAGATGCGCAGGGAATAATGAGGACACAAGGTTGCAGTCTCTTTACCTTTACTGAAGACTTCAGCATCCACAGTCCAGGGCACCAGATCACAGAGCAGGCAGAGTCCGGCCGGTTTGGAGGCAAGTCCAGAGTCCCCTTGTCTAGATGGAAATCAGTAGCCTTCCTTTGCGCTGCAGTATTGTAGTCCCTTACTGCACAAGCTTCTCATAAGGTCCTCACAACTGTTGTAGATGTTATGTCTCTCTCTCTGTCCTCCGGATAAGATAGGCCAAACCCGTATGACTGGTGGCTTGAGGCAGTTTATAAGGACTCTAGCATGCCCCAACCTCTGAGAGTTGCCACCGTGCCTCCTGGGTATAGGTCGGATAGGTAACGTGGAAATAGCTGTCCTGCCAGTCTCTGAAGTAAAGCGTAGAGATCCTTACTGCCTCAGTATTCCGGCTACCGGATTTCTGCGCCTCAGAAGGAGGCAGCCTGTGTAGGGCTGGTCTCCTTCTGATATCCTCTCCTTTGCTTTGATTTCCTTTACGCTTGCTGCAATATGTTCTGCTTCTATCGGTCTGTTTCCTAGGAGCTGCAGCACTTTAGGCTACACGGCTCCTCTGCTTCCTTTCCCTCTGTCTCCCTGACAGGAACTGAACTCTTTCCCTCCAGATCAAGATGTTCTTATAGGGGAGTTCACCTAAAACAGGCTTAGAGCTCCCCCTTCTGGTCTGGAGTGTGAACATGTTGCATGCATTGTGTTACCTGGATGCAGTTATCCTTCATTTCCTCCAAACGTAGCATCACTCTCCTTGAGAGGAAAGCAATACCACTGCGACGACCAGGACCCTGGGGCACCGCAGAATGTGCAGCTAAAGCATGAGGACAATATGGATCGAGCTTCACTACAGGTGTTAAATGACAGGAACACTAATAATCTGAAAATGTTGAGGCCTCACCATCTCTGGCCGTGTGACTGCGAGATGAACAGATACAAGATGTCTTCTGGGGAAGGTGCATGTCAGATGGACAGAGAGGACCAAGAGCAGTGTGAATGAATGGCAATGATTGCTATCACAGGTTGGCACGGCGTCTCCCCGTGGCATTTCTTGCCTTAGATTTCATTAGTGTGTCGCATTACGCCATTGGGTTTGATATCCGGTCAAACAACGTTGAAGAAAGGTATAAATTGCCTGACAAGACTAATCGCTTAATTCGGACTTGTCATGGATTTCCAGCCTAAGCTTTGCCCCAATAAATGAGCTGGGTCATGTGATGTGGCAGCTTCTATCTCACCTTGTCAGGGTTGCCACTGTCCTTGTATCATTACACGTCTCGGACAGCAAGCAGTGTTCTTGTGTCTCCCCATATATTACATTGTGGTGTCCTTTCGGTTGTTACATTGTTCTCCCTTGTCCTGGGGGATGTGTTACGTGCTCTACTTAAAAGTGATTTCCACTTTTTATATGAATAAAACATAATTGTGAAATGTTTCAGTACTTCTTCCTAACACTTTTTTATAAATGACTCACTGTTCTCAAAACGTCTGTTTGCATGCACTTCTGGTAGGTCTGTACAGAGACTGAATACTTCTCACAGCTGAGATTCTGCTACAATCCTATCAAGTCTAGGCACTCTGTATGTGAAATACAAGAGAATAAATCCCTCTGCTGCCCAGGACCATCACATTGCAATGAATGAACCCAATATGTATACAAATAAAAATCATTTCCCAGAGTACAAGTATCTTAGAAGAAGCAAGTTATAAGGGTACTTGCACTGCATTCAAAACATTGCTTTGTACATTACAAACACAATGGATGGGATTAATGGGAGTCTCATGCGCACTGTGCTTCTATTTGACGCTGCGTAAATTTTTCCACTGCGCGGGTTTATGAGCCGCAGCATGACAATTATCTGCAGCAGAGACAGAACTGTCGACAATAGAATGTATTGGACGCAATAAATCTGCATTGTTCAGTGAGCACACGTGTGATTAGAAAGTAGCTGTTTGGATGCAGCAAAAATATGTGTAGTCCAAAGTGCTGCTAGTTCCTAGTCATGGGAAAGTAGCCTATGTGCACACGGTCAGGAATTGGCAGCGCTTTGGAAGCAGCATATGTCCGCTGGATACAAAGCGCTGCCGGCTATTGAATGCAGGTGAATCCGTATGTGATCACTGAACTGTGCGGCTTCACCTCGTCCAACACATTGCACGGGTGAAATTTATCTTGTGAAGGCTCGTGGGTCCACCAGATAAATAGACATGCTGCAGTCTGGAAAGATGCGCCGCATATCCGTCTCCGCAGGTGTCTCTGGATGCATAGTGGGCACAGGATTTCTTGAAATCCCATTCACTATGCTGTAACATTTAGACGCTGCACAACTACTGATTGTGGGCACATACCCTAAGTTATTGTGAAACTACAACTCCCATCATACATTCTACATTCTAACCACAACTTTTAGGCACTTCGCTGCCCTCTTTTTTTGGTTTTCTTTTTTATACATAATACCAACTCTGCCACTAGACTGGACTTTTGAAAGAATTACTTGAACCCCTTTGCAAAGTCTTTACCCAAACTCTTCCAATTAGGTGGCAGGTCTATATTTTTCTGCAGTGTTCTATTCCACCATTTGTGATGACCTCCTGCTGCATAGTGTCTGTACATTATGTATCCAGTAGTCATCCACACATCGGGGTGTACAGGGACCCCCAGGAGGAAGCGCCATATTACAGCTAATACCATTGAAGTATGCCACTGTTCCCATGCCCTGTTGGCCATCACTTTACGTTCCTAGGAGTGAACTTTTTGCCGATCATTAGTTAGGCCTCATTCACTCGTCAGTTTTTTGCACATATGAGAATTTCATAAGTGATTTTCATCAGTTTTTTTCCATTGTTGAGTTAAAAAAAGGTTTCTCCATGTTCTCCTATCAGTGAGTGACGATCGAGTGCAGTCCGTTTTTTTTTTCTCGGTTTTTCACTTGCATGACCAAGTTTGATCCAACACTCTATATATCTATATTGAAGATGTCTCTGCGATTTTACACAGACGCTCGATCTGCAAAAAATCAGGGATATGTGAACACCCCTATAGACTGTCATATCCAAAAATGAAAGGATAAATGATCTGGCGGAATTAGTCTTTCTTTTAAAAGTAAAACTTAGCATTTATTCAAGTATAAAAAAAACTCCAAAAATACAGGCAACGTAGTAAAAAATACTGTTAACAGGACCTTCAAGCTTCGACAATCTGTCTTACTCATGGACCTTGGAAAAATACTACTATGTACAGAGCAGAGCTGCGCCACTTCTGCTGCCATTTCCAGGCCCAGTTGTTTCTTGTTGGACATTTTACCTCCTCTAATGGAGGAAACCAACAAATAATCACGGCTACAGAATTGCAGCTCTAGCAACATCTACATTTGGTTCCTACCTTAGATGCCGCAGTCAAAAGCAACAGCTGCATCTACGCAAGAGAGTCCTTCTGTCTCCTGTCACTTAGAATGCAAAACAATTGTGGAATTTGTGTTTGTTTTTTCTAAACTCTTCCGCTTCTATAAAAGTTATTAACCTGACATTAATATTAATTGATGCCAGACCCCGGTGGTGATCGGTGTTCCTCCATCATGCAGAGTCTGGAAATTGGCTGTTTACCTGTTCCACCGGAGCCAACCACGGCCAAGCCAACCGCCAGCCTCCCCGGCTAACACCGGCTAATCCTAATGCATTGTGTCAGGTACGCTGTAATCAGCTGCGCTGCCGTCCCTAATGGATCAGATTAGAGTAGTTAATGAAGTATTTTTAGGCAGCAAATCTCAAGCTGTGAAGGGTTTTTTGTTTCTGTCTGGGAACAAATTGCAGCTAAATGGTTTGACATTTCACTGGGTGACGTATTGGGCGAAAATCAGGATTCAAGAAACGATCCTTCTAGACACCTGCATGAAATGTACAGAAAAGTGAACCAAAGGCGAATATATCCCTGAATGATCGGAATCTGCATGCACAGCGATTCTCTCACGTACACCCCTTTTGGAGAACAACCCCCCCTTTTTGGAGAAGACTTCCAGGAAAAACACTTTTTAATGTAATTTTAGTGCTTGTCACTGAGCGGTGCTTCTTCTCCAAGCAGCTGCAGTTGGAAGATGGAGGTTTTATACCTTAATACCACCATACTGTGCCAAATAATAGACTAAAAGGGAAGGGACAAGTGTCAATAAAAATGTAACTTTTATCATTAAAAATTGTGATATATAAAATATAATGTGCATACATCCATTGGGGATGTACATAAGATCACAGCTATAGGAGTTGAGGTCACAGCTGTGATCCACTAAGTCCCAATAGGTGCCAGGATATATATTATAAACTGGGTTCCTGACCTTCAGTCCCTTGTAAATTATTGGTCAGGTTGTTCTGTAGCCCCTAATTATAGGATCACTAGTTACAAAATAGTAAGGGGATATGGCTGTATACCCCTATCACTCCACAAATTAGGGTAAAAGAATATTGTCACTGTTATGTATAATCGGCCAATATGATCCATATAGGTGTATAATCAGTTTGTCATGTATAGCTGAGATATTATGTGTTATATATTATTAGTGATATAGTTCCACTGTCTTTAATTAACGTACATGCCACAGTTGCATCCCGCATATATTTGCAATTATATGATAAAACGGCTGTTATCTATATATATAATTGTCTAAGGGTTTTTCCATCTGTCTGTCTGTCTGTCTGTCCGTCCTGGAAATCCCGGCTCTCTGATTGGTCGAGGCCGCCAGGCCTCGACCAATCAGAGACCGGCACAGCATCGACGTAGAAATCCCGCGTCTCTGATTGGTCGAGGCCGCCAGGCCTCGACCAATCAGCAACGGGCACAGCGACGATGATGTCATAAAGGACGTAGACATCCCGCGTCTCTGATTGATCGAGGCCGCCAGGCCTCGACCAATCAGCAACGGGCACATCGACGATGATGTCATAATGGTTGCCATGGCGACAATGATGTCATAAAGGCGCAATGCGCCAGGGAGAGATTCCGACGCTAGCGTTTAGCGCATTGCACTATGGAGGCAGCGGATGCATTTCTCCGGCGCATCCGCTGCCCTATTGTAAGGTGGGGGCGGAGTTCTGGCCGCGCATGCGCGGTCGGAAAAAGCGGTCCGTCAGGAGCAAAAAAAGTTACATGTAGCGTTTTTTGCTCCCGACGGTCCGCAGAAGCACGACGCATCCGTCGCACGACGGATGCGACGTGTGGTAATCCGTCGCAAATGTGTCGTCAATACAAGTCTATGGGGAAAAAAACGCATCCTGCAAGCACTTTTGCAGGATGCGTTTTTTCTGCAAAACGACGCATTGTGACGGATTGCAGAAAACGCTAGTGTGAAAGTAGCCTTAAAGTGTCAAGTGCTTGAGATGCAGAAATAATGCAGAGTGATGCTGGAGGATGTCCCGAACCTGTATTGCGGATCAAAAGAGACGGATTTCATGAATAAAGCTGTAATAGCATTAATCCGAACCCTAAGTCCGCAAGCCGGCCAAGGAGTACCTATACAAATTACATATATTAGGGAGGGTTACCCAAAAGGATATTTACCCAGAGTTGGCTTTGCAACAGTGGACCACTTTATGCGCGTTTCGGCTGTTCTTCCTCAGAAGGGGTGCCATATATGCAGTTATATTCTGTCGTGCAGCTCATGTGCGATAGATTCGAGCTGCAACAAGCTGGTGTGGGAACACGCTGTGCGTCTGATACTACAGCGAACACAGAGCTACTGTCAGGCCGTGTACGCTGAGTGTGCCCTGCATGCGGCTATCGATGTGACTGCATACAGGTGTGGCAGACGCACGTAACAGGCGCAGTCTGTCTATGGTAGTGAACAAGCTGACATGAGTTGCTCAGCGTATCACTGTGGACGAACGATCTCAGCAGCTGTCATTGGTGCTGTGCGGATACCAACACCCTTTTGTAAACTAGTTAAATGATCCTATCTTTATCACTCTTGGCACAATATTGGGACATGTGTCCCTGACGCACGTTTCGTCGTGGCTACAGAAGACAGTATCCAAATAATATTACCATATAGTTTTCAGATAGCATCATACTTCTTACATAATACTGCCATTCATTTCCAAGATAAGATGGGTGATTATCTAAATAATGCCATCATACAATGCTTGTGTGGTAAGAAGGAATGGTATGTTTGACTGTCTTCTCTCTATTTTCGGGCTCATTGCTCTGCGTGACTGAACCTAATATCTGTCTACGTCAGACTTTTTCCACTCTCAGGTTGCTCATGGGAGTCAAGTCTGTGGGGGCCCTTAGGAAACCACCTGGTTAGTAGTTGTGGATTCTCCCAGTAAATGATACCCCATTATGCTGTATGACAACGTATCAGTGCTAGACAATGTATGGGCCTTTAACAAATTGCTACCTTTTGTCACAAAGTGTTTACAGAATGCCTCCCCACGAGTCTTGGGCAATATAAATGTCCCCCACATATCGAACGCGCACAACTGTAAACCCGATATTTGCCGTCAGGGAGCTATTAGGCAGCGCTCTTTTCGATGTATCGTATTAGCCTCACTATATCTCTGCTAATTTAGCAGACTCTTGGGAATTTCTCAGGCAGCTGCTACGTAAACTGAAGCTTGGATTGACTATTAATAGTCCAGCAGATTGATACTATCTTATTCTGCTTTTGATGATGTTGACAGCTGTTCAACACCAATAAGGATATTTAATGATTCACGCAAGTTGAGCGTAAAACCACAGCTTCAATGGAAGTTATTGAAAGGGCACCAAATGACCGAGGAGCCACAAGAGCCATCTCAAGCACATGAAGTCAAGAGATTCTTGTCATGTCAAGGTCAGGAGAGGAACTGATCATGAAAATCTCTGTAGTGCAAGAACTAAGGTGCCTGAGTGGTAATGTCAATTCCTTCATATCTCAGGGAAAAACAAAACATAACATGTATGTTCTCTTTACCCTTAAATGATCTTTCTTCTATACTCTTCATTATTTCCAAATATTTAATTACTATAATACTGCCCCTATGTACAAGAATATTACGACTATAATACTTCTCCTATGTACAATAATATAACTACTATAATACTGCTCCTATGTACAATAATATAACTACTATAATACTGCTCATATGTACAATAATATAACTACTATAATACTGCTCCTATATACAAGAATATAACTACTATAATACTGCTCCTATGTACAAGAATATAACTACTATAATACTGCTCCCTATGTACAAGAATATAACTACTATAATACTGCTCCTATGTACAAGAATATAACTACTATAATACTGCTCCTATGTACGAGAATATAACTACTATAATACTGCTCCTATGTACAATAATATAACTACTATAATACTGCTCCTATGTACAAGAATATAACTACTATAATACTGCTCCTATGTACAAGAATATAACTACTATAATACTGCCCCTATGTACGAGAATATAACTACTATAATACTGCTCCTATGTACAAGAATATAACTACTATAATACTGCCCCTATGTACAAGAATATAACTACTATAATACTGCTCCTATATACAAGAATATAACTACTATAATACTGCTCCTATGTACAATAATATAACTACTATAATACTGCTCCTATGTACGAGAATATAACTACTATAATACTGCTCCTATGTACAAGAATATAACTACTATAATACTGCTCCTATGTACAAGAATATAACTACTATAATACTGCCCCTATGTATGAGAATATAACTATTATTATTATTTATTGTTATAGTGCTATTTATTCCATGGCGCTTTACATGTGAGGAGGGGTATACATAATAAAAACTAGTACAATAATCTTAAACAATACAAGTCATAACTGGGATAGGAGGAGAGAGGACCCTGCCCACGAAGGCTCACAATCTACAAGGGATGGGTGAGGATACAGTAGGCGAGGGCAGAGCTGGTCATGCAGCGGTTTGGTCTACCACTATAATACTGCCCTCCATGTACAAGAATATAACTACTATAATACTGCCCCATATGTACAAGAATATAACTACTATAATACTGCTCCTATGTGCAAGAATATAACTACTATAATACTGCCCCCTATGTACAAGAATATAACTACTATAATACTGCCCCTATGTACAAGAATATACTATAATTCTGCCCCATATGTACAAAAATATAATTACTATAATACTGGCCTGTATGTACTGTACAAGGATATAACTACTATAATACTGTCCCCATGGAGAAGTAGTTAGAAACTGTTAGAGAATTCATTAATCTGATTGGAGTCATTTGATTTTGTCCTTGAGGTTGGTACAGGAATGTAGATTAGACATTAGTTTTATCACAGGATAATATGAGTGTAATTGCGTCAGGCTCGTGGCCCAGCTGCAGTCACATACAGCTCTGGCAAAAATTAAGAGACCACCACATCAAAACCCTGTCATGGGCAGCCCAATCTCCAGACCTGAACCCCATTGAAAACCTCTTATTAGAACCCGAGAAGTGGACCCTCTGGGTCACTGCTTCAGAGACCCCGAAGGCGAGCAGACCAGATGGGGCCACCCCCTATACAGGGAGTATTTGGCACAGGACCAAGGAGGGTGAAGCCGCAACTGCCGGAGCCAAAGGAAGGACTGAAGATAGGACCAAAGATGAGTCAGAGGACAGGAAAGAGATGGAGTCACTGAGGCAAACAGAACGGCAGAGACTGCTGAAACTATGTACTGACCGGTATGGAGGAGACACACGATAAATGGGGAACGACAGGAACACAGGACCGGCAGGGATGGCAGGAACACAGGACAAGCAGGGAAGACTGGCAGGGATGACTGGCACACAGGACTGGCAGGGACGGCAGGAACACAGGACTGGCTGAGACGGCAGGAACACAGGACTGGCAGGGATGACTGGCACACAGGACTGGCAAGGACGGTAGGAACACAGGACAGGCTTAGATGGCAGGAACACAGGACTGGCAGGGATGACTGGCACACAGGAATGGCAAGAACGGCAGGAACACAGGACTGGCAGGGAAGGCAGAAGACGAGAATGAGACACGAGCCTAGACAGGGTAAACGCTAATGGAGCCAAAGAAGCTAAAGAGACGCCGGCTAGAAGCCGGCGAACACAATAGACGCAAAGGCGTCTTACCTGGACGGATGCAGGAGAGAAATACCCGACGGGCGCTGCCATATTGGGGGCAGAGCCAGCGGGTCACGACCTCCCAGAAGCCCCAGCGGTGAGAGGAGCACGTCTGCGCATGCGCGGACCGCCGAAGGGACGAGCACCAGGGAATCCAGACGGAGAGGAGCGAGGAGGAGCGTCGGGAGCGCGCTGGCCGGAAAGGTAAGTATTAGGCGGCGTAACACCTCTGGTATGTAATCAAGAGGATGATGGATAGTCACAAGCCACCAAACAAAGAAGAACTGCTTACATTTTTGCTCCAGAAGCAGCGTGAAAGACTGGTGGAAAGCACGCCAAGACGCATGAAAGCTGTGATTAAAAATCATGGTTATTCCACAAAATATTGATTTCTGAACTCTTCCTGAGTTAAAACATTAGTATTGGTGTTTCTAAATGATTATGAACTTGTTTTCTTTGCATTATTTGAAGTCTGAAAGCACTGTTTTTTTGTTAGTTTTTTTTTTTTAACTTTGACCATTTCTCCTTTTCAGAAAAAAATACAAAATGTATTGCTTGGAAATTCGGAGACATGTTGTCAGAAGTTTATAGAAGAAATTAACAATTTACATTTTACTCAAAAATATACAGTACAGACCAACAGTTTGGACACACCTTCTCATTTCAAGATTTTTCTGTATTTTCATGACTATGAAAATTGTACATTCACACTGAAGGCATCAAAACTATGAATTAACACATGTGGAATTATATACTTAACAAAAAAGTGTGAAACAACTGAAATTATGTCTTATATTCTAGGTTCTTCAAAGTAGCCACCTTTTGCTTTGATGACTGCTTTGCACACTCTTGTCATTCTCTTGATGAGCTTCAAGAGGTAGTCACCGGGAATGGTCTTCACTTCACAGGTGTGCCCTGTCAGGTTTAATAAGTGGGATATATTGCCTAATAAATGGGGTTGGGACCATCAGTTGTGTTGAGCAGAAGTCTGGTGGATACACAGCTGATAGTCCTATTGAATAGACTGTTAGAATTTGTATTATGGCAAGAAAAAAGCAGCTAAGTAAATAAAAGCGAGTGGCCATCATTACTTTAAGAAAGGAAGGTCAGTCAGTCTGAAAAATTGGGAAAACTTTGAAAGTGTCCCCAAGTGCAGTGGCAAAATCCATCAAGCGCTACAAAGAAACTGGCTCACATGAGGACCTCCCCAGGAAAGGAAGACCAAGAGTCACCTCTGCTTCTAAGGATAAGTTTATCCGAGTCACCAGCCTCAGAAATCGCAGGTTAGCAGCAGCTCAGATTAGAGACCAGGTCAATGCCACACAGAGTGCTAGCAGCAGACACATCTCTACAACAACTGTTAAGAGGAGACTTTGTGCAGCCGGCCTTCATTGTAAAATAGCTGCTAGGAAACCACTGCTAAGGACAGGCAACAAGCAGAAGAGACTTGTTTGGGCTAAAGAACACAAGGAATGGACATTAGACCAGTGGAAATCTGTGCTTTGGTCTGATGAGTCCACATTTGAGATCTTTGGTTCCAACCACCGTGTCTTTGTGCGACACAGAAAAGGTGAACGGATGGAATCTACATGCCTGGTTCCCACCGTGAAGCATGGAGGAGGAGGAGGTGTGATGGTGTGGGGGGGCTTTGCTGGTGACACTGTTGGGGATTTATTCAAAATTGAAGGCATGCTGAACCAGCATGGCTACCACAGCATCTTGCAGCAGCATGCTATTCCATCCGGCTTGCGTTTAGTTGGACCATTATTTGTTTTTCAACAGGATAATGACCACAAACACCTCCAGGCTGTGTAAGTGCTATTTGACCAAGAAGGAGAGTGATGGGGGCTACGCCAGATGAACTGGCCTCCACAGTCACCAGACCTGAACCCAATCGAGATGGTTTGGGATGAGCTGGACCGCAGAGTGAAGGCAAAAGGGCCAACAAGTGCTAAGCATCTCTGGGAACTCCTTCAAGATTGTTGGAAGACCATTCCTGGTGACTACCTCTTGAAGCTCATCAAGAGAATGCCAAGAGTGTGCAAAGCAGTCATCAAAGCAAAAGGTGGGTACTTTGAAGAACCTAGAATATAAGACATAATTTCAGTTGTTTCACGCTTTTTTGTTAAGTATATAATTGCATATGTGTTAATTCATAGTTTTGATGCCTTCAGTGTGAATGTACAATTTTCATAGTCATGAAAATACAGAAAATCTTTAAATGAGAAGGTGTGTCCAAACTTTTGGTCTGTACTGTACCTATAAAGAGAAAAATCAGACGAACGGAAAATTTTTCAGTGGTCTCTTAATTTTTGCCAGAGCTGTACATACGTTATCATTTCCAGATACACAGAAGTGATGTAATGATAGAGATGTATTTAGTTCTGTTCCTGGGAAAGTTGAATTATTTTCAGATGATTTGTTAATACGTTGTAAAATGCAGGAATATCATCAATTAGTGTCCGCATAGCTGGGGAAGGAATCACATGATGATGATACCTGATCGCTCCCTCATCTGCTTCCTAATTTTGCAATCATCCATGTGTTTTCTTAATATTTCTAAATTTGTTCCAAACCCCAATTACTCAATCTAAAGTATTCTACACATCTTATGAATGTGGTCAGCAGAGCGGGCAGACAATGAGCCACAATGCACTGACAAAATGGAATTAACCAGCTGAGCAGCAAAAACGCCCACAAGTTGGAGAACTCTGTGGCGGGATAATTCATTATAGTGGCCCCTTGTGCCTCCTAAGCAGCCATGTTTAGCCTTTTGAGTTAAATTATAATGTACCCATTCACGAAACGTAATCACAGACCGTGAGAAAACGAAAAATATGAAGTTTGCTACAGGTTTCTGAAGTTTTCGTTATACATACAGTTATGGCCAAAAGTGTTAGCGCCCTTAAAATTGTTTTTCTCTCAGAAAATTATTACAATTACATGTTTTCTTATACACACGTTTATTTCCTTTTGTGTGTATTAAAAACAGAGAAAAGTAAAGAAAAATTGGACATAATTTCACACAAAACCCCCAAAATGGGCCAACCCTCAACTTAATATACACATTCTGTATTCTCACTTATATTTCCACATTCTATTAAAAGGGGTTTCTAACACCATAGGGTAGTGTAGTGTAGATATCATTAGCAGATCGGTGGGGTCCAACTCTGTGCACCCTCGCTGATCCAATGTCATAGTTTTCCAGGCACAGGTCCTTGCTTTTTGGTAATGCCTGCATATGAACTGGACTTGCAGAGCTGTTATTAGAAGTGTGAAGCTGTGTCTGGTAAGGCTACTTTCACACTAGCGTCGGAATCTCCCCGTCGCAATGCATCGGGCAGAGATTCCGACGCTAGCGTTTAACGCACTGCACAACGGAGGCAGCGGATGCATTTCTCTGGCGCATCCGCTGCCCCATTGTGAGGTGCGGGGAGGTGGGGGTGGAGTTCCGGCCGCGCATGCGCGGTCGGAAAAAGCGGTCCGTCGGCAGCAAAAAACGTTACATGTAGCGTTTTTTGCTCCCGACGGTCCGCCAAAGCACGACGCATCCGTCGCACGACGGATGCGACGTGTGGCAATCCGTCGCAATGCGTCGTCAATACAAGTCTATGGGGAAAAAACGCATCCTGCAAGCACTTTTGCAGGATGCGTTTTTTCTGCAAAACGACGCATTGTGACGGATTGCAGTTAACGCTAGTGTGAAAGTAGCCTAAGCAATGAAGGGGTCTATTGGCGTAGTGCCGAGAGTCTGACCTCAAACTGCGAGATCCTGATGAGATGACCTGTCCTAAGGATAAGCCACGTTACATGGATAACTCCATTAAGGAATCTCAGACCTCAAGTGGGGAGCCGCTAGATAAATGTAGGGTTGCCATGATTGTTGGGGGCCTTGTCGCCACTACTTGGTACCCCTGGCTGGGCTTCATAGATCAAAATATTCACTTTATAATGCAATGCTGCTATATTCAAGCATTTGCAGTTTCAAGTCCTCTACGTGGACAAAAAAAATTGAATATAAAGTGACAAAAAAAAATATTAAAGAACATTGCCCCGACCATCTCTTTCACATTCAATTAAAAGTTAAAAAAAATAAACATATTTGGTATTGTCTTTCTGCAAAAGTCTGATCTATCAAATTATAAAATTATTTGACCCATGTGGTAAATCCTGTAAGGCAAAAAAAAAAAGAATAATACTGGAATCAAAACATCGTAATATTTTGCATCAGATAGTGCAAATAGAAAGTAAACTCGCCTTTCAAAAAAAAAAAAAAAACCCCAAGCTTTCACAGAGCTTCATAGACTGAAATAAAAAGGAAAGCTACAGGTCTCAGAAATTGTCGACAAACCAATATTATATTTTACTTGTAGAATACCCGCGGCTTCTTCCGCAGAAAATATGTTAAATTGTTGGTTATGGTAGCTGAAGCAAAATGTCAGTGTCACCTGAAGGAGCTTAGATCTCAGTAATGAAAACCGCCTCACAGGCAGACTGGTCTAGTTGCCCATAGCAACCAATCAGAGCTCAGCTTTCACTTTACCTCAGCAGCTTCAGTGATGAAAGCTCCCTGTATAGTAAGCAATAATGGCAATCTTACTATGAGGCATTTTTCGCCTGACCAATATGGCTGCTCGGTAATGTTCGTCCGTGTGCGTAGGGTGCATCCATCTGAGTGTGTTTGCATGCGTGTGTGTGTGGTGTGCATGTGGTATTTATGGGGTGGTGTTGTGGTGGTATTTGTGGGGTGGTGTTTGTGTTGTGTGTGTCTAGAGTGGTCTGGTGTTTGTGTGTTGTGGCATTTGTGTGGTGTTGTGCTTGTGGGTTGGTGTATGTGTGCTGTCTGTGTGATGTTTGTATGGTGTTTGTGTGTTGTGTGTGGCGGTGCGGCCCCTTTAGCAGCGACTTTTTGGCGCCGTCGCTATAATCCGTTTCTGTCAGTCACAACTGTTGTTTTCCCCTCAGCACTTTTACTTTCACCTTCACATTTCTCCATTATATGTATACAACCTAACTTCAGGGACCCAATCTCATGACATGGGGATGCTAGCGAGATTTAATGTGCGCAGTAATCTGCTCCTGTGGGTGGAGAGGGGGTGCGCCAAATTTCACCCAAATCGGGCCAGAACTGTGGATTTGTACAGAGCGGGCTACTACAGATTTCACATTTCCCCATTATATGTATAGGGCCTATCTTCGGGGGCCCCAATCTCATGATGGGGGGACGCTAGTGAGATGTAACATGCGCAATATTCTGCTCCTGTGGGTGGAGAGGAGGTGCGCCAAATTTCACCCAAATTGTGCGAGAACTGTGGACTTGTATAGAGCGGGCTACTACAGATTTTGATTTAGATAGATAGATAGAGATTATTTTTGCAAGTTTCTGGATGTTTTCACTGTTTAACCCCTTCCCGACCTTTGACGCCACGTAGGCGTCATGAAAGTCGGTGCCATTCCGACCCATGACGCCTATGCGGCGTCATGGAAAGATCGCGTCCCTGCAGATCGGGTGAAAGGGTTAACTCCCATTTCACCCGATCTGCAGGGACAGGGGGAGTGGTAGTTTAGCCCAGGGGGGGTGGCTTCACCCCCTCGTGGCTACGATCGCTCTGATTGGCTGTTGAAAGTGAAACTGCCAATCAGAGCGATTTGTAATATTTCACCCATTATAACGGGTGAAATATTACAATCCAGCCATGGCCGATGCTGAAATATCATCGGCCATGGCTGGAAATACTAGTGTGCCCCCACCCCACCCCTCCGATCGCCCCCCCCACCCCCCCGATCTGGCCGGTACACTGCTCCGGCTCCCCTCCGTCCAGTGCTCCGCTCCCCCCCGTGCTCGTGTCCGCTCCCCCCGTGCTCCAATCACCCCCCCGTGCTCCAATCACCCCCCCTGCACTCCGATCCACCCCCCCGTGCTCCGTTCCACCCCCCCGTGCTCCATTCCAGCCCCCCCGTGCTCCGTTCCACGCCCCCCGCGCTCCGTTCCACCCCTCCCGCGCTCCGATTCCCCCCCCCGTGCTCCGATCCCACCCCCCGTGGTCCCCCCCCACCCTATCATACTTACCGATCCAGCCGTGGTCCCGTCCGTCTTCTCCCGGGCGCCGCCATCTTCCAAAATGGCGGGCGCATGCGCAGTGCGCCCGCCGAATCTGCCGGCCGGCAGATTCGTTCCAAAGTGCATTTTGATCACTGAGATATAATCTATCTCAGTGATCAAAATAAAAAAAATAATAAATGACCCCCCCCCCCCCTTTGTCACCCCCATAGGTAGGGACAATAAAAAAATAAAGAATTTTTTTTTTTCCACTAATGTTAGAATAGGGTTAGGGGTAGGGTTAGGGTTAGGGGTAGGGTTAGGGTTAAGGTTAGGGGTAGGGTTAGGGGTAGGGTTAGGGGTAGGGTTAGGGCTAGGGTTAGGGTTAGGAATGTGCACACGTATTCTGGTCCTCTGCGGATTTTTCCGCTGCGGATTTGATAAATCCGCAGTGCTAAACCGCTGCGGATTTATGGCGGATTTACCGCGTTTTTTTCTGCGCATTTCACTGCGGTTTTACAATTGCGATTTTCTATTGGAGCAGTTGTAAAACCGCTGCGGAATCCGCACAAAGAAGTGACATGCTGCGGAATGTAAACCGCTGCGTTTCCGTGCAGTTTTTCCGCAGCATGTGTACAGCGATTTTTGTTTCCCATAGGTTTACATTGAACTGTACACTCATGGGAAACTGCTGCGGATCCGCAGCGTGTGCACATACCTTTAGAATTAGGCTATGTGCACACGGTGCGGATTTGGCTGCGGATTCGCAGCAGTGTTCCATCAGGTTTACAGTACCATGTAAACATATGAAAAACCAAATCCGCTGTGCCCATGGTGCGGAAAATACAGCGCGGGAACGCTGCGTTGTATTTTCCGCAGCATGTCAATTCTTTGTGCGGATTCCGCAGCGTTTTACACCTGTTCCTCAATAGGAATCCGCAGGTGAAATCCGCACAAAAAACACTGGAAATCCGCGGAAAATCCGCAGGTAAAACACAGTGCCTTTTACCCGCAGATTTTTCAAAAATGGTGCGGAAATATCTCACACGAATCCGCAACGTGGGCACATAGCCTTAGGGTTAGGGTTGGAATTAGGGTTGTGGTTAGGGTTAGGGGTGTGTTGGGGTTAGTGTTGTGGTTAGGGGTGTGTTGGGGTTAGGGTTGTGATTAGGATTATGGCTACAGTTGGGATTAGGGTTAGGGGTGTGTTGGGGATAGTGTTGGAGTTAGAATTGAGGGGTTACCACTGTTTAGGCACATCAGGGGTCTCCAAACGCAACATGGCGCCACCATTGATTCCAGCCAATCTCGTATTCAAAAAGTCAAATGGTGCTCCCTCACTTCCGAGCCCTGACGTGTGCCCAAACAGTGGTTTACCCCCACATATGGGGTACCAGCATACTCAGGACAAACTGCGCAACAATTACTGGGGTCCAATTTCTCCTGTTACCCTTGTGAATCTAAAAAAATGCTTGCTAAAACATAATTTTTGAGGAAAGAAAAATGATTTTTTATTTTCACGGCTCTGCGTTGTAAACGTCTGTGAAGCACTTGGGGGTTCAAAGTGCTCACCACATATCTAGATAAGTTCCTTGGGGGGTCTAGTTTCTAAAATGGGGTCACTTGTGGGGGGTCTCTACTGTTTAGGCACACCAGGGGCTCTGCAAACGCAACGTGACACCCGCAGACCATTCCATCAAAGTCTGCATTTCAAAAGTCACTACTTCCCTTCTGAGCCCCGACGTGTGCCCAAACAGTGGTTTACCCCCACATATGGGGTATCAGCGTACTCAGGAGAAACTGGACAACAACTTTTGGGGTCCAATTTCTCCTGTAACCCTTGGGAAAATAAAAAATTCTGGGCTAAATAATTATTTTTGAGGAAAGAAAACGTATTTATTATTTTCACGGCTCTGCATTATAAACTTCTATGAAGCACTTGGGGGTTCAAAGTGCTCACCACACATCTAGATAAGTTCCTTTCAGGGTCTAGTTTCCAAAATGGGGTCACTTGTGGGGGGTTTCTACTGTTTAGGCACATCAGGGGCTCTGCAAACGCAACGTGACGCCCGCAGAGCATTCCATCAAAGTCTGCATTTCAAAACGTCACTACTTCAATTCCGAGCCCCGGCATGTGCCCAAACAGTAGTTTACCCCCACATATGGGGTATCACCGTACTCAGGAGAAACTGGACAACAACTTTTGGGGTCAAATTTCTCCTGTTACCCTTGGGAAAATAAAAAATTGCAGGCTAAAAGATCATTTTTGAGAAAATAATTTTTTTTTTTATTTTCATGGCTCTGCGTTATAAACTTCTGTGAAGCACTTGGGGGTTCAAAGTCCTCACCACACATCTAGATTAGTTCCTTTGGGGGTCTTGTTTCCAAAATGGTGTCATTTCTGGGGGATCTCCAATGTTTAAGCACACAGGGGCTCTCCAAACGTGACATGGTGTCCGCTAATGATTGGAGCTAATTTTCCATTTAAAAAGCCAAATGGCGTGCCATCCCTTCCGAGCCCTGCCGTGCGCCCAAACAGTGGTTTACCCCCACATATGGGGTATCAGCGTACTCAGGACAAACTGGACAACAATATTTGGGGTCCAATTTCTCCCATTATCCTTGGCAAAATAGGAAATTCCAGGCTAAAAAATCATTTTTGAGGAAAGAAAAATTATTTTTTATTTTCATGGCTCTGCGTTATAAACTTCTGTGAAGCACCTGGGGGTTTAAAGTGCTCAATATGCATCTAGATAAGTTCCTTGGGGGGTCTAGTTTCCAAAATGGGGTCACTTGTGGGGGAGCTCCAATGTTTAGGCACACAGGGGGCTCTCCAAACGCGACATGGTGTCCGCTAACAATTGGAGCTAATTTTCCATTCAAAAAGTCAAATGGCGCGCCTTCCCTTCCGAGCCCTGCCGTGTGCCCAAACAGTGGTTTACCCCCACATATGAGGTATCGGCGTACTCGGGAGAAATTGCCCAACAAATTTTATGATCCATTTTATCCTACTGCCCATGTGAAAATGAAAAAATTGAGGCGAAAATAATTTTTTTGTGAAAAAAAAGTACTTTTTCATTTTTACAGATCAATTTGTGAAGCACCTGAGGGTTTAAAGTGCTCACTAGGCATCTAAATAAGTTCCTTGGGGGGTCTAGTTTCCAAAATGGGGTCACTTGTGGGGGAGCGCCAATGTTTAGGCACACAGGAGCTATCCAAACGCGACATGGTGTCCGCTAACGATGGAAATAATTTTTCATTCAAAAAGTCAAATGGCGCTCCTTCCCTTCCGAGCCTTACCATGTGCCCAAACAGTGGTTTACCCCCACATGTGAGGTATTGGTGTACTCAGGAGAAATTGCCCAACACATTTTAGGATCCATTTTATCCTGTTGCCCATGTGAAAATGAAAAAATTGAGGCTAAAAGAATTTTTTTGTGAAAAAAAAAGTACTTTTTCATTTTTACGGATCAATTTGTGAAGCACCTGGGGGTTCAAAGTGCTCACTATGCATCTAGATAAGTTCCTTGGGGCGTCTAGTTTCCAAAATGGGGTCACTTGTGGGGGAGCTCCAATTTTTAGGCACACGGGGGCTCTCCAAACGTGACATGGTGTCCGCTAAAGAGTGGAGCCAATTTTTGATTCAAAAAGTCAAATGGCGCTCCTTCCCTTCCAAGCCCTGCCGTGCGCCCAAACAGTGGTTTACCCCCACATATGAGGTATCAGCGTACTCAGGACAAATTGGACAACAACTTTCGTGGTTCAGTTTCTCCTTTTACCATTGGGAAAATAAAAAAATTGTTGCTAAAAGATAATTTTTGTGACTAAAAAGTTAAATGTTCATTTTTTCCTTCCATGTTGCTTCTGCTGCTGTGAAGCACCTGAAGGGTTAATAAACTTCTTGAATGTGGTTTTGAGTACCTTGAGGGGTGCAGTTTTTAGAATGGTGTCACTTTTGGGTATTTTCAGCCATATAGACCCCTCAAACTGACTTCAAATGTGAGGTGGTCCCTAAAAAAAATGGTTTTGTAAATTTCGTTGTAAAAATGACAAATCGCTGGTCAAATTTTAACCCTTATAACTTCCTAACAAAAAAAAATTTTGTTTCCAAAATTGTGCTGATGTAAAGTAAACATGTGGGAAATGTTATTTATTAACTATTTTGTGTCACATATCTCTCTGGTTTAACAGAATAAAAATTCAAAATGTGAAAATTGCGAAATTTTCAAAATTTTCGCCAAATTTCCGTGTTTATCACAAATAAATGCAGAATTTATTGACCTAAATTTACCACTAACATGAAGCCCAATATGTCACGAAAAAACAATCTCAGAACCGCTAGGATCCGTTGAAGCGTTCCTGAGTTATTACCTCATAAAGGGACACTGGTCAGAATTGCAAAAAAACGGCAAGGTCTTTGAGGTCAAAATAGGCTGGGTCTTGAAGGGGTTAAATAATAAAAAATATAGTCGTTTGGATTGCTGTAATACCGACCAGGTTATTTTTGAGGCTGGTAATATTAGGGCTAAAAAAAACACTACGGTTAAAATCAACGGTGTCCTGATCAGATCTACATAAGACAGACTCCACATTGCTTTGTCAACAGAAAAAATAATTATGGCTCTTGGAAGAAGGGGATGAAAAAAAGCTAAATTGCAAAAACGAAAGTTGTCGTTCTTTATGGCAGGTCAGAATCTCAGATGACAATATGGCGGCTGAAGATGGAGTCCCCGATGGCCCAGGTCGTCTGCCGCTTCTCTATCTTTGATGGTTTGGATAATGTATTTCAATGGAAAATTCATCATGAAATCTAATTCTGAATATGTTTGTTCTCCTGATGATGTCAAAGAAGAAAAATGCCATCGGCATCGTTGCCTATATCGCTGCAGCGTCGCTTAATGTGACGGTACCTTTAGGACAAACCCAGAAACTTCCGCAGAGTGTCGGGTCGCTCGCTGAGCTTAACCTCTGGGAGGATGAGTGCGGACTACTTGTAACTGTGAAATGATAGAACTTTATCTTCTCTGTACAGAACACGCACTGTGCACACAATGAATGGGAGAGAGAAGGCGACAGATTGCCGGCATCCACTGCTGCCACAATGTCCAAACGCATTCTCTCCCATCTGCAGGGGGCTAATGCAGGCCCATACCACCATCACCTCAGTCTTTTATCTGACCCTCATAGCCTAAATTACAGTAAGAGACTATCTTGGAATTAAAGGGGAAGTCCATCCTGTATTTTTCGTCTCTGCTCGTTTCCTTACATAATACACTGTTTGCACTAGAGGGGGGCAGATAGGACAATGAATGATCTCTGTGCAGTCTCTTCAGCCTCTAAAAAGTCCAGAAGCAAATAAAAAAGGGGCATTTTCACATAGTAAAAAACTGATGGCTATATAATGGATCAGGTTTCCATTAGACTTCAGTGTTAAAAAAAAAAACTTATCCGATTGAAATCAGTTTTTTTTATTCAAATGGACGAAAAAAGGTTTTCTGCACAAGTTTTTTGTAAATGGATAACTGCTGGATCTGTTCTAACTGATGAGACTGGATATGTGAATGTCGCCAAAGCTCCTTGTACATCTAAGTTGGGAACAAGATATTGTTATTAGAGTATCTCATCTGATGGCAATTACAACTAGATTGCAGATTACATTACATACTCCAAATGTATGTTTGTAGCCCAATAAAATTCCTCAGGTGTCAGCCACTAGGTGGATACCTTCAGTCTAAAGCCCCCATACATTCAGATATTTTTTATATAGGTGTTTGCTGACTAATGGTTCAGCTGATTGCTTGGCCGGCAGTTATCTTGCCCTATCCTCACATACACCAGAGCCGAGCGCTCCCATATTCTCTATAGGAGAGCTGCTGCCAAACATCCGTGGTGGTGGCTTATCTAAGGGAAAACAAGCGGACCGGCAGTCCATATCCTTATATCTCCCAACAATC
The DNA here is from genome assembly GCF_032444005.1 of Ranitomeya imitator. NCBI lineage: Eukaryota > Metazoa > Chordata > Amphibia > Anura > Dendrobatidae > Ranitomeya > Ranitomeya imitator. The sequence goes on along the minus strand of NC_091289.1, from coordinate 10,293,463 downwards.
GTCTGTCGGGGGCCCTTATAATAATAATGATTTTTATTTATATAGCGCCAACATATTCCGCAGTGCTTTACAATTAAGCGGGGGGCCCTTATACATATTAGACTGTTGGTAGAAGTGTGGGGGGGATCTTTGTCTCTCTATAAGAAGTGTGGGCGGGTCTTGGTCTCTCTATAAGAAGTGTGGGCGGGTCTTTGTCTCTCTATAAGACGTCACTAGGTCTTTGTCACTATAAGAAGTGTAGGCGGGTCTTTGTCTCTATATGAAGTGTGGGCGGGTCTTTGTCTCTATACGAAGTGTGGGAGGGTCTTTGTCTCTTTATAAAAAGTGTGGGTGGGTCTTTGTCACTATAAGAAGTGTGGGAGGGTCTTTGTCTCTATATGAAGTGTGGGCGGGTCTTTGTCTCTATACGAAGTGTGGGAGGGTCTTTGTCTCTTTATAAAAAGTGTGGGTGGGTCTTTGTCACTATAAGAAGTGTGGGAGGGTCTTTGTCTCTATATGAAGTGTGGGCGGGTCTTTGTCTCTATACGAAGTGTGGGAGGGTCTTTGTCTCTTTATAAAAAGTGTGGGCGGGTCTTTGTCTCTATACGAAGTGTGGGAGGGTCTTTGTCTCTTTATAAAAAGTGTGGGTGGGTCTTTGTCACTATAAGAAGTGTGGGAGGGTCTTTGTCTCTATATGAAGTGTGGGCGGGTCTTTGTCTCTATACGAAGTGTGGGAGGGTCTTTGTCTCTTTATAAAAAGTGTGGGTGGGTCTTTGTCACTATAAGAAGTGAGGGTGGGTCTTTGTCTCTATATGAAGTGTGGGCGGGTCTTTGTCTCTATACGAAGTGTGGGAGGGTCTTTGTCTCTTTATAAAAAGTGTGGGTGGGTCTTTGTCACTATAAGAAGTGAGGGCGGGTCTTTGTCTCTATATGAAGTGTGGGCGGGTCTTTGTCTCTTTATAAAAAGTGTGGGTGGGTCTTTGTCACTATAAGAAGTGAGGGCGGGTCTTTGTCTCTATATGAAGTGTGGGAGGGTCTTTGTCTCTTTATAAAAAGTGTGGGTGGGTCTTTGTCACTATAAGAAGTGAGGGCGGGTCTTTGTCTCTATATGAAGTGTGGGCGGGTCTTTGTCTCTATACGAAGTGTGGGAGGGTCTTTGTCTCTTTATAAAAAGTGTGGGTGGGTCTTTGTCGCTATAAGAAGTGTGGGTGGGTCTTTGTCTCTATACGAAGTGTGGGCTGGTTTTTGTCGCTATAAAAAGTGTGGGAGGGTCTCTGTCTATATGAAGTTAGGGTGGGTCTTTGGATCTATATGAAGTGTGGGAGGGTCTCTGTCTCTCTATATGAAGTTAGGGCGGGTCTTTGGATCTATATGAAGTGTGGGAGGGTCCCTGTCTCTCTATATGAAGTTAGGGTGGGTCTTTGGATCTATATGAAGTGTGGGCGGGTCTCTGTCTCTATATAAAAGTGTGGGCGGTTCTCTGTCTCTATAAGAAGTGTGGGCGGGTCTTTGTCTCTATATAAAAAGTGTGGGAGGGTCTCTGTCTGTCTTTAACAAGTGTGGGCGGGTCTCTGTCTGTCTTTAACAAGTGTGGGCGGGTCTCTGTCTCTATAAGAAGTGTGGGCGGGTCTCTGTCTCTATATGAAGTGTGGGCGGGTCTTTGTCTCTATATGAAGTGTGGGCGGGTCTTTGTCTCTATACGAAGTGTGGGCTGGTGTTTGTCTCTATAAAAAGTGTGGGCGGGTCTCTGTCTCTATATGAAGTGAGGGCGGGTCTCTGTCTCTGTATGAAGTGTGGGCGGGTCTCTGTCTCTATATAAAAGTGTGGGCGGTTCTCTGGCTCTCTATAAGAAGTGTGGACGGGTCTTTGTCTCTATATGAAGTGTGGGCGGGTCTCTATATAAAAAGTGTGGGCGGGTCTCTGTCTTTAACAAGTGTGGGCTGGTCTCTGTCTCTATATGAAGTGTGGGCTGGTCTCTGTCTCTATATGAAGTGTGGGCGGGTCTCTGTCTCTCTATAAGAAGTGTGGGCGGGTCTTTGTTTCTCTATAAGAAGTGTGGGCGGGTCTTTGTCTCTCTATGAGGTGTGGGCAGGTCTCTGTCTCTATATGAAGTGTGGGAGGGTCTCTGTCTCTATATGAAGTGTGGGCGGGTCTTTGTCTATAAAAAGTGTGGGCGGGTCTTTGATTATAACAAGTGTGGATGGGTCTTTGTCTCTCTATATGAAGTAAGGGCGGGTCTCTGTCTCTCTATAAGAAGTGTGGGCGGGTCTTTGTCTCTCTATAAAAAGTGTTGGCGGGTCTTTGTCTCTCTATGAGGTGTGGGCGGGTCTCTGTCTCTATATGAAGTGTGGGAGGGTCTCTGTCTCTATATGAAGTGTGGGCGGGTCTTTGTCTATAAGAAGTGTGGGCGGGTCTTTGACTCTCTATAAGAAATGTGGGTGGGTCTTTGTCTCTCTAAATGAAGTAGGGGCGGGTCTCTATCTCTATACGGGTCTCTATCTCTATATGAAGTGTGGGAGTGTCTCTGTCTCTCTTTAAGAAGTGTGGGCGGGTCTTTGTCTCTCTATATGAAGTAGGGGCGGGTCTCTGTCTCTCTATAAGAAGTGTGGGAGGGTCTCTCTCTCTCTATAAGAAGTGTGGGCGGGTCTCTGTCTCTCTATATGAAGTAGGGGTGGGTCTCTGTCTCTATATGAGGTGTGGGCGGGTCTCTGTCTTTTTATAAGAAGTGTGGGCGGGTCTTTGTCTCTCTATGAAGTGTGGGCGGGTCTTTGACTCTCTATAACAAGTGTGGGTGGGTCTTTGTCTCTCTATATGAAGTAGGGGCGGGTCTCTGTCTCTCTTTAAGAAGTGTGGGCGGGTCTTTGTCTCTCTATATGAAGTAGGGGTGGGTCTGTCTCTCTATAAGAAGTGTGGGAGGGTCTCTGTCTCTTTATAAGAAGTGTGGTCGGGTCTCTGTCTTTCTATATGAAGTAGGGGCGGGTCTCTGTCTCTATAAGAAGTGTGGGAGGGTCTCTGTCTATAAGAAGTGTGGACGGGTCTCTGTCTCTATATAAAGTAGGGGTGGGTCTCTGTCTCTCTATATGAGGTGTGGGCGGGTCTCTGTCTTTCTATAAGAAGTGTGGATGGGTTTCTGTCTCTCTATAAGAAGTGTGGGTGGGTCTCTGTTTCTCTATAAGAAGTGTGGGAGGGTCTCTGTCTTTCTATAAGAAGTGTGGGAGGGTCTCTGTCTCTCTGTAAGAAGTGTGGGAGGGTCTCAGTCTCTCTATAAGAAGTGTGAGCGGGTCTTTGTCTCTATATGAAGCGTGGGCGGGTCTCTGTCTTTTTATAAGAAGTGTGGGCAGATCTTTGTCTCTCTATACGAAGTGTGGGTGGGTCTCTGTCTCTATATGAAGTAGGGGCGGGTGTTATGATCTGGTGGTTTAGGAACAACATGAGACAAGCTCTGAAGGAGGTGGTATCTGTACTGACCGCAAACCCTGAACCTAGCAGCGCAACTAAAAATAGCCGTGGGGGGTACCTGACGCTCCCTAGACCCCTCGGCACAGCCTAAGATCTAACTTCCCCTAAAGATGGAAACAGGAAACCTATCTTGCCTCAGAGAAAATCCCCAAAGGAAAGATAGCCCCCCACAAATATTGACGGTGAGAGGAGGGGAAAATAACATACGCAGAAATGAAATCAGATTTTAGCATAGGAGGCCAGTCTAGCTTTATAGATAGGACAGGAAAGGATACTGTGCGGTCAGTATTAAAACTCTACAAAAATCCACGCAGAGTTTACTAAAAATCTCCACACCTGACTAAAGGTGTGGAGGGTAAATCTGCTTCCCAGAGCTTCCAGCAAGACAGAATTAATTCATACAGATAACGCTGGATAATCATAGAAAACACAGAACGGATAAGTCCACAATCTGTGAACAGAAAAGAGCAAGCAAAAACTTAGCTTAGCTGAACTGGTCAGGATAACAGGGAAATCCAAAGAGATGTGAATCCAACCAGGAACCATTTACAAGTGGCACTGGCTGAAGGAAAGAGCCAGGCATAAATAGCCGAGCAGAGACGATCAGTGGAAGCAGCTGCAGACTGCTAACTCCAAGGAGCAGCCACACCACTAGAAACCACAAGAGGGAGCCCAAGAGCAGAACTCACAAAAGTGCCACTTACAACCACCGGAGGGAGCCCAAGAGCGGAATTCACAACAGGCGGGTCTCTGTCTCTCTATAAGAAGTGTGGGCGGGTCTCTGTCTTTCTATAAGAAGTGTGGGCGGGTCTTTGTCTCTCTATAAAAAGTGTGGGCGGGTCTCTGTCTCTATATGAAGTGTGGGCGGGTCTCTGTCTCTATATGAAGTGTGGGCGGGTCTTTGTCTCTCTATATGACGTAGGGGCGGGTCTCTGTCTCTCTAAGAAGTGTGGGAGGGTCTCTGTCTCTATAAGAAGTGTGGGAGGGTCTCTGTCTCTCTATAAGAAGTGTGGGAGGGTCTCTGTCTCTCTATAAGAAGTGTGGGCGGGTCTCTGTCTCTATATGAAGTGTGGGCGGGTCTCTGTCTCTCTATAAGAAGTGTGGGAGGGTCTCTGTCTCTCTATAAGAAGTGTGGGAGGGTCTCTGTCTCTCTATAAGAAGTGTGGGAGGGTCTCTGTCTCTCTATAAGAAGTGTGGGAGGGTCTCTGTCTCTCTATAAGAAGTGTGGGAGGGTCTCTGTCTCTCTATAAGAAGTGTGGGAGGGTCTCTGTCTCTCTATAAGAAGTGTGGGCGGGTCTTTGTCTCTCTATAAAAAGTGTGGGCGGGTCTCTGTCTCTATATGAAGTGTGGGCGGGTCTCTGTCTCTCTATAAGAAGTGTGGGAGGGTCTCTGTCTCTCTATAAGAAGTGTGGGAGGGTCTCTGTCTCTCTATAAGAAGTGTGGGAGGGTCTCTGTCTCTCTATAAGAAGTGTGGGAGGGTCTCTGTCTCTCTATAAGAAGTGTGGGAGGGTCTCTGTCTCTCTATAAGAAGTGTGGGCGGGTCTCTGTCTCTCTATAAGAAGTGTGGGCGGGTCTTTGTCTCTCTATAAAAAGTGTGGGCGGGTCTCTGTCTCTATATGAAGTGTGGGCGGGTCTTTGTCTCTATAAGAAGTGTGGGAGGGTCTCTGTCTCTCTATAAGAAGTGTGGGAGGGTCTCTGTCTCTCTATAAGAAGTGTGGGCGGGTCTTTGTCTCTCTATATATCTTCCTGGAGCAGAACAATATTGTATCATACAATTATTAGGTTCTGTAGAAAGACGTAGATCTGGGGATTTATTATGATGGAATATAGGCTGAACTGGATGGACAAATGTCTTTTTTCGGCCTTACTATGTTACTATATCAAGTGTGGGGGAATCTTTGTCTCTCTATAAGAATAGGGTATATCCGTGCACCACTGTGTCCCCTTCAAAAAAGTTTTATTGACACCAGTATACACAACAAAAGAACTGACGTGTCGTTTTGTCCACACAAGGTATTTTTCAAACCAGAAAAGAGGTGTACATTTTTTTCTGAAAAAACCCTGTGTGACCGAAACGTCGCTTGTCTGTTTTTTTTATGTGTGTGTATATGTATTTTATCCATTTTGCTGTTGCCCTTTGGATCGTCACCAGTACAGCAGAGATGACGTTAGTGGTCATGTGTTGCACATTTTCTTTTCTTCTTTTATTATGAAAAGTGCAAAGAAAATTTCTTGCGTGCCCTGTTGTTGAGGTTGGTAACTTACAAGGTGCGTCAAGGCGCTCAATGCCCGGCCTAGAATTCTGGGAAGCATGTTCTCTTTTTCCTGGTTAGCAGAGTGGGCGCCAACACATTCCCTGGCTATCTCGTGTCCTGGCTTCATATGGCCGAAAAATAATCGTTCCTCCAGCCGCAATCTCACTGGAGGGGCCGACTTTATAATTGTCACAGCAGCTGATAGTTGTCATGTGCTCATTGAAGCAGCTGTCAGCTTAGAGGAATCCAAGGCAGAATGGAAAAGTACCGAGGTGACAGTCCCCGAGCTATGGGGTCCCGCCAGCCTGTAACGCTGCTCAATACTGTAACCGGTCGTTACCGTAGCTTTATTGAGGTTTTATTACATCTGAAACTCTAAATGGGAAAACAGAAGAGAATATCAATGTCGGTAATTCCCCGAACATTGAGGAGCAGCAGAATATCCTCCACCAGAATAAACAAGGTCAACTGAAGATCATTTATAAACATCACAGAGAGCATTCATTTATAAAGATAAAATGTAACATCCGAACACTAAACGTTTTACATTGTAATAAGCTCTTTATGTATCAGCCTTTATCCAGTTCTGCTGATTAGTGGGGGCAAGGTCCTGACACCCCCACTGATTGCTGAAATCATGGAGCAGAGAGGTGAATCTTGTACATGATCACACTGGTTTCACCTCCCTAAGTGCACCCATGTATAAGACAGCATTTCTAACATTTGGTTTGATGGAACAGGAGGACGGGATCTCAGGACTTCCCACCTTCACTTGGGCTACAAAATGTTTAAAAAAAAAAGTTACACTTCAAATTGTATACTTAAAGGGGTTGTCCTATAAACATCATATATCACGTAGCATAAGTGATACATTAGAAAGTTTCAGACTAAGCTTTATGTAACAATATTCTGCCATGTTTTGCAGTGACCATTAAGGCAGACGGGTGTGTACGACGCTCAGGAGTCCTGGAGAGATGGGTGACATGCCCCATAGGAGCTGATATGTAAGTCACATATGTTGTTTATCAGAACATCGTCAATAACTGGTTATTTTCCAGGATTGCTTCTAGAAAAGGAACATTTTATTCTGATAATTACAAATACCGTAATATTTTATCATAATGGTCTTATGTGAGTCATCTGCATTCATGCACCGCTGGGCCTGCCGTTGTCATTTTTTTCTCTGTTTTCCTCAAGTGACTCTAATACTGTGCAATGTCAACAGTATCAGTCTTCTCAAGAGTTGCACCCACACATTACCAGTGCTTATTCCATATTATCATAGATATTACATTTCTGTTTATGAATCCTAATAATTTTCAGATCTGTCAACCGCATATGGCAGAAAATCAGTGTCAGAGGCAGAAACTGATCCTTAACGACCGCCGATGTGCCTTTTAACGGCGACAGTTAAGGATACTTATTCCTCAGCGCCACTTTTTAACCTTACTGAGAAATAAGGGTATAGCGCCCCGCAACGTTGGAAAAATCTCCGGGGTCTTGGCTACTGGGGGTAGCTGAGACCCTGAAGAACATGATTCGGGTCGGTTTTTACCGTCCCCAGTCTTGTGATCACCGTTATTCACCGAATAACAACGATCGCAGAAAAAAAGTCAGATTTCCCATTCATTTCTCTTTCCTCTGATATTATCTAGCTTACCATAGGAGAGAGAAATGGGGTCCCCCCGAGCCCCCCTAGACCCTCCTGCTCCGGCCCTCCATGTCTTCTACCTGGAAGAAAATGGCGTGCGCATGAACAGTGCGCCCGCCGAGATCCGCCTGCCGGTACCCGGCAACAATGGGAGATTTTTCCTATTGGTTCATTTTGACCACTGTGATAGACCCTAAAAAAATAGTAAATCAAACCCCCGTTATCACACCCTTAGTTAAAAATAATAAAATAAAATGTTTTTTTTTTTCCATTCTTGGCAGTTAGGGTTAGGGCTGGGGTTAGAGCTAGGGTTAGGGTTGGACTAGGGTTAGGGTTGGGATGAGGGTTAGGATTGGGGTTATGGCTAGGGTAAGAGTTGGGGCTAGGGTAAGAGTTGGGGCTAGGATTAGGGTTGAGGTTAGGGTTGGGACTAGGGTTAGGGTTGTGTTGTGGTTGGGGTTACGGTTGTGGGGTTGGGGGTGGGGTTGTGGTTAGGTGTGAGTTTGGGTTAGGGTTGGGGTTAGGGCTGTGTTAGGGTGGGAGTTAGAACTGGGGGGTTTCCACTGTTTAGGTACATCAGGGGGTCTCCAAACGTGACATGGTGCCCGCCATTGATTCCAGCCAATTTTGCGGTACAAAAGTCAAATGGTCCTCCCTCCCTTCTGAGCTCTGCCATGCGCCCAACCAGCTTTGCCCCACATACGGGGTATCGGCGTACTAAGTAGAAATTGCACAACAAAATTTGTGGTCATTTGCTCCTGATACTCTTGTGAAAATAAAAAAGTTTGGGTCTAAAGTACGGTAATTTTTTGTGAATAAAGTGAAATGTAAATTTTTTCCTTCCACATTGATTTTGTTCTTGTGAAGCACCTGAAGTGTCCATGAACTTCTTTAATGTTGTTTTGAGCACTTTGAGGGGTGCAGTTTTTAGAATTATGTTAGTTTTGGGTATTTTCTGTCATATTGACTCCCCCAAACTCACTTAAAATGTGAGATGGGCCCTAAAAAAAATGATTTTGTAAATTTTGTTGGAAAAATTAGAAATCGCTGGTCAACTTTTAACCATTATAACTTTCTAACAAAATAAAAATTCTGTTTCCAAAATTGTGCTGATGTAAAGTAGACATGTTGGAAATGTTATTTATTAACTATTTTGTGTGACATGACTCTGATTTAAGGGTGCAAAAATTAAATGTTTGAAAACTGCAAAATTTTCAAAATTTTTGACAAATGTCCCTTTTTTCATGAATAAATGCAAGCCATATCAAATAAATTTACCACTATCATGAAGTACAATATGTCACGAAAAAAATCTCAGAACCAGTGGAATCCATTGAAGTGTGCCAGAGCTATAACCTCATAAAGTGATAGTGGTCTGAATTGTAAAAATTGGCTTGGTCATTAATGAGTTAAAGAATAATTACAAACATTGAAAGTTAGCATCTATCCTTAAGTAGACCTCCACTGATCCCAAAAGGGGGGCTTTGGAATTCCCAGCTGGAATGGACAGATGGCCGCGCTCCCATAGCCAATGGCTGGAGCGGAAGTGCCCATGTGTGGATAGATGATACATGAACATATTTCTTTACTTCCATCCCTCATGTAGTGGTGTGCTATGATCTTTACATTTATATGGAGTTGCCCTCTAATCCGTCTGCTCTGTTTTTTTGTTAATGAGCTAAGCGGACTCATGGAGGTTCGGGTTTGTCGGGTCCAAAGTTCAGTTCGTTTGAGGTATTCATCTTTAAAGGGTTTTTCCAGAAATCCCAAATCCCCAAGAGACTCTCATTTTCTAATTTATATAAAATTCTCTTCCATCCCCAGCCTCTATTTCCATGCATCACCACAGCAAATGTCTACAAGATATGGCAATCCAGGATTGTTTTTTTCACCTGTGTTTTTCTTACGTTTAGGCCACAGGTTGGCGATGTCTGTGCTCCAGAGTTCCAGTTTGCAGAGATGTGTAGCGACATCTTAGGTTTATCTATCCTATACTTCTTAAGGGGATTGTCCCATAAACAATATGATTGGTGAGATCCGGATCCATTAATCACAAGATTGTAGCTCCCAAAGTCCCACTGGTGAGTGGTAGTGAGAATGTGCAATCGCTGCTCTCTTCACTGTCTGTAGGAGTGATGGCTGCACATTCCCAGTACTATTGCTTTCAAATTTGACTTTGAGACCCCCAGCGATCATATATTTATCACCTGTCCTGGAAATACTTCATAAATGTTCTTTATTGGAAAACCTTCATATATACTTTGTGCTTCAATAAGTCACTATTTTCAATACTTCTGCTTGATGTTATTAAATAGAAACATTAATTACATTCAAGCAGGTCTGATGCTTTTCACAGTTGACGGTTTGTTACATTTGTAGACAATCTAACTGGACTCTGGACTGATACATTTTACCTGCACTGATACTTTAGTAGAACCAATACAGGCAATTTATATAGGTACACAGAGAGTCACTGTATTAAATAAGATCAATGTTTTGCTCCACTGATACATTGTAACAATTAACAGAACAAGATGGAGATTTGTTGCCAGCAGCCTCTTCCTTCGCCCAACCTATGGGGGTTAAGGATCTAGACCCCAGCACTGCTATACTGTCCTGATATTAGTACTGTGGTCTCACAGTGGCTCTTACTCTGTAGCCGGTTATGTTCTGCTGTTCGTGGTTCCGGACATTTTCAGAAATAACTTGAAGTTTTTTACTTTGGCCGCAGGATGATATTTACAAGTGGAAATAAGAGAAGACTGATACGTGTTTATCTCTTCACATTAAACAATCCATGTTTAGAAGATTATCCTACAAAGTTGTAGCTGTCGCCTCCCACTGACCTCAAGTATTGGGTCGGTGAGGTCCCCTATGCCGCTGCCCTGCCATGATGATGATTGAGCTGCATTACTACCGTTTCCATAATGGATGTGGTTATGAGCGTCATGTAGATTTTCTCCTTCTTCGTCTTTGATACAATGTTGTAACCTTGGAACATATTTTGTACTGGAAACATCTGTGGATCCAGATCTATAATTAGGACATAAGTCAGTTGCCATTAGGTATGTGAATGACAAGATGCACCGCTCAATATCTCGGCCATAATCTGCACAAACTAGAAAGGAAGAAGTTACACAAGTTCAAGGTGAACCTGACCATTACTGAGAGCCTGCCGAGAAGCGTGCTCCTGCTGCCCTTATATGTGTAGGAGCTATCCCTGTCCCCCTGCTCAGTAACTTGCCATCCACTATTTTTCAGACTGTAGTTTGTCTATTCTGCCATTGCTGTATGTGATGGAGCTGCCTTTGTCTTACTTCCCAGCATGCATTGCACCTGACACCGTCCAATGTCTTGTTTGCCCTTAGCTGAAAGCTTAAATATTGCTGTACGCAATATAGGATAATTTGTAATGTATAGTGAGTGCAGCTCTGGAGTATAATAAAGGCAGCTCAGGATCAGTACAGGATCAGTAATGCAATGTAATATATGTACACAGTGACTGCACCAGCAGAATAGTGAGCACAGCTCTGGGGTATAATACAGGAGGTAACTCAGGATCAGTAATATAATGTATGTACACAGTGACTACACCAGCAGAATAGTGAGTGCAGCTCTGGGGTATAATACAGGAGGTAACTCAGGATCAGTAATGTAATGTATGTACACAGTGACTGCACCAGCAGAATAGTGAGTGCAGCTCTGGGGTATAATACAGGATATAACTCAGGATCAGTAATGTAATGTATGTACACAGTGACTGCACCAGCAGAATAGTGAGTGCAGCTCTGGAGTATAATACAGGATGTAACTCAGGATCAGTAATGTAATGTATGTACACAGTGACTGCACCAGCAGAATAGTGAGTGCAGCTCTGGGGTATAACACAGGAGGTAACTCTGGATCAGTAATGTAATGTATGTACACAGTGACTGCACCAGCAGAATAGTGAGTGCAGCTCTGGAGTATAATACAGGCTGTAACTCAGGATCAGTAATGTAATGTATGTACACAGTGACTGCACCAGCAGAATAGTGAGTGCAGCTCTGGGGTATAACGCAGGAGGTAACTCAGGATCAGTAATGTAATGTATGTACACAGTGACTGCGCCAGCAGAATAGTGAGTGCAGCTCTGGGGTATAACGCAGGAGGTAACTCAGGATCAGTAATGTAATGTATGTACACAGTGACTGCACCAGCAGAATAGTGAGTGCAGCTCTGGGGTATAATACAGGATGTAACTCAGGATCAGTAATGTAATGTATGTACACAGTGACTGCACCAGCAGAATAGTGAGTGCAGCTCTGGGGTATAATACAGGATGTAACTCAGGATCAGTAATGTAATGTATGTACACAGTGACTGCACCAGCAGAATAGTGAGTGCAGCTCTGGAGTATAATACAGGATGTAACTCAGGATCAGTAATGTAATGTATGTACACAGTGACTGCACCAGCAGAATAGTGAGTGCAGCTCTGGAGTATAATACAGGATGTAACTCAGGATTAGTAATGTAATGTATGTACACAGTGACTGCACCAGCAGAATAGTGAGTGCAGCTCTGGGGTATAATACAGGATGTAACTCAGGATCAGTAATGTAATGTATGTACACAGTGACTGCACCAGCAGAATAGTGAGTGCAGCTCTGGGGTATAATACAGGAGGTAACTCAGGATTAGTAGTGTAATATATGTACACAGTGACTGCACCAGCAGAATAGTGAGTGCAGCTCTGGGTATAATACAGGATGTAACTCAGGATCAGTAATGTAATGTATGTACACAGTGACTGCACCAGCAGAATAGTGAGTGTAGCTCTGGAGTATAATACAGGATGTAACTCAGGATCAGTAATGTAATGTATGTACACAGTGACTGCACCAGCAGAATAGTGAGTGCAGTTCTGGGGCATAATACAGGATGTAACTCAGGATCAGTAATGTAATGTATGTACACAGTGACTGCACCAGCAGAATAGTGAGTGCAGCTCTGGAGTATAATACAGGATGTAACTCAGGATTAGTAATGTAATGTATGTACACAGTGACTGCACCAGCAGAATAGTGAGTGCAGCTCTGGGGTATAATACAGGATGTAACTCAGGATCAGTAATGTAATGTATGTACACAGTGACTGCACCAGCAGAATAGTGAGTGCAGCTCTGGGGTATAATACAGGAGGTAACTCAGGATTAGTAGTGTAATATATGTACACAGTGACTGCACCAGCAGAATAGTGAGTGCAGCTCTGGGTATAATACAGGATGTAACTCAGGATCAGTAATGTAATGTATGTACACAGTGACTGCACCAGCAGAATAGTGAGTGCAGCTCTGGAGTATAATACAGGATGTAACTCAGGATCAGTAATGTAATGTATGTACACAGTGACTGCACTAGCAGAATAGTGAGTGCAGCTCTGGGGTATAATACAGGAGGTAACTCAGGATTAGTAGTGTAATATATGTACACAGTGACTCCACCAGCAGAATAGTGAGTGCAGCTCTGGGGCATAATACAGGAGGTAACTCTGGATCAGTACAGGGTCAGTAATGTAGCGTATTTATGCAGTGATTCAGTTTGTTATCTACAGATTAGTCACATATCAAGATCCTTATTTTATCTCTATTTTGACTGTGCTTCAGGTCTAATTTTAAGGTTGAATGGAAATATATCTGTCATAACTATAGTCAATAAACCATCTCAGGATGAGAATCTGGAACATCTGCAAGGATGGTTCTTTGTAAAATACTCTTCAGGGACAGTTGTTAATTCTGTGTATCTAATCTTCTCATGTGCGATACTGTCTGGCTGAGCTATGTATGGCTATGACTTGTGATACCTATGCTGATACAGCTCTACATCCACCGTCATGTAATCTTACTGAATTATAAAGTGTCCTCCAGGGATGGGATCCCATTTATGGCTATCGTGCCTCAGCAATCCCCAAAAATATGCCCTGAGGGCTCTTTACACGGAATCCCATGCAGACCTGGCATGTATCACGGGCTGTCAACTTCTTGAGTTTGGCATTAGACATCAGTCACTTTGAAAGAAAATGCTATTGTCAACAGGAGGATTAATCCTATTGTGTAAGCGAGACAGATGTCAGTGTCAAGGTGTGACAGTGTGCAGGAGGGCTGGAGACCATGAGAAATGGAGGAAACAATGCATGGGCTTCCAACATACAAACCATTACAGTAAATGTATCCTACCGAACAACAAGAACAGGCCTGCTGTGTGATTGGGTATGTGCGCCTTCAGGCTATGTGCATACGGTCAAGATTTCTTGCAGAAATTTCCTGAGCAAAACCGGACATTTTCTGCAAGAAATCTGCATGCGTTTTTCTCGCGGTTTTGACGCGTTTTTTTCCCAGAGCTTCCCAATGCATTAACTAGCGGGAAAAATGCAAAAAATCCGCAAAATTAATGAACATGTTGCGCTTTTTTTACGGAAAAAACGCATCATGTGCACAAAAATTGCGGAATTCACTCTAAATGATGGGATGCATAATGTATGCGTTTTTTATGCATTTTCATAGCGAAAAAAACGCGAACGTGTGCACACAGCCTTACTGTCTAGGGGAGGTGGTTGCACATGGTCACCACTGCTCCAGTCACTGAAAGGACTTTGGGGCCCCCTATCTCAGGATCCGTGGGGGTTTTGGAAGTTGGACCCTGATTGATAAGACGTTTATCATTTATTCTGTGGGAAGGTGATAAATGCTGCACATGTGACTGCTCCTCTAAATGGTGTTTCAAACTTCACTGACATCCAGAGCTGCATTCACAATGCTTTAGCAGTACATTAAGAAAGCTGAGCTGTACCCTGCAGTGCTGGTAGATAAATTGTTGTCTGTTTCAAAGGGCAGTCAGAAAAATCGTGAATGCTGCTCTGGATGTTGCTGAAGTACGAGACAAGATGTAAGTTAACATTTCCTGTAGCTTTAAAACAGTGTTGCTCTTAAACAGGCACCATAGTATAAGCGGCGCGTTCTGCGCTACCCCTGACATCCCCTCCTCCGGCCTGTTTACAGCCGCTTAATCCATTCTTATTTTAGGGTATAATTCCTTTTAAACAAAATCCTGTATCTATGGCCTCAGCTGGTGCCGATCATGACCTCCCCTGCTCCATTTAAATTTACTAGTCTTGTATGAGCCTGTACAATCTTTATTACATACAAAAGCCATAATAACAACCTTATCTAAGAACATCGACATCATTACAACATCTGAAGAACACCGGGTTCTTGTGTAAAGGGAAAAGATGATGAAGTCACAAATGATTTGGAGGCGGACACTGGAGTGGCTTCAAGCAGAGTAATGGCAATATATATTCGTTGGAGGGGAATACTCTTCTTTCCTGGGTAATGATTCATCATAGACCTTATAAAAAGTGAGCAATCCTGACAAGTGATCTAATTGAAATCGTAAAGTGTAAGTTCAAGATTGAACAATGTTTAAATTTTAGAATCAAGTCAGTTGATTTATTTCTTCATGTATCTTTATAGTGGTCAGGGCTTTGTTTTTCTGATAAAAGACTCCAAAACCTGCACATAAGTCTAACTTTTTGAATTGCTGTTTTCGGCCAACACTAGGGGGAGCTCCCTGTATACAGAGATACATGATAAGATCCTGTCTACAGCCACCACTAGGGGGAGCTCCCTGTATACTGAGATACATGATAAGATCCTGTCTGCAGCCACCACTAGGGGGAGCTCCCTGTATACAGAGATACATAAGATCCTGTCTGCAGCCACCACTAGGGGGAGCTCCCTGTATACAGAGATACATAAGATCCTGTCTGCAGCCACCACTAGGGGGAGCTCCCTGTATACAGAGATACATGATAAGATCCTGTCTGCAGCCACCACTAGGGGGAGCTTCCTGTATACAGAGATACATGATAAGATCCTGTCTGCAGCCACCACTAGGGGGAGCTCCCTGTATACAGAGATACATGATAAGATCCTGTCTGCAGCCACCACTAGGGGGAGCTCCCTGTGTACAGGAATACATGATAAGATTCCGCCTGCAGTCACCACTAGGGGGAGCTCCCTTTATACAGAGATACATGATAAGATCCTGTCTGCAGCCACCACTAGGGGGAGCTCCCTGTACACAGAGATACATGATAAGATTCTGTCTGCAGCCACCACTAGGGGGAGCTCCCTGTATAGAGATACATGATAAGATCCTGTCTGCAGCCACCACTAGGGGGAGCTCCCTGTATACAGAGATACATGATAAGATTCCGCCTGTAGCCACCACTAGGGGGAGCTCCCTGTGTACAGGAATACATAAGATTCCGCCTGCAGTCACCAGTAGGGGGAGCTCCCTTTATACAGAGATACATGATAAGATCCTGTCTGCAGCCACCACCACTGGGAGCTCCTTTTATACAGAGCATGATAAGATCCTGTCTGCAGCCACCACTAGGAGGAGCTCCCTGTATTCAGAGATACATGATAAGATCCTGTCTGCAGTCACCACTAGGGGGAGCTCCCTGTATACAGAGATACATGATAAGATTCTGTCTGCAGTCACCACTAGGGGGAGCTCCCTGTATACAGAGATACATGATCAGATTCTGTCTGCAGCCACCACTAGGGGGAGCTCCCTGTATACAGAGATACATGATAAGATCCTGTCTGCAGCCACCACTAGGGGGAGCTCCCTGTATACTGAGATACACGATAAGATTCTGTCTGCAGCCACCACTAGGGAGAGCTCCCAGTATACAGAGATACATGATAAGATCCTGTCTGCAGTCACCACTAGGGGGAGCTCCCTGTATACAGAGATACATGATAAGATCCTGTCTGCAGCCACCACTAGGGGGAGCTCCCTGTATACAGAGATACATGATAAGATCCTGTCTGCAGCCATCACTAGGGGGAGCTCCCTGTATACAGAGATACATGATAAGATCCTGTCTGCAGTCACCACTAGGGGGAGTTCCCTGTTTACAGAGATACATGATAAGATCCTGTCTGCAGCCACCACTAGGGGGAGCTCCCTGTATACAGAGATACATGATAAGATTCCGCCTGCAGCCACCACTAGGGGGAGCTCCCTGTATACAGAGATAAATGGTAACATGGTAACATACTGTCTGCAGCCGCCACTTTAAGAAGGTTAAAATGCATCTCTAAAGAGGAGTGTTGTACTTTTTATCTGAACTCTGGCTTTGAGTACACAGCGGCCGGTGGAACCAGTTTGTTTATTTAAAGTTATTTATTGATTTCAGTAAATTTAATGTTAGTATTTAAGTTCTGTAAATATTTCAGAAATCCAGAGAGCGGGACGGGGACACTTGGCATTCCTGATGCTCTGGCAGAACTGTGTCTTCAGCTCTGGTTAGACATTTTGTTTTCTGGCTCTGGAATTATTTATTTAAGGACTGGACTCGCTCTGTTGAAGAATAAATAATCTTTTTTCTTAGTTTTCCTTGAAAACTTAGATATATTCAGGCTTACAAATACTAACATATCTACCACCCCTGAAATAATTTTATCATAACATTTAGTAACATTATATCATGTAGAAGTCCCCTGAATGTTGATCTAAGACAAATTATGATGAAATTCAAGTTAAAACATATGTTATTTTTCATGCTACTATTCGTGTTTTTTTTTTTTTTTTTGTTTGTTTTCGTTATTGGATTGGATGTTTTGTAGAGATGTCTTCTCATCAGTCATATCATTATCATTTCAGACAGAATAAAACCTATAAAAATATTTAAAAATTGCATCATTAACAATGGTTGATGTCACAGCTCACCTCTTTCTCCTCCCTGCCTCTGTACAAGTCATAGAGCATGCCCACAACACACTTGATGGTTTTGGTTTATGTAGCTGCTCTAAAGCATATCTCTAAATGCTGTTAGCAGAAGCTCAGGCAAGTTGGCCGCCCCCATAATAATGTACAGAAAATAGAACGTAAGACATACAGTGATAAATACAGACTGTGGAAGACAAATGCTCCAAAACGTTAAATAAACTATTTCTAGCCAATACTACGTGCATTTGAGTAATAAGAAAGGCATTTACAGGAGTCCACATCACATCTGATAATAACAACCACAACATGTATATAATGGGTGTCAAACTCATTGTCACCGAGGGCCACATCATCATTATGGTTGACTTCAAATGTCCGCTTGTAATGGTAAGTGCTTGTACAACAGCCCAGGGGCTGTAATAGAGTTGTTCTAGATTGGAGGGCTAAAGGTACCTTCACACATATCGATTTCGTTAACGATATCGTTGCTTTTTGTGACGTAGCAACGATATCGTTAATGAAATCGTTATGCGTGACAGCGACTAACGATCAGGCCCCTGCTGGGAGATCGTTGGTCGCTGGGAATGATCAGGACCTTTTTTTTGGTCGCTGATCACCCGCTGTCATCGCTGAATCGGCGTGTGTCATGCCGATCCAGCGATGTGTTCACTGGTAAGCAGGGTAAATATCGGGTTACTAAGTGCGGCCCTGCGCTTAGTAACCCGATATTTACCCTGGTTACCCGGGGACTTCGGCATCGTTGAAGACAGTTTCAACGATGCCGAAGTCTTTCCCCTGATCGTTGGTCGCTGGAGAGAGCTGTCTGTGTGACAGCTCCCCAGCGACCACACAACGACTTAGCAACAATCACGGCCAGGTCGTATCGTTGGTCGTGATCGTTGGTAAGTCGTTTAGTGTAACGGTACCTTAAGAAAGCTGTCCGTGAGTAGTAGGACTAAGAGAGCTGTCCATGGGTAGTAGGACTAAGAGAGCTGTCCCTGGGCAGTAGGACTAAAGAGCTGTCCCTGGGTAGTAGGGCTAAAAGAACTGTCCCTGGGTAGTAGGGCTAAGAGAGCTGTCCCTGGGTAGTAGGGCTAAGAGAGCTGTCCCTGTGTAGTAGGGCTAAGAGAGCTGTCCCTGGGTAGTAGGGCTAAGAGAGCTGTCCCTGGGTAGTAGGGCTAAGAGAGCTGTCCCTGGGTAGTAAGACTAAGAGAGCTGTCCGTGGGTAGTAGGGCTAAGAGAGCTGTCCGTGGGTAGTAGGGCTAAGCTGTCCCTGGGTAGTAGGACTAAGAGAGCTGTCCCTTGGTAGTAGGACTAAGAGAGCTGTCCCTGGGTAGTAGGGCTAAAAGAACTGTCCCTGGGTAGTAGGGCTAAGAGAGCTGTCCCTGGGTAGTAGGGCTAAGAGAGCTGTCCCTGGGTAGTAGGGCTAAGAGAGCTGTCCCTGGGTAGTAAGACTAAGAGAGCTGTCCGTGGGTAGTAGGGCTAAGAGAGCTGTCCGTGGGTAGTAGGGCTAAGCTGTCCCTGGGTAGTAGGACTAAGAGAGCTGTCCCTTGGTAGTAGGACTAAGAGAGCTGTCCCTGGGTAGTAGGGCTAAAAGAACTGTCCCTGGGTAGTAGGGCTAAGAGAGCTGTCCCTGGGTAGTAGGGCTAAGAGAGCTGTCCCTGTGTAGTAGGGCTAAGAGAGCTGTCCGTGGGTAGTAGGGCTAAGAGAGCTGTCCCTGGGTAGTAGGGCTAAGAGAGCTGTCCCTGGGTAGTAAGACTAAGAGAGCTGTCCGTGGGTAGTAGGACTAAGAGAGCTGTCCCTTGGTAGTAGGACTAAGAGAGCTGTCCCTGGGTAGTAGGGCTAAGAGAGCTGTCCCTGGGTAGTAGGGCTAAGAGAGCTGTCCCTGGGTAGTAGGGCTAAGAGAGCTGTCCCTGGGTAGCAGGGCTAAGAGAGCTGTCCCTGGGTAGTAGGGCTAAGAGAGCTGTCCCTGGGTGGTAGGGCTAAGAGCTGTCCCTGGGTGGTAGGGCTAAGAGAGCTGTCCCTGGGTAGTAGGGCTAAGAGAGCTGTCCCTGGGTAGTAGGGCTAAGAGAGCTGTCCCTGGGTAGTAGGGCTAAGAGAGCTGTCCCTGTGTAGTAGGGCTAAGAGAGCTGTCCCTGGGTAGCAGGGCTAAGAGAGCTGTCCCTGGGTAGCAGGGCTAAGAGAGCTGTCCATGGGTAGCAGGGCTAAGAGAGCTGTCCCTGGGTAGTAGGGCTAAGAGAGCTGTCCCTGGGTAGTAGGGCTAAGAGAGCTGTCCCTGGGTGGTAGGGCTAAGAGAGCTGTCCCTGGGTAGTAGGGCTAATAGCTGTCCCTGGGTAGTAGGGCTAAGAGAGCTCTCTTAGCCCTACTACCCAGGGACAGCTCTTTTAGCCCTACTACCCACGGACAGCTCTCTTAGCCTTACTACCCAGGTACAGCTTTCTTAGCCCTAAGAGAGCTGTCTGCTGTGGGCAGTAGGGCTAAGAGAGCTGTCCCTGGGCAGTAGGGCTAAGAGAGCTGTCCCTGGGTAGCAGGGCTAAGAGAGCTGTCCATGGGTAGACTGTGTGCACCTCCCTAAGGTGTCCCTTGCCAATAGCCTAGAGGCCTCTGATACTTAAGGCATCCTCACCCATTGGAGGATGCCTGAGCAAACCTTTTCCCTCAGCATTTGCTACTGAGCTGCCAGGTCGTGTCTGTCTCTGAGGGCTGCAATTTGCAGGCCTTCATCTGTGATCTGTTTGTGTATCCATGTCCGTTCCTGTCTGAACTCTGGTCTATGTCCGTTCCTGCTCCTTCTTTGTCATTTGTCATTTCCCACTCTGCTGTGTGTACCTCCACCTTATCTTTCTGCTCTGTTCACCACTGTCTGTGGCTCTGCATCTCTCTGCTCTGTTTGCCACTACACTGTGGTTCTGTGCTTCTCTGCTTTGCTCACCACTACCTGTGGTTCCCTGCCATCTGACTCTTGGCATTGCCTTCTGCGGTTCTGGCTCTTGGCATTGTTTCCTGCGGTTCTGGCTCCGCCTCCAGCGTCTCTGCTCTTGGCTCCGCCTCCAGCTTCTCCGCTCTTGGCTCCGCCTTCTCCTTCTCTGCTCTTTGCTCCGCCTTCTTCTTCTCTGCTCTTTGCTCCGCCTTCTCCTTCTCTGCTCTTTGCTCTGCCTTCTCCTTCTCTGCTCTTTGCTCTGCCTTCTCCTTCTCTGCTCTTTGCTCTGCCTTCTCCTTCTCTGCTCTTAACTCTGCCTTCTCCTCTGCTCTTTGCTCTGCCTTCTACTTCTCTGCTCTTTGCTCTGCCTTCTCCTTCTCTGCTCTTTGCTCTGCCTTCTCCTTCTCTGCTCTTTGCTCTGCCTTCTCCTTCTCTGCTCTTAACTCTGCCTTCTCCTTCTCTGCTCTTTGCTCTGCCTTCTACTTCTCTGCTCTTTGCTCTGCCTTCTCCTTCTCTGCTCTTTGCTCTGCCTTCTCCTTCTCTGCTCTTTGCTCTGCCTTCTCTTTCTCTGCTCTTTGCTCTGCCTTCTCCTTCTCTGCTCTTAGCTCCGCCTTCTCCTTCTCTGCTCTTTGCTCTGCCTTCTCCTTCTCTGCTCTTTGCTCCGCCTTCTCCTTCTCTGCTCTTTGCTCCGCCTTCTCCTTCTCTGCTCTTTGCTCTGCCTTCTCCTTCTCTGCTCTTTGCTCTGCCTTCTCCTTCTCTGCTCTTTGCTCTGCCTTCTCCTTCTCTGCTCTTTGCTCCGTCTTCTTCATGCTCTTACTCCGCCTCCTGTGATTTTGCTTTGCATCCGCTCTTGCTCTACCTCAGTTCAGCAACTTGCCGTACAGGTCTCTACCTGTTTCTTTATACTCTCCAGTCTGAACAGGTTCTTACCTGTTTCCATATACCCGCCTGTATACCAGTTCCTACCAGAGTATCAGCCCTGTCCGCCTGTCTGCCAGAGTGCCAGCCGTGCCCGTCTGCTTGCCTGTATCTCCGTCAAGTCAGTCTGCCGTACCCGTCCATCAGCCAGTGTCACAGCCGTGCCTGCCTGCCTGTGTCTTGTCCCCCGGTGGGATCAGCATCCACAGTCAGACTCCACCCTGGAGTGGCACCTGGTAGCTTCCTATTGCATAAGTTTGACCTCACCATCAGAGACTCCAGCGAACACCTAAGAAGCTACTTAGTTATGCCCCTTCAAGGGAAGTTTTGTCTGTGGTCCAGTGGGGCCATACCCCCAGGCATCCGCGCCAACCAGTCTCGGCGCGAGCGTTACACTTTCACTGCATTCACTGTTCGTGCTGGCTAACTACATTCACTGTTCGTGCTGGCTAACTGCATTCACTGTTCGTGCTGGCTGACTGCATTCACTGTTCGTGCTGGCTGACTGCATTCACTGTTCGTGCTGGCTGACTGCATTCACTGTTCGTGCCAGCTGACTGTATTCACTGTTCGTGCTGGCGGACTGTATTCACTGTTCGTGCTGGCTGGCTGATTGCATTCACTGTTCGTGCTGGCTGATTGCATTCATTGCATTTACTTTTTGTGCTGGCTGACTGCGTTCACTCAATTTAAAAGATGGTGCCAGCTCCCTGTGCTACCTCTACCCCTCTGCTACGCTCTGGCTGGGTTGACATAGAACGCAGCCAGTACTTAATAGAGGGGGTTGCGCCAGCACAGGGGGTGAGTGCCATCTTAAATTTTGAGCTCCGGTACACACTTCCACATTGCTCCAACTGGCTCTCCGTAAAGGGGAAAAAAAGTGCAGAGCTGGTGCTTCTGTCTCCTGACCTCATGGCCCACATGAAGTCACGTGGCGGGCCGAATTTGGCCTGCGTACCTTGAGTTTGACACCTTTGGAATAACCAGGCAGATACCACTTAGAATAGTTAATCTGTGAATGAAGAATTAATGTTTTGTAAATAATAGCCGCAGAATAGGAAACAATGAATCAATTAAAACAGTCACGGACCTTTAGAGAACAGTACTGGCTGCCAGGGCCTTATTTAGAGTTTCTGCTGCCCTAGGCACTTTTAGTGCTGCCTCCCCCATTGGTGAGTATGACACTATCGGCAGTGACTTTGCCATAAATCGCTGATGTGAAAGTCGCCTTTTGCAGCAGATCCGGCAGTTTTTTCCGCATCTGCCGTGTAACGGATCACTTACGGCAACACTGCGTTCAGCCTCATTCATTCCCTATGGGACTTGCGGACATGTGCGGCACTTGCGGTTTTGCCGCGATCCGGCAAATGCGGTACTTGCAGCAATGGAAAAAAAACACTGCTAGCAGTGTTTTTTGTATCACCGCAAGTGCAAAACCACAAGTGCCGCACATGTCCGCAAGTAGCCATCACTACCTGTCCCCGCACCTTCCTAGCTCATCCCTAACCATCCCTCTGTGACCTAAAACTACACTATAAAGCTTTAGGAAAACAATTTATTAACTGACATATTCCTATGATAATGAGGGCTCCAGGCTATGGCGTAGACTGGGACGGGCAGTCTCCGGGTCTCCATTCTCTCTCTGTGCACACCCTCAGTCCCTGCCTCACTGCCTGTGCACAGACATCCCTCCACCGGACCCGGTAACCGCCGCTCGCAGTAGCATACCGGCAGAGGTGTATCTAGGGTTTCTGGCACCAGGGGCAAGAATTGATTTTGGTGCCCTCCCCCCCCCCACAGGACATATGCGATTTGCACACTTAGTCATGTACCGACGAGCTCCTCTCCCTAATGCTCTCAATGTTCAGTAAAAAAACAGAGAAGCAGAAGAGAAGCTCGTTGTCACAGGACCACAAGTATGAAAATCACATATGAGTGAAGTGTCCATGTGACGACTACTGGAACCTGCAGAGCTGAATCCTGACATCGCAGCTTCTGAATTCTCACAACGCATGCACTGCACACTTTTAGGATTCTCCCTTGCCGGTGGACAGTCATGTCAGCCCAAGTATGTGATTTGTATACTTCTGAACACATTCCGACTAGTCGTGCCCGGCCTCGCTCAGTTCATTTTCATTGACGGAGGCCACATATGTCTAGTCAGCATGTGACCGCATGTATGTAAATCGCCAGCACGAGAGAATCCTGACAGCGAGCAGTGCGCACTGTGAGAATTCAGAAGTCTCCAGTCACAAAGAATGACTGCTGACTCATCACAAACCTGGACATCCCCTTTAATGCTCCTAACATAAATAAAAGCATGAGAGTTAGTTAGTATCACAAATAACATTTACATCCAGGTACCTTATAGATGACTTCGCCTCTGGAGCCGTGTTTCTTTTCTTCATCTTGTCCAGATCCCATGATGAGTTTTCTCATCCACAGCTGTCTCTGCAGACTTCCATCTTCTCCGCTCTTTTGCAGAAAATCTCCACATGACGCCCTTAAAGATACAAGTGTCATTATAATGCTCCTGAATAAAAAATTGCCCTCACTATATTGTCTGCACAAAATATGACCCCCACACTGTCCCTCTTATGGTACATGCTCTTCACACTGACCTCTCCTTTCCATACCGACCCCCTCTTCACATTGTCCTCTCACACTGTCACCCTATAGGGCTCAGTATTTATACTGTACTCTCTCATCACACTCCCCCTCCTTGGTATACTGTCCCCTCCTGGCTGTGCCCTTACACTGTCCCTCCATGCTACGCCCCACTACTCAGTTTCTTTTCTGTGCCCACTCACTTTTCTGCCCCAATACTGTCTCCTCACACTATTCCCCTTCCTCCTCATACTGTCTCCTCTCACATCCCCCTTGTTCACCATCCTGTCTCCTCATATATTTACCCCCTCACTTCCTATACTGCCTGCTCATCTGACTCCCCATACTTTGTCTGCACATATCCCATCACCCTCACTCCCCGTACTCTGTCCACATCCATTTTTAACATCGCTACTCATACTGTGTCCACACACATTCCCTCATTTGCTCCCTATACTGTCTGCACCCATCCCCCTATATTGCTTCCTCACATATGCCCCCCATTGCCCCATACTGTTTTTTCATACATGCCCCCCATTCCCCAGTACTGTTTCCTCATACATGTCCCCCATCCTCCCATCCTGTATGCATGGCTCGGCTCCCCCATCTTGTATGCATGGCTCGGCTCCCCCATACTCCCATCTTGTATGCATGGCTCGGCTCCCCCATCCTCCAATCCTGTATGCATGGCTCGGCTCCCCCATCCTCCCACCCTGTCTGCATGGTTCCCCCATCCTGTATGCATGGCTCCCCCATCCTACCATCCTGTATGCATGGCTCGGCTCCCCCATCCTCCCACCCTGTATGCATGGTTCCCCCATCCTGTATGCATGGCTCCCCCATCCTCCCACCCTGTATGCATGGCTCCCCCATCCTCCCACCCTGTATGCCTGGCTCCCCCATTCTCCCATCCTGTATGCATGGCTCTCCCATCCTGTATGCATGGCTCCTCCATCCTCCCATCCTATGTGCATGGCTCCCTCATCCTCCCACCCTGTATACATGGCTCTGCTCCCCCATCCTCCCACCCTGTATGCATGGCTCCCCCATTCTCCCATCCTGTATGCATGGCTCCCCCATCCTCCCATCCTGTATGCATGGCTCCACCATCCTCCCACCCTGTATGCATGGCTCCCCCATCCTCCCATCCTGTATGCATGGCTCCCCCATCCTGTATGCATGACTCGGCTCCCCCATCCTCCCACCCTGTATCCATGGTTCCCCCATCCTGTATGCATGGCTCCCCCATCCTCCCACCCTGTGTGCACGGCTCCCCCATCCTCCCACCCTGTGTGCACGGGTCCTCCATCCTCCCACCATGTGTGCACGACTCCCCCATCCTCCCACCCTGTATGCTTGGCCCACCATCCTCCCACCCTGTATGCATGGCTCCCCCATCCTCCCATCCTGTATGCATGGCTGCCCCATCCTCTCACCCTGTATGCATGGCTTCCCCATCCTCCCACCCTGTAAACATGACTCCTCCCTCATCCTCCCACCCTGTATGCATGGCTTCCCCATCCTCCCACCCTGTATGCATGGCTTCCCCATCCTCCCACCCTGTAAACATGACTCCTCCATCATCCTCCCCTGTCATACTCACCTTTCTCTCACCGTGCGATGCTGAACTTCCCGGCATCTCTGTCCCCGCAGCGTCTTCCTTCCTGTATGAGCGGTCACGTGGTACCGCTCATTAAGGTGATCAATATGCATCCATATTCATCACCTTAATGAGCAGTACCACGTGACCGCTGAGGACAGGACGAGCTGCCGGCGCTGAGACGGAGTTGCAGCAGGCACCACAGGAGGAGGGTGAGTATGAAGTCTTCAGGGAGGGAGGGGGCGCTTGACCCCGGACTTTATTAAAAAAAACAAAACAAAAAAAAACCTTGCTCAAGTGACCCCCCTCCCCCCCCCCCATCCTGCCGCCCTAGGCACGTGCCCTCAAGTGCCTTGTGGCAAATATGGCCCTGCTGGCTGCAGATTTCAGTTTATAGCCTATATGAACATATTTAAAACATTTAACAAAATAGTATTTTCTGAGTATCAGTCCTCAAAAATCAGAACTTTGCAATACGCCCTGAGCCAGCACATCACAAACTAAACATTTAGTGCTGCACGCTAAGTTTGGCTTAGAGCTGTCAACAGCAGATGAATCAACCCGTATGGACCTTCTCACTGTTCTACCACCAAAGTTACAATTTTATCATTCTCGCTTCTGCAGTTTCTGAAAAGTTTAGAAATCATCTTTTTGCTTTTAAAGTTTTGAATAAGTAACAAATTTGGGATATTTGATCTATCATCAGCACCCCCACTGATCAGATGTTTGCAGCTGGATATAAATCATGTATGTACAGACAAGAAGCGCCAAAGCTTCCAACACTGTACAGAGGCCATTCTTGGGAACTGAAGCTCGGCTCCTACTGAAGTGAATGGGTGTGGAGCTACGGTGGCAGTGCCAAGTATTGTATCCCCACTCACCTGCTATTAATGGGTCCAAAAGTCTTTAACCAGAGCACTAAGGAAAATCAGGGATAAATCGGGGATCCCACATGCAGACAAAGGTGGTGCGTCATGATATAATTAGTTAATATCGCATTCCTCGATGTAGAAATTAAACGCGGCACTCGCCAATCTTCTATTTCTTTATTCTACAAGCGGTGTTAATTTGTCCAAACCACACAGGGCGGGAGGTGATCACCCTGCAAGACTGCCTGAAGAATAAAGAAACAGAAGAATGTCGTGATGTATTTCTAAACGGAAGAGCCTGATATTAATGGACGATCCCAAGGAAAGGCCATGATTGTTCATGTCGAGGACGACCTTCTAAATTGGCCGATAATGTCACATAACAATAGTAGGAGCATTATTCCTGACCAGTGATAGGTGTTAACAGCGATCGCCTTAGGGTACCGTCACACACTGCCATTTCGATCGCTACGACGGTACGATTCGTGACGTTCAAGTGATATCGTTACGATATCGCTGTGTCTGACACGCAGCAGCGATCAGGGATCCTGCTGAGAATCGTACGTCGTAGCAGATCGTTTGGAACTTTGTTTCGTCGCTGGATCTCCCGCTGTCATCGCTAGATCGGTGTGTGTGACACCGATCTAGCGATGCGATCCAGCGATGCGTTTGCTTGTAACCAGGGTAAACATCGGGTTACTAAGCGCAGGGCCGCGCTTAGTAACCCGATGTTTACCCTGGTTACAAGCGTAAAACTAAAAAAAAAAAAACAGCACATACTTACATTCTGGTGTCCGTCAGGTCCCTTGCCGTCTGCTTCCCGCACTGTGACTGCCGGCCGTAAAGTGAAAGCAGAGCACAGCGGCTGTGCTTTCACTTTCACTTTACGGCCGGCAGTCAGTGAGTGCGGGAAGCAGACGGCAAGGGACCTGACGGACACCAGAATGTAAGTATGTGCTGTTTGTTTTTTTTTAGTTTTACGCTTGTAACCAGGGTAAACATCGGGTTACTAAGCGCGGTCCTGCGCTTAGTAACCCGATGTTTACCCTGGTTACCCGGGGACCTCGGCATCGTTGGTCGCTGGAGAGCTGTCTTTGTGGTACGATTTACCTACGATCACGGCCAGGTCGTATCGCTGGTCGTGATCGTAGGTAAATCGTATAGTGTGACGGTACCCTTACACATAAGTTTATCAATCATTGAGTTACCAAGTAGAGTTCAGGCTTAGGCCTCATTCAGACGGAGCTGTTCACATGTCCGTTTTACCAGCAGCACGGATGAAAAGTGCCAATACAAGTCTATGGGTCTGTGAGGGCTCACGTATGGCGTCAGTTTGCAGTCCATGTGCTCTCCGTGTTTGACATTACAAAGAGTAGGAGAAGCCTGGTATATGGAAAACACTGATGGTAGGAATTACGTCGTTGGGTAGAACTGCACAGAAAGCAGCTGCCAGCCTGGACACATCTGTAAGTGCAAGTGAAGGAGAACGGGAGAATATTGCAGCTGCAGCTCTGAGCTTGTACGTGGGGATCTGATACAGTAATCCTATAACGCAGGGACTCAGCTTGCATGTGAGGCTTAAGCATCTGACCCTCATCTCCCTGCCAAATACACAGATTACACTGAAAATACCCAGAGTACAAAATGCCCCTGTGTGCAGCCTGCACAGAGCGCTCCATGCCCAGCCGAGCCTCCAGCAGGTACACCCCACTCCGCACAGGAACGTTCCACCATGGCATCATTCCTCTCTGCCTCCTCTAGTCATATCTGCTTGTGGGAAGCTGGGTGACCACCAATGCTGGGGCATTTTGTGAAGGAGGGGTTCTTTAGTTGAGATTATACATTATTTTTTTTATCTTATTAAGCTATAAAAGTGACCATAAAACCAATATAAGATAAATATGTAGGTAGGAGCGGACACTGACATCTTTGGGCCCCTGTGCAAGAAATATATCTGGGCTCCCCTCCCTGCCCGGTAGACTGCTTGTGATGAGGACAACCATGAATATATTATATTAAATTATATGTCTGGTATTTATACCATCTGGTATCTGATAAAGGGTTATTCCCCAAATAAATCAAGATATCCCCAATTCCGATGATAAGAACAGGACTCTGCAGCTCTGCCATGAATGGATTGGAGGGTGCATGCCTGACTTCTGCTTTATTCATTGTCTATGGAACTTATGGAAATAGCCGAGTGCAGTGCTCAGCAGTGCTACAGATAATGGAGAGAGCAGAGGCCGAGCATGAACAACTCTGCTCCATTCAGGACGAGTCTGCAGACCCCTGTCCTCAGAATCTCTGGGGAGGTGGGGGCAGTGGTTGGATCCTATGGATCAGAGGTAATTTGACTATTTGGTGAATAACCCTTTAAAGAGCCAAGTTTATTTTCCTATTCTGTACAATTTACAGTATCCTACATGAACAAAAAAAAAATGTTCATACATGCATAGATACACGCACACACATACATACACTCATATACTGCACCCCCGCAGAAACCTCGCACACCTAGACACCCACACACTCTCTGACTCTATCCTACCACTGGCATCCATATCCTCACTCCACGACACAGACACTGCCACTGCTTTCTACAATGCCACTCTTGCATCACCTATTGACACAGTTGCCCCTCTCGTCCATGGCAGAGTGCGACATATCAATAGACAACCTTGGCACTATAACACCACTAAAAAGCTCCGGCAAGTGTCCAGGGTTGCGGAAGAAAACACGCTTGCAAGACGACTTCACTGCATTCAAACAGGCAATCCTCGCTTTTAAATCTGCTCTCACCTCTGCTAAACAGGCCTACTTCACAACCCTCGTATCTTCCCTATCCTACAACCCCAAACAGTTATTCAAAACCTTTAACTCCTTCCTCCGCCCCCCACTGCCCCCTCCAACCTCCCTTATCTCTGCTGAGGACTTTGCCACACACTTTAAAAATAAGATCAACCAGACAAGGCAAATCTTCATTGTTCAACCACCACAACCCCTTTGTATACCAGACCAATGCCCAAACCCCATAACCTCCCTATCCAACATCACTGAAGGGGGGCTTAATTGTCTCCTCTCCAAATCGCACCTCACCACCTGTGCGCTCGACCCCGTCCCACCTCCTCCCCAACCTCACCACCACACTTATCCCATCCCTAACCCACCTCTTCAACCTATCACTATCTTCTGGCACCTTCCCTTCTGCTTTCAAACATGCCACAATCACACCTATCCTTAAAAAGCCAACCCTCGACCCAAGAGCTATGTCCAGCTATCGCCCAATATCACTGCTCCCATTCGCTTCCAAACTCCTGGAGCAGCACGTCCACTCTGAACTCTCCTCCCACCTCTCATCTAACTAGCTCTTTGACAATCTATAATCTGGTTTCCGCCCCATCACTCAACTGAGACTGCCTTGACCAAAATCACTAATGACCTACTTACCGCCAAAGCTACTGGACTATACTCTGTACTCCTCCTTCTAGACCTGTCCTCTGCTTTCGACACAGTTGACCACTGCGTCTTACTACAGATCCTCTCCTCCTTTGGCATCAAACACCTCGCCCTATCCTGGATCGCCTCATACCTTTCCAACCGAACATTCAGCATCTCCCACTCCCACACTACCTCCTCATCCTACCCTCTCTCTGGTGGAGCCCCCCAAGGCTCTGTTCTAGGACCCCTACTCTTCTCACTCTATACACTTGGCTTGGGACAACTCATAAAGTCCCATGGCTTCCAGTACCACCTCTATGCTGATGACACTCAGATCTACCTCTCTGGCCCAGACGTCACCGCTCTGCTGTCCAGAATCCCAGAGTGCCTATCAGCCATATCCTCCTTCTTCTGCTCTCGCTTCCTCAAACTCAATGTGGACAAATCAGAACTCCTCATCTGTCCTCCATCCCATAGATATTCCTTACCTGACCTATCTATCGCAATCAATGACATCATGCTTTCCTCCGTACCGGAAGTCCGCTGCCTCGGAGTAACCTTCGACTCTGCCCTGTCCTTCAAACCGCACATCCAAGCTCTTTCCACCTCCTGTCGCCTCCAGCTCAAAAATATCTCCAGAATCCGTCCTTTCCTCAACCTGTCACATTCAGTAATCAAAGTCATTTTATGTTTGTGTGTAGCCCATTCACTATCTCCATCTATCCCCCACCCCCTGAAGTTGGCTGGACCTTCATTGTAAATACATCATTGTAAATACACTCCTGTGCTTTGTATCTCCCCCACCTCATTGTAGATTGTAAGCTCTCATGAGCAGGGTCGTCTTATTTTGCTTTAATTATTGTATTGTTAACGTTGTTACTTATTACTGTTGTGTTTGAAACTGTTAAACTGTAAAGCGCTGCGGAATATGTTGGCACTATATAAAGATTATTATTATTATATTATTATTATTATTAACTGTCAATCTACTAAAATGCTTGTGCATGCCCTCATCATCTCCCGCCTTGACTACTGCAACATCCTTTTCTGCGGCCTCCCTGCTAACACCCTTGCACCTCTCCAGTCCATCCTTAACTCTGCTGCCCGACTAATTCATCTCTCTCCTCGCTACTCCTCCGCTTCCCCCCTCTGCAAATCTCTTTACTGGCTCCCATTCCCTCAGCGTATCCAGTTCAAATTACTAACACTGACCTAGTGGATGCTTTCCTGAAACGGAAAGTACTTGCAAGCAGCATAATACAAAGAATAGCAGGTTTACCCAGAATCCTTTGCAGTAGGCGGAGCTATGCAAATCATCTCTTTCCACCCCTGTCTAATCCACAGCGCTTGGAACCGCCAAGCGTGCAATGCTGCGGATTAGTTTCTAAATTTACACAGCCAACCAATTCCTACCTGTGGACACGTGTTTCGGGCTTTAGGCCCTCATCAGCACAGGGCTGGAATTGGAACACTGACCTACAAAGCCATCCACAACCTGTCTCCTCCATATATCTCTGAACTAATCTCTCAATATCTTCCCTCACGTAATCTCCGGTCCTCCCAAGACCTCCTTCTCTCCTCCACACTTATTCGCTCCTCATCCAATCGCCTCCAAGACCTCTCCCGAATATCCCCCATCCTCTGGAACTCTTTGCCCCAACACGTCCGACTATCAACCACATTCGGATCCTTCAGACAGAACCTGAAAATCCATCTCTTCAAGAAAGCCTACAGCCTGCACACATAGATACACACACATATACATGCATAGGCATACATACACACACACACATACATATGCATACATACACATTAATACACGCACAAACACATACACACAGAGTAGCATAGTTACATAGGTTGAAAAAAGACCTCGGTCCATCAAGTTCAACCTTTCTCCACCAATTGTCCTTTTTGTCACTAATTTAACTACAACCTACAACAATGTTCTGTGTACTGAGGAAATCATCCGGCCCTTGTATAAAAGCTGTTATAGTGTCGGCCATTACTACCTCTTGTGGTCGGCATTCCACAGTCTGACTGCTCTAACTGTAAAGAATCCTTTCCTATTTACCTGCTGGAATCGCCTTTGTTCCACCTGTAATGAGGGTCCCCTGGTCCTTAGTATGGTCCTTGGAAGGAATAAGTCATGTGCCATGGGGAGACACAGCATTGTATCTTAATTAGCCAGACAACTATTTCTATCAAGCCAGAATGGACTGTTAGCTATATGATATTTTTGAATTTATGTGGTCAAGAAAACAACTTTTGCTTGTGTAAGCCTGTAATATTGACTTGTAAGTTGGCATTTGATGTAACATATTGTGCTCTTATTCTTGATGATTAGTGATGTTTACTGATATGCTAATTACGCATTGTCTAGGCCAGATAGTTTGTTGACAGAGGAGGGAAATCTATGCAAATAGATTACATAATCAAAAATGTGACATGGTCATCGCCATTCTTTCCCTTATCTGTGATGCTGGATTGAAGGAGACTTGTTAAGCATAAGAAGAGGTGATATGCCTCTATGAGACAGAGAGACCTAGAGAGACAGCCAGAGATTGTGCCAAGACATCCATGCATCCAAAGGACCAAAGACAGGGCAGCAGCCAATATATCATGGCTCCATCACAAGGGACACAGATTCATTATTCTTCAGGATGCTGGCTTAGGGGACTTTGGCCCCGGCTGGAAGAATACAGATCTGCTCCATTGACCATCGCTGAACCATCAATGCGTTTGGAGAAAGCCAAGATTGTGACCTGCCGGTCGCCTGGCTCCATGGAGATGTTTGGAAAAGTCAGGTTGTGACCCTCTGATCAACTGGCCTTGTACCTCAGTGGACTGTCATCTTCCTATGCTTGTCGTTACCTCATCTCTGTGTGTGCCACAGGTGGGGTAGTTTCCCTGGAAGCTCTGAAGTAACAGCTGCCATTAGGATTACTCTGTCCCCGATGCATTGCTCTACATTTATCTACATAAAATTTAATTTGCCGGGTGTTTGTCATAAATAGTTTGCTACTTAGTTTGGTGTCATCAGCAAAGACTGACAATTTACTCTCAACAAAACAACTGCCGAGTGGGTGTGGATCGATGACATTTCTGAGGTTCTTCAAAACTTTCCGTACTGCACCAAGATGGTGAGCGCTGATGACGCATTGTCAGCGTAACCATCCCGCTGCTCCGTCTATTAAAACTTTCGCTGCAGAATCTCAAAGGGAAAGCTTTGAATGCCGAGCAGGTGGAGCAAGATTATACAGTGGATGATACCACACAGCCCAGCTTCACACAATATTCTCAGGCCACATTGGGGGATAATGAGGAACAGGAGGAGGATGAGGAGGAACAGGAGTTTCTGTTCTGCGCTAGAGAGGGGACTCTGAATCGCAGCTTCATGCCTGTCCAGCATGGATGGCCTGAAGAGGAGAAGGAGGAGGATGAGGAGGCTATGTGTGGTGAGGAGGAGAGGATGGTTAGTGTTCTTCCTGGTGAGGAGACTCAACGTTTGACTCTTTGTAGTCTGCCACACATGGCACAGTTCATGTCCAGATGCCTTTCCCAAGACCCTTGCGTGAAACACATTTTGTCCACCATGAAATATTGGCTGTGCACCTTTCTTGACCCTCGGTTCAAGGAGAAATTTTCTTCTCTCATGTCGGAGACAGACGTGACATTTTCAGTGCGTGTATGCCAGAGGGCCGTTGTGGAAGACTTGCTAAAAAGATTTCCCTCAGACAACGCTGGTGGCAGAAGTACCGGCTCTTTTCACCCACAAGGATTACAGGGGACGACCACGCACACCTGGTGCAACTCAAGGGGGGGAATGTCCACCAACTGGGCCATTTTCATGAGACCGTCACATCAACAAGGGCTATCTGTGGGTGTAACTGACCGACACTATTACCTGGAGCCTCTGTGTTCTATACAGGGCCCAGGTTTCAAATGTGGTCCCCACCATTAAAGGGGTAATCCGGCTCCGCTCACTTCTGTATCGGTAGGTGGATGGGATCGGTGACATCAGATGTCTGCAGACTTACATGCACTTTTAGAATAGGACTTGTGACTGATACCAGTTATTGACCAGAGACCCTGCAGATACCTGTACACGTGACGTCACTGGCCCTCATCACCACCATCTTGACCAGAAAATCCTTACAACTTAATCTTTTGAGAGTTAAATCAGAAACACAAACAAACATGTCCTTGATGTTTTGTTGCAATGAATCAGTGCAGGTAAAATATATCAGTGTGATTGAAAAGAATTGTTCCGCCAGGATGTAATTGTGGCAAACTCTCAGCTGTGGACAGTATTAGACCGTGTTCATGTAGACTGCGGTGCAGCTCTTTTGTTCAGTGCTTCATGGGTGCATTAATCAACAAAATGTTCCTAAAAATGCAGAAAGGACAGGGTGTCAATGCTGTATCCAGACAATCCCTATCCATTGGTGTGGGGGTCTTCACTGTAGCTCTCGTGGTATGCCCTCTAGTGGTTCTGTGGTCCTCTTAGGTGATTTATTTTTAGTGATTTTAGTTTTGTTTTCCTTTTTTTATGGTGATTATTGCAATTGATCTTTTGTGAACACTGAAAGTATAGTGATTTGGTGCTGGTCTAGCAGTTTAGCTGCCATTACTGATAACCAAGGGCCTAACCTCAGTGTCTTGCTGGTTTAGTGCTTATCCTGGTAGTCGAGTAATTTAATTTCCATTCAGTCTAGTAATTTAATAGCAATCCTTCCCTGCATCATTCTAGCTAAAGCTGGTCTACACTAACAGAGAGTAGTGGGGCAGTCCAAGTCTACATTAAGATGGACCAGTGGGGCAGTCCCAATGTACATTAGGATGGACCAGTGGGGTGGTCCCAGTCTACATTAGGGCGGACCAGTGGGGCGGTCCCAGTCTACATTAGGATGGACCAGTGGGGTGGTCCCAGTCTGATGGACCAGTGGGGTGGTCCCGGTCTACATTAGGACGGACCAGTGGGGCGGTCCCCGTCTACAGCAGGACGGACCAGTGGGGCGGTCCCAGTCTACAGAAGGACGGACCAGTGGGGCGGCAGTGGGGCGGTCCCAGTCTACAGTAGGACAGACCAGTGGGGCGGTCCCAGTCTACAGTAGGACGGACCAGTGGGGCGGTCCCAGTCTACATTAGGATGGACCAGTGGGGCGGTCCCAGTCTACATTAGGATGGACCAGTGGCGCAGTCCCAGTCTACATTAGGACGGACCAGTGGGGCGGTCCCAGTCTACAGAAGGACAGACCAGTGGGGTGGTCCCAGTCTACGGTAGGACAGACCAGTGGGGCGGTCCCGGTCTACGGTAGGACAGACCAGTGGGGCGGTCCCGGTCTACAGCAGGACGGACCAGTGGGGCGGTCCCGGTCTACAGTAGGACGGACCAGTGGGGCGGTCCCGGTCTACAGTAGGACGGAACAGTGGGGCGGTCCCGGTCTACAGTAGGACGGACCAGCGGGGCGGTCCCGGTCTACATTAGGACGGACCAGCGGGGCGGTCCCGGTCTACAGTAGGACGGGCCAGCGGGGCGGTCTCGGTCTACAGTAGGACGAACCAGTGGGGCGGTCCCAGTCGACAGTAGGACGGACCAGCGGGGCGGTCCCGCTTGACAGTAGGATGGACCAGCGGGGCGGTTCCGGTCTTCAATAGGACGGACCAGCGGGGCGGTCCCGGTCTACATTAGGATGGACCAGTGGGGCGGTACCGGTCTACATTAGGATGGACCAGTGGCGCAGTCCCAGTCTACATTAGGACGGACCAGCGGGGCGGTCCCGGTCTACAGTAGGACAGACCAGCGGGGCAGTCCCGGTCTACAGTAGGACGGACCAGCGGGCGGTCCCGGTCTACAGTAGGACGGACCAGCGGGCGGTCCCGGTCTACAGTAGGACGGACCAGTGGGGCGGTCTCGGTCTACAGTAGGACGGACCAGCGGGCGGTCCCGGTCTACAGTAGGACGGACCAGCGGGCGGTCCCGGTCTACAGTAGGACGGACCAGTGGGGCGGTCCCGGTCTACAGTAGGACGGACCAGCGGGCGGTCCCGGTCTACTGTAGGACGGGCCAGCGGGCGGTCCCGGTCTACAGTAGGACGAACCAGCGGGGCGGTCCCGGTCTACAGTAGGACGGACCAGCGGGGCGGTCCCGGTCTACATTAGGACGGACCAGCGGGGCGGTCCCGGTCTACAGTAGGACGGACCAGCGGGGCGGTCCCGGTCTACAGTAGGACGGACCAGCGGGGCGGTCCCGGTCTACAGTAGGACGGACTAGCGGGGCGGTCCCGGTCTACAGTAGGACGGACCAGCGGGCGGTCCTGGTCTACAGTAGGACGGACCAGCGGGGCGGTCCCGGTCTACAGTAGGACGGACCAGCGGGGCGGTCCCGGTCTACAGTAGGACGGACCAGCGGGGCGGTCCCGGTCTACAGTAGGACGGACCAGCGGGCGGTCCCGGTCTACAGTAGGACGGACCAGCGGGGCGGTCCCGGTCTACAGTAGGACGGACCAGTGGGGCGGTCCCGGTCTACAGTAGGACGGACCAGTGGGGCGGTCCCGGTCTACAGTAGGACGGACCAGCGGGCGGTCCCGGTCTACTGTAGGACGGGCCAGCGGGCGGTCCCGGTCTACAGTAGGACGAACCAGCGGGGCGGTCCCGGTCTACATTAGGACGGACCAGCGGGGCGGTCCCGGTCTACAGTAGGACGGACCAGCGGGGCGGTCCCGGTCTACAGTAGGACGGACCAGCGGGGCGGTCCCGGTCTACAGTAGGACGGACCAGCGGGGCGGTCCCGGTCTACAGTAGGACGGACCAGCGGGGCGGTCCCGGTCTACAGTAGGACGGACCAGTGGGGCGGTCCCGGTCTACAGTAGGACGGACTAGCGGGGCGGTCCCGGTCTACAGTAGGACGGACCAGCGGGCGGTCCCGGTCTACAGTAGGACGGACCAGCGGGGCGGTCCCGGTCTACAGTAGTAGTCTGTGGAGTTTCGTCTCTTTCTATCACACTCCTCGCTCACATATTTTGGCTTTTGGTGATCAATCAAATGCTCATAGTGTAAATAGCCTGTAAGTGACTGCAGTCCACAGAGTCCGGGAAAGTGATGTGTAAGGACAGCAAACAAATCAATGCTGTATCCCCGGGGCAGATTGTATCCAGAGGAGAGAGGGAGAGTATGTAATGGGGACACCGAGAACTCCATCATCGGCCGATCCTCCCATCTGTGCAACTCCTCCGCTCTTCTGTCTTGTCCATCGGTTTATTTCTGTAATCAACCTCTAATCTCTCTCCATCATTCTATATCTCTATCTCCTTCTATCTATCTCCTCTCCTTCGTTTTCTTTCCTTCTCTCTCTTTCCTTCTCTCTTTTCTCCTTTGTTTTCTTCTGCACGTGTTCCCATCCCTCTCTCACACTTAAGCCCCGCCCTCTCCCGGTAAGGCCCCGCCTCTCTGATCAGGCCCCGCCCCCGGCGTGTGGAGGAGCCGGTGATTTTCCACCATGAGCCGCGCGCTGTCATCAGTTCTGGAGCCCGGAGTCTCCATCCAGTGATCACTGAGCAGCTCCCGGGAGCGGACCGGAGCCGGGGAGAGCCGCACCGACCCTGGAGCCGGAGTACGGAGACCCCAGGTGAGTGTCAGACCGGCGGCTGGTGATGCTGAGCCCGAGGCTGTGTGCTGCTCATCGTGTACTGCACCCATCATCCAGCATACAGGAACCACTGCACTCATCATCCAAAACACAGGAGTCACTGCACTCATCATCCAAAACACAGGAGTCACTGCACTCATCATCCAACACAGAGGAGCCACTGCCCTCATCATCCAACACACAGGAGTCACTGCACTCATCATCCAGCACACAGGAGTCACTGCACTCATCATCCAACACACAGGAGTCACTGCACTCATCATCCAACACACAGGAGCCACCGCACTCATCATCCAACACACAGGAGTCACTGCACTCATCATCCAACACACAGGAGCCACCGCACTCATCATCCAACACACAGGAGTCACTGCACTCATCATCCAACACACAGGAGCCACTGCACTCATCATCCAAAACACAGGAGTCACTGCACTCATCATCCAACACAGAGGAGTCACTGCACTCATCATCCAACACACAGGAGCCACTGCACTCATCATCCAAAACACAGGAGTCACTGCACTCATCATCCAACACAGAGGAGCCACTGCCCTCATCATCCAACACACAGGAGTCACTGCACTCATCATCCAACACACAGGAGTCACTGCACTCATCATCCAAAACACAGGAGTCACTGCACTCATCATCCAACACAGAGGAGTCACTGCACTCATCATCCAACACACAGGAGTCACTGCACTCATCATCCAACACACAGGAGTCACTGCACTCATCATCCAACACAGAGGAGCCACCGCACTCATCATCCAACACAGAGGAGCCACCGCACTCATCATCCAACACACAGGAGCCACCGCACTCATCATCCAACACACAGGAGCCACCGCACTCATCATCCAACACATAGGATCCACTGCACTCATCATCCAACACAGAGGATCCACTGCACTCATCATCCAACACAGAGGATCCACTGCACTCATCATCCAACACAGAGGATCCACTGCACTCATCATCCAACACAGAGGAGCCACTGCATTCATCATCCAACACAGAGGAGCCACTGCACTCATCATCCAACATACAGGAGCCACTGCACTCCTCATCCAACACACAGGAGTCACCGAACTCATCATCCAACACACAGGAGTCACCGCACTCATCATCCAACACACAGGAGTCACCGCACTCATCGTCCAACACACAGGAGTCACTGCACTCATCATCCAACACACAGGAGCCACTGCACTCATCATCCAGCATACAGGAGCCACTGCACTCATCATCCAACACACAGGAGCCACTGCACTCCTCATCCAACACACAGGAGTCACCGAACTCATCATCCAACACACAGGAGTCACTGCACTCATCATCCAACACAGAGGAGCCACCGCACTCATCATCCAACACACAGGAGCCACCGCACTCATCATCCAACACACAGGAGCCACTGCACTCATCATCCAACACAGAGGAGCCACTGCACTCATTATCCAACACAGAGGAGCCACTGCACTCATCATCCAACACAGAGGAGTCACCGCACTCATCATCCAACACAGAGGAGCCACCGCACTCATCATCCAACACAGAGGAGCCATCGCACTCATCATCCAACACACAGGAGCCACCGCACTCATCATCCAACACACAGGAGCCACCGCACTCATCATCCAACACACAGGAGCCACCGCACTCATCATCCAACACAGAGGAGCCACCGCACTCATCATCCAACACACAGGAGCCACTGCACTCATTATCCAACACAGAGGAGCCACTGCACTCATTATCCAACACAGAGGAGCCACTGCACTCATCATCCAACACAGAGGAGTCACCGCACTCATCATCCAACACAGAGGAGCCACCGCACTCATCATCCAACACAGAGGAGCCATCGCACTCATCATCCAACACACAGGAGCCACCGCACTCATCATCCAACACACAGGAGCCACCGCACTCATCATCCAACACACAGGAGCCACCGCACTCATCATCCAACACAGAGGAGCCACCGCACTCATCATCCAACACAGAGGAGCCACCGCACTCATCATCCAACACAGAGGAGCCACCGCACTCATCATCCAACACAGAGGAGCCACTGCACTCCTCATCCAACACAGAGGAGCCACTGCACTCATCATCCAACATACAGGAGCCACTGCACTCCTCATCCAACATACAGGAGCCACTGCATTCATCATCCAACATACAGGAGCCACTGCACTCATCATCCAACACAGAGGAGCCACTGCACTCATCATCCAACATACAGGAGCCACTGCACTCCTCATCCAACATACAGGAGCCCCTGCACTCATCATCCAACACAGAGGAGCCACCGCACTCATCATCCAACACAGAGGAGCCACCGCATTCATCATCCAACACACAGGAGCCACCGCACTCATCATCCAACACACAGGAGCCACCGCACTCATCATCCAACACAGAGGATCCACTGCACTCATCATCCAACACAGAGGATCCACTGCACTCATCATCCAACACAGAGGATCCACTGCACTCATCATCCAACACAGAGGAGTCACTGCATTCATCATCCAACACAGAGGAGCCACTGCACTCATCATCCAACATACAGGAGCCACTGCACTCCTCATCCAACACACAGGAGTCACCGCACTCATCATCCAACACAGAGGAGCCACCGCACTCATTATCCAACACACAGGAGCCACCGCACTCATCATCCAACACACAGGAGCCACTGCACTCATCATCCAACACACAGGAGCCACTGCACTCCTCATCCAACACAGAGGAGCCACCGCACTCATCATCCAACACAGAGGAGCCACTGCACTCATCATCCAACATACAGGAGCCACTGCACTCCTCATCCAACATACAGGAGCCCCTGCACTCATCATCCAACACAGAGGAGCCACCGCACTCATCATCCAACACAGAGGAGCCACCGCACTCATCATCCAACACAGAGGAGTCACCGCACTCATCATCCAACACACAGGAGCCACCGCACTCATCATCCAACACACAGGAGCCACTGCACTCATCATCCAACACAGAGGAGCCACCGCACTCATCATCCAACACAGAGGAGCCACCGCACTCATCATCCAACACAGAGGAGCCACCGCACTCATCATCCAACACAGAGGAGCCACCGCACTCATCATCCAACACAGAGGAGCCACCGCACTCCTCATCCAACACAGAGGAGCCACTGCACTCCTCATCCAACACAGAGGAGCCACTGCACTCCTCATCCAACACAGAGGAGCCACTGCACTCCTCATCCAACATACAGGAGCCACTGCACTCATCATCCAACACAGAGGAGCCACTGCACTCATTATCCAACACAGAGGAGCCACTGCACTCATCATCCAACACACAGGAGCCACTGCACTCATCATCCAACACAGAGGAGCCACTGCACTCATCATCCAACACAGAGGAGTCACCGCACTCATCATCCAACACAGAGGAGCCACCGCACTCATCATCCAACACAGAGGAGCCACCGCACTCCTCATCCAACACAGAGGAGCCACCGCACTCCTCATCCAACACAGAGGAGCCACTGCACTCCTCATCCAACACAGAGGAGCCACTGCACTCATCATCCAACATACAGGAGCCACTGCACTCCTCATCCAACATACAGGAGCCACTGCACTCCTCATCCAACACAGAGGAGCCACCGCACTCATCATCCAACACAGAGGAGCCACCGCATTCATCATCCAACACACAGGAGCCACCGCACTCATCATCCAACACACAGGAGCCACCGCACTCATCATCCAACACACAGGAGCCACCGCACTCATCATCCAACACACAGGAGCCACCGCACTCATCATCCAACACACAGGAGCCACCGCACTCATCATCCAACACAGAGGATCCACTGCACTCATCATCCAACACAGAGGATCCACTGCACTCATCATCCAACACAGAGGATCCACTGCACTCATCATCCAACACAGAGGATCCACTGCACTCATCATCCAACACAGAGGAGCCACTGCATTCATCATCCAACACACAGGAGTCACCGCACTCATCATCCAACACACAGGAGCCACCGCACTCATCATCCAACACACAGGAGCCACCGCACCCATCCTCCAGGATACTGGTCAATATTCACAAGTACTCTGCAGTAACCTCCTCTTCACTGTAGATTCCAGGCAGTTCCTGCTGATATAACCTGCTCTTGTACTCGCAGTCAGGTACATTAGTAATAATCATATTGTGTGCAGTAATCCGCTGTATCTGATGAGAGAAGTGTCGGAATGTGCTGTAAATCAGCCATCTGTAACTATGGAGCCCTGGTGTGTATATATGTATATAACGTGGAGGATCCTAATATACATAGACAAACCTCTATAATCTGCTGATCACCTGCCGCCCTCACAATCACACACTGCATTCATACATAACAGGATGAGCCCTCCTGATACCCATCTGCTCCATGGAGAGGCGCTCCGCAGCCGCCCCCCCGTGGACAATAATATCTCATAATATACTGACAGGTGTATAAATAAGTATTTCAAAGTAAATGTGTAACAGTATAACATATCAGCTGTCTAGTGTGTGTGTAATAATGGTATTATACAGTAATATACAATAAGTAGTAGTAATAAACTAATGTGTAGTGATATAACGTACAGTTATGGCATAAACAGTGACATAATGTGTAAATAACATATGTAATAAATAATCTATGTAATACAGTCATGTAGTAGAATATATGTTACATTGTTATATACCGTGTATAATTGCATAATCTACAGTAATGTATAATGCAGAGCGATCTCACCTGTAATAATATCTTGTATCACAGTGATATGATATCATGTATAGTTTTTATTCACATCTGTCACTGGCAGAATCTCAATATAACAGGTTACAGGTTGGGCATCTGTGAGTCTCAGAAGCCCATGGCTATTTATTCATGCTGGGATTTGTAGTTCCACATCATTGTGGATGATTACATTATGCATTACAGGCTTTTCGCAGGAGATATTTTCCCCGGAGAGATGACACTGGGTGTCTGATACAGCAGAATTGACTTTGTAATTTGGCACAACTTTTTAGTAGTTCAGCGGAGTCTTGTTAATCAAGAACGATGTAGTCCCAACACAACCAGATCTGCTAGATCCGTGCACAGGTATATTCATAGCGGGAGAGGAATCTGAAGTGATTTTTTAACTTGGCTGTTGATTAGTGAAGTGTTTTTGGTTCTCCTCATACCAGGAATTTAATGTCAGTGCTGCTAATAGATTGGACTCTGCCCTCAGCTCTGCAGCAGAACAGATGTAGCAGAGTTGCATCCGTCATTTAACCCTTTGGGCTGCATCGGTTCACAGCGCTAAGTAAAATAAGCTGTACCAAATCTCGTTCTGGGCTCTGCTACATCTGTGTACAGCATCCAGAAGCTAAATTGTGTACTGATCACAAAGTATCTTTGTATTGCTCTATTATTGGGGTTATAGTAGAGTTACTGTATATATCATTGCTAGGGCACCAATGTAGCAGAGCAGAGCATGTAAGTAGAGTTGAACGAATTTTTCACAATTCCGTTCCAAAATGTTTTTTCAATAATCGCCAAACACAGCTGAACGTCATTGGAGTTGATGGGCGTAGAAATTACCGAATATGTTCGTAACCGATCATCAAACATAGTCGGCACAAACAGGGTACCAATATGGCACGAATATGGCAAATTGAGATTCGGCCACCGATTCCGAACATACTCAACTCTACTTATAAATACAACTTAACAATTATCACAGTTATTATAGTTGATCATGACATCAGTTTTGTGATAATTGCAAAGTTGTATCTGCAACCCCAGATCTGCTACATCAGTGTGCCACAATTCACAGTGATGTCATGATATTTCACCTGTAGATTTCAGTTCAAACCAAGTGCATGTAAATGTTGTGGACGCAACCAAATCCATGCAGGAGCGTGGAGAACAAGATGTATCAGCCGATCGCTGCAGCTTGATCTGCTCCGGAACAGCAGCAACATATTGGTGCCAAAAAGTATTTGGTAGAGAGTTTCGAAAGGATATCCTCCGAAATAATTACACAACGTAAAAATTCACTAGTTACCGAAGTGTCCATTTAAGTGGTAGGTACAATGTATAGATCATGGACATGCACGATTCTCGCTGCCTGCACTGAATAGATACAGTGTGTATCACTGGATCCATAATCTCCAGGAGCTTTATAATGATGCCCTGCCATGATAATGGCTGCAGGAGAAGCCGCTGCCGGCAATCATTTATTTTTTTTATTTTTATGAATGATGTCCTTAAATGGCTGCTGTTTAATATCTAGTTTTTGAAGAGGTAACACAAGGAAAAAAAAAAAGTTTTATTCTCCCCCTTTTCACAATGCAAAAATTAAGAAATTTAAGCCTATTTGATCTCACTACCTATATGATAAAATAAAAAGAAAACTGAAACACACCAGTCACTATTGTACCCCCAAATTGTGTCAATACAAACTATAGGGTGCCGCACAAAAAATGTCAAAACAATTGGGTGGGATTTTTTTTATTTTTAACATTTTTTGGAGCCACTAATGTGTAAATGTGGTATCACTGTAATCTTTCTGACCTGGAATTTCATGCCGACAGGTCATTTCTACCGCACAATGAACGCTGTAAAAACGAAATCCAAGAAATGATGGGGGCATTGCATTTCTCATTTATATTATAATGTAAATTAAAATAAAGAAAAATAAACCCACAAAATAAGGGGGAAAATAATACGGTAATCCCTCGTACGGCTATGTCTATGGAGATTGACGTTTCTGAGTCGCCCGCCCTGCTGTATAAAGGAAGCCGCTCCAGAGTGGAATAACAATTTTGTAGTTTTTATTTTTACGCGTTTCGTTCCCGCGCCGAGTGCTTTTAAAAAAAACAAAAAAAAAACTATATAGGACAATCCTATATAAAACATGTTATGGCTCTTAGGAGAAAGGGAGGGAAAAGCAAAGGAACAAAAACAAAAATGTGTCTGGTTGGGAAAGGGTTAAAGCGGGGATTTTCACGTGATCCGCTATTTGGTCTCTTGTGTCCAGCGCAGACCCGCTATGGTGTATTTTGCGCAGTTTCTGACGATAACTTTCTGATCTATTATCTATGCACCAGTCTGTATGATTTTGAGGCAAATGAGGT
The DNA here is from genome assembly GCF_032444005.1 of Ranitomeya imitator. Lineage (NCBI taxonomy): Eukaryota > Metazoa > Chordata > Amphibia > Anura > Dendrobatidae > Ranitomeya > Ranitomeya imitator. Next base: position 10,249,162 of record NC_091289.1, on the reverse strand, counting down.
AGAAAGATGCGATGAGGATGAGGATCTATCGGATGCTCGTCTCTCCCCAGCAGGAGGGAGGAGGAGGAAGCGATAACGCCATGATGCCTGTGCCGCTCCCCACAGCTTCCCCGTCTGTCATCGGCTGCTTTACATTTTTATTGTTATGTTTATGTCTGCGCATTGGCGACAACCGGGGCGACCAGAGCATCCGTTGTCATGGAAACCACAGCGCGCTCCCACTCATTGCCATTTTCAATCATGGCTCCCACACAGAGAACAGTTTATTCCGTCGCAGCGGATTCATCTAAACGACGAATGCTTAATCATTGAAAAATGGAAAGTTCTACAACGATTCTTCATTTTATTTTTTTTTTCCCCCTCAATGTTTCTTCTTGCTGTTGGTGAACGAATCATTTTCTTAATACTTCACACAGCGGAGGGTTTGTTCCAGTTATTATATCCGGACAGCGCACCGGCAGCTTGGACTTTTCTGTGTTTATAAAGAAGAACATTTCCATTTACTGACAAGAAGCAGAGTTCTTAAAAATGGATCATTATTGAAATAAAGTCTGTGCGGAAGCTGCAGAACTTCTTAGTATAGTTATTGTTCACATGAAAACAGGAAATCTGAGTTCTATAAAGTAGCGTGCCCCTTTAAGTAAAGGTCACGCCGAGTGTCGCCGTCACCTTTCACCCCAGCGGCCGCTTCCTCCTACTATGGTTTACGGTATGTGTTCTGTCAACATGAAAGAAAAATGCCAATAAAATATCAGCTGATTTCCATAGAAACGGGAAGTGGTTTCTGTATTTCTGCCGTACGTGCGGCTCGTCTGCGCAGGATGGAAATTTCCATTAGACTGTACAGCGAACCTCATAATTATTGGATAAAATGATTAGCATTTAATAAGCGAGTTCTGGGGACGAGTTCGGTCCTTCACCAATGATTATAATACACCTAAAGCTGTGGCCACAGGCGTTACCATGATCGACTAGGCCTCAGGGATGACACCTGCTGTGGCTGAGGTGTTGCCCATAGCAACCAATCAGATTCCAGCTCTCATTTTCTGAATGCAGGTTACAAAATGAAAGAAGGGATCTGATTGGTTGACATTATTTGGCTGCTCACTGATTACCTTCCAGAAGGATGAGGCAGAAATGTAAGTTTTCTTCAAATTATTTTTATTAACTTTTTTTTAAAGGGAAGGGTTACAACACACACCAGGAAATACATGGAGAAATCGTGTATGTAAGAACAAAAATGGGAGGAAATGGGAAGAGATAAACAGAATGCAGATAGGAGGGAGATGAAGGTCAACTGACCCCAGTGCATCTTATACAATATTTGCAGAAAAAAAACAACTTCAAGTCGATTCAGTCATAAAGAAATGTAAATGTTGACGGCCGCTCTCCTCAGACTTGTGTTGATTATCCATGATGGCAAATGGTGTGTATATTAATAAGACCTAATGATTCTTAAAGGGGCAGGCCATGTCCTCAGCTGAGGCTTTAGGCTGAATTCGGGCATCCGTGTTTCACGTTTGTACATAGACCGCGATGCCCGGACGGACCACAACTAGCAATCTAATGGGTCTATAGGAGGCTTTTCCAATGAGCAGGGCTAAGAGCGCCGTGGACTCTTTACCATCCACTAGTCACAGTTCAGACTATGCTGTTAAGAGGGACCTAGGGGCCAATATACTGTCATAGGCGGTTACAAAAACTGCATTATCTATGTTAAAATGTACATTTTTGTTAGATTGCAGAACAACCCTTTAACTTTACAGCACTAGATTTATGCGCACAGTGATGTCACAGTCCAGGGATCATGCACACAGTGATGTCACAATGCAGGGACCACACGTTTGGTCATGCCACAGCACAGGGACGGCGCACGCGGTGATGCCACAGCACATTGATAATGCGCGCAGTGATGCCACAGCACATTGATAATGCGCGCAGTGATGCTACAGCACATTGATAATGCACACAGTGATGCCACAGCACATTGATAATGCGCGCGGTGATGCCACAGCACATTGATAATGCACACAGTGATGCCACAGCACATTGATAATGCGCGCAGTGATGCCACAGCACATTGATAATGCGCGCGGTGATGCCACAGCACATTGATAATGCACACAGTGATGCCACAGCACAGGCTCGGCTCTTTAGTTATGGGTTGGATTTCACCTTTTCATGAACTTCTTTATTGCAGCTGTATAATGATACTCTATGTCAAGAGAAAGTCAATGCGGCGGTTAACTCCTGGGTGCTATCTATTCGCCGTTTCGCCTCCTGTCATAGACAGATTAGGTATTATCAATATAATAAGATGGCAGAGGGCGTACACCAGAGAATTAACCCCTGCTAAACAGAGCACCAAGTAAATTGCCAACACTTTGTGGCGGAGCTGATGTTCGCCGCTGGTTCCAGCGCTTTATGCGACCAGTGATGTCATGGTGACTCCTGTCAGTCCTATCGTGCGTATTGAGGCTCTGCTATCCGTTACACAAGCCCCGGCCGCAGAAGTGTTAACAGATCTGATAACGTTTCGCTCATTACTTCACGATGTAATCATAATTAAGGAACATTTCTTTTGCTGTTGGGTTATTTGTGTAGAAACATCATTAAAAGATAATTGTGACCCTGGAGATGTGACGGTGCAGGTGCAGAGCCGCCTCGCACGGAAGAGACGGAGAACGCTGGGATCAGCAGGTGACCTGACTGGCAGCGGATATTGGGGCATACACCGCAGCGCCCTTTCTTGTGTAGTTAATTCTAATATTGCACAGATTGTTCTGGTAGATCTGATGGATAATCTGCATCTCAAGGAGAAATTGGTAGATATTTGAGTAGTCTGTGTATGATGGTTGAAGTCTAAAGTGGTTGGTGGCGACCCTGCTGGTGAAGCACGGCTAATGATCAGAGGAACATTTCCATCCAACAATTCATAAAATATTCAGACTTTATTGGAAAAACATAAAACCTTGGAATCCAATTCACATGTCACAAACCTGACGCATTTCTGGTGCACACCGGCATCATAGTCATACCTTAGTTATGGGATATCCTACGACCAAGCGCTCCAGAAATGCGTCAGGTTTTAACATGTGAATTGAATTCCAAGGTTTTATGTTTTTCCAATAAAGTCTGAATTTTTTTTTATGAATTGTTGGATGGAAAGGCCAGATTTCTCCATGTTCTTCTGTAGATCTTGGAATAATAATAAGTTCCACAATTGGATGTGTGCAGAGAAAGGGTTGATATTGGCGTTGGGAAAATAGATCTGTTTCCTGCCCCCTGTGGCATTATCTGGGCATGGAGGGCACGGACTCCTTGTGTCCTCATGTCACGCACCGAGGGTGAGTCACAGACCAGCAGATGTCTCCTCGCCTCTGGCTTTCGGGAGGGGATGGGGTGTTCATGCTTGGAGGGTCTTGTCCATTCATAAAACCCCCTTCACTTTTCAATCAAACACTTTGACTTCTGGTTTTATTCAAAAGCAAAGTTGCAGTGAGACATGCGTATCCTAGTACTCCATTCACACCCAGAGCTGCGCGCACCATTCTGCACTTTATTACCAGGAAGCAGTGCATTGTGGGAGCTCAGATGACGATTATCTACAAGGATCCCATACACCTGCCTTACTTGTCCGCCATCCCGATAAGTCCCCCATACATGTGTATATTCGTGCTCAGCTTGGACAAGTGTTCTTGATGGGAGATTGGCCTCATTACACATAAATCGTCAGTTCAGTTGACTTTTCTGTGATGCATATTTGCACCTTTGCAGTGTTACATTTTGAATGCAGCTTTGGGTGTGATTGGAGCATAAACCCGAGGTGCGTGGATGAAATGCTGGGGTCGGACCCCCTGGTCAGCTGCTCTCGTGCCCTTCATGTCTCCGTTATGTCACCTTTTTATCTGTTAGGTACAAAGATGTCCAACAAGGAAAAGCTGCAGTATCTGAAGGACTTTCACAAAGACATCCTAAAGCCGTTTCCAGGCAAGAGTCCGGGGACCCGGCCGGAGGATGAGGCGGATGGGAAGCCCCCGCAGAGGGAGAAGTGGGCCAGCAAGATCGACTTCCTGCTGTCAGTGGCCGGAGGCTTCATTGGTCTGGGCAATGTGTGGAGGTTCCCGTACCTCTGCTATAAGAACGGCGGAGGTGAGTGACCGCATGTCCTGCACACATACCATGGCCTCGCTGTCTGTACACTGGGGTTTCTATTGATTCTCTGCTGTGACTGAAGATCAGACCCCGTGCTGCTCACACAGCTGAAACTTGCTCCAATGTGTCAGTGCAGTTGCGTTTTCGACTGGGACCACACGACAACTTTATTGTAATGCAGGTGAATTTGGGTCGCTCGGTTGCTGTCACTACCACGAGTAAATGACAAAAAGTGGGAACCAAATAGATTTTTGAGCGACCTGATAATGTGCGCGCGACCTATGTCACAGCTAAAGTTGTTGTTGTCCCAACCTTGGCTTTAAGTCCATGAAATGAGAATGAGCCGGGATGTGTTTTATGTACAGAGCATTCCCTACACTGATACATTGTAACAAACTGCAGCTGTGTGAGTAGGACTGGGTCACAATGGGTTTCTGTTCACTGAAAGCAAGCAGTGAGAACTGGCGTGTAATGTATGATGAAGGGTTTGGTAATTTTCCAATATACCGTAGTTCCTTTAGGCATTCATTATGTTTTCAGGACCTCTGCTTGCTGTCATTCAGTAGGAATCTGTCAATCTGTCCTGGTTGTGTAATGAATGCGGAGGTGCAGGACTCGTTAGACGATATAACTGTACGGTAACGAGCCGTGCTCCTCTGCTCACAGGCTCCTCATCTCAGCACATTCTGCCCCTCTGCTCTGGCAGTTCAGTGTTATCATAGGGACATTTGGTCTTATTATATCAGTCGCTTCTTACTGAAGGAAGTCTGAAGAGTATTATATTTTCCTGTAATTTTCCTACCTGGTTGTTGAAGCAGCTCAGGTATCTACTGACTTCATTCTGCTACTTTTTTTACAGGTGCTTTTTTAATCCCGTATTTCATCTTCCTGTTTGGAGGTGGGTTACCTGTGTTCTTCCTGGAGGTTGTTTTAGGGCAGTTTACATCGGAGGGTGGAATCACCTGCTGGGAGAAGATCTGCCCAATCTTCACAGGTAGGAACACCTTGTACCTCAGCGATCGCAGCCATTGTTCTGCTCCTCAGCCCCATGATGTGACTGCAAAATCCTGTACTGAAGATTAAGAGACGCTGAGGTGCAGGAGAGTGACGCTGACACTGGGGGTGCAGGATAATGACGCCGACACTCGGGGTGCAGGATAATGACGCCAACACTCGGGGTGCCGGAGAGTGAGGCCAACACTTGGGATGCCGGAGAGTGATGCCGACACTCGGGGTGCAGGATAATGACGCCGACACTCAGGGTGCAGGATAATGACGCCAACACTTGGGATGCAGGATAATGACGCCGACACTCGGGGTGCAGGATAATGACGCCGACACTCGGGGTGCAGGATAATGACGCCGACACTCGGGGTGCAGGATAATGACGCCGACACTCGGGGTGCAGGATAATGACGCCGACACTCGGGGTGTAGGATAATGACGCCGACACTGGGGGTGCAGGATAATGACGCCGACACTCGGGGTGCGGGATAATGACGCCGACACTCGGGGTGCAGGATAATGACGCCGACACTCGGGGTGCAGGATAATGACACCGACACTCGGGGTGCAGGATAATGACGCCGACACTCGGGGTGCAGGATAATGACGCCGACACTGGGGGTGCAGGATAGTGACGCCGACAATGGGGGTGCAGGATAGTGACGCCGACAATGGGGGTGCAGGATAGTGACGCCGACACTGGGGGTGCAGGATAGTGACGCCAACACTGGGGGTGCAGGATAGTGACGCCAACACTGGGGGTGCAGGATAGTGACGCCAACACTGGGGGTGCAGGATAGTGATGCCGACACTGGGGGTGCAGGATAGTGACGCCGACACTGGGGGTGCGGGATAGTGACGCCGACACTGGGGGTGCGGGATAGTGACGCCGACACTGGAGGTGCGGGATAGTGACGCCGACACTGGGGGTGCGGGATAGTGACGCCGACACTCGTTTTCTTACATCTTATGAGAGATTCTCGTTATACATTTAGACTCCAGATTGGTGAGATCCGGCGGCAGACTTTGCAGTAGTGATGTGAGATGTGATCACTCCGGTCTCGCTGGGCGCAGAGCTCTGCTGTCACATTACAGGGGCTATTCTGGGCCTGTCCTGTCTTCAGCTTCTTAGTCAGGGATGATTCGCTGAGAGCTGAGGCCCCAGACTATGACAGGGACAGTCAGTTATGTTATGAGAGACGTAAAGCACAAATCACAGGATAAAGATATCACCATAAATTTGTACACCAAGAATACGAAAAACGTTACACAAACCTGGCAGCAAAGGAGAGGGAAAGTGCAGAAGGAAAGAAGTGGAAATTAGGGGCGCAATTCAGGAAAACGGTTGCGTGAAAGTTTGTGTATTTAGATGTGTATATACTCTAGTGTGTGCTTGTGTATATTGCTGTGTATAGTATATATGGCGGTCTGTGTATATATGGCGGTCTATGTATACGGTATATGGCGGTCTGTGTATATATGGCGGTCTGTGTATATATGGTGGTATATGTATACGGTATATGGCGGTCTGTGTATATATGGTGGTCTATGTATACGGTATATGGCGGTCTGTGTATATATGGCGGTCTGTGTATATATGGCGGTCTGTGTATATATGGCGGTACGTGGGTGTATGTGCAGCGCTTTCCATAAATAGTCAAGCCTCGACCTTGTTCTCGAGAAAGGCGAGACCTGCGGCTTTAGGATAAGCCCGAAATGTCGGACGTGGAAACATCCTTTCTCTGCACTTGTGACACTTCTGCTTCTCGCACTTCTCACTTTTGGGTGTCGCTTCCATGTGAGCGTCCTGTTGGATGCGGCCATTATGCAGAGTAATAATAGTCCATTAGGCTGCAGGATACGTGTAGCGTCACCTCGTTCCCAGTGATCCCTGCCAAGGCCGCCACGTGATCTACTAGAGATCCAGCACACACCATGTATCTCCATGTAAATCTCCTGTAGTTACAGCCATCTTTGTGTTTCCTCCTCTCCAGGAATCGGCTACGCCTCTATCGTCATCGTGTCTCTCCTCAACGTCTACTACATTGTCATCCTGGCCTGGGGGGTCTATTACTTGTTCCAGTCTTTCCAAAGTCAGCTGCCGTGGGCCCTGTGCCACCAGCTGTGGAACACCCCGACCTGCGTGGAGGACACGTTTCGGAAGAACAGGACCACGTGGTTGTCACTGAACTCCACCAACTTCACCTCCCCGGTGACAGAGTTCTGGGAGTGAGTACATGAGGCCGATGTCGGGGCTGTTATAGGGGTAGACACTAAAGGATATCTGCAACTATTACCTGCCCCTGCTTGCCGCCAGTGAATGGAGACTCAGAGTTTACTTTTAGGCTGGAAACATGTCCTAAGTTCCTGCTTTTGAAGAAGTCATGTATTTGTGGCAGCTGTACATGATCAGAACCATATTTCATATTCGTCGCATTCACTGACAGCAAGCAGAAATCTTGAAAATGGTGATGTATTCAAGCACAGCTGTGCTCCACCTTGGTCTAGGGATGCAGTAACATGGAGGTTTGTGGCGTATAACTAAACGAGCGTGGCTTTCAGGAGCCCAGAAGCGATGGGTCACCGAGATCCGGCACTTGTGGTAACATTTTGGTTTGGGCTTCATATACTGCCCAACCAGACTCCTGACGTTCTTCGGCACTTCTGCCAGTGTCTGACGGCGAGTGACATCTGCGAGGAAAACATAATTTTCCTAGTAATATTCCATCGCTTAAAGACGTTTTCCACTACTGGGACTGGATAAAGTATATATAAAAAATATATATATATATATATATATATATATATATATATATATATCTATATATCAATACTTACCTCTCGGAGTGGCGCCGCTGCTCTGAGTTTTGTATCCCCCACCAGTCTGGTCACATGAACACTGCTCGTCTGCTCAGACCTAACTGTGACGGCTGCAGACGATCAGCTGCTGATGGGCTGCAGCAATTACACAACTTTGTCTACTTCACGAAACTTGTGTACGACACCGGCTCAGAGCAGCACTTTTGGGATAGAAGTATAGATTTATTATTATTTAATTATTTTATATGTTTTCCAGCACCTTTAGGTTATAGATGAGGGGATTTCCAGAAGGTGACATCCCCTTTAATGCAATGAGAATACCTTTTAAACCCTCACCCTCCACCAACATGTGGGTCACTCTGTTACTGTAAACTTTATATTACAACGCCCATGGGACTTTCTTATCAGTAACTTCCCCTTCCCTGCATATAATCGCCCAGTGATAGCTTTATTTGTCCTGTCGGTTAATTATTGACTGCAAAGTTTGGAGCCGTCCCATCTTGGCTTTGGCAAACAGAGTAAATGTCATCTTGGCACCTGCTTGGGGTCAGAACCCTCGTGGACGTTGAGATGGGAGGAATCTGAGAAACAAAGGTGTAAAAAATAATCTGAAATGAGCTGGCCCAGGGGAGCTGTAATGGCAGCCATATTCGTTGTCACCCAGCTTTCCTAGATAACTTGGTGACAGGTTTGTATGGGTGTGTAACTTGCCAGATTTTGCTGTTTAGAAAGTTGTGAATGTTTGGTTTAAATGACGTGTAATTGTCCCACAACTTTTCCAGGTACGGATCATGTCTTAGGGGTTGTCCTGAAGTTTAATGATATATCCTATGGAGGGTCCCAGCTTATAGAGAGGGCTCAGGAGCTTAAACTGCTCCATACAGGACAGGTATAACCCAGCCAGTACCTGCCTCTATCGGCGGCAATTAGGGCTAGTGACGCAGGGTTCTGATTGGCTCCCATGACAACTGTCGCCATCTTTGTACAGGCATGAAGCCCCACTGGAGGTTTGTCTTCAGAATGAATCGTCATTTGTTCTATATACTGTGATACTAAAGTTTTACAATATTTGGAACAAGCGATTAAACAATCTCAGGTTCAAGTTATATAGGGGGATTAAAAAAAATATAGTGCAAAATAATAATAAAAAAAAAGTTTTTAAAAATATTACATAAAAACAATAGTTGACTCATTCCCTTTTCCCTGTAGAATTTTTATTATTTATTTATTTTTAAAAGCAGATTTAGTATCATTAAGTCTGTAAAAGTCCAATCAAAATCTAAAGTTAATTAACCTGAAAGGTGAACATCGGAGAGAGATCATCAGGAATTCTGGGATTTTTTTTTTTTTTTTCACTTCCAAAAAATAGAAAACAATCAAATTGTCACTTACCCCAATATTGTACCAATAAACTGCTACATTTGGCACATAAAAATGAAACCCACGTATGTCTCCATATAAAGGGGCTAAGTAATAGGCATCATATTATTTTATTTTTAGTAATATAAGGTATATATTTGAGAATTTTTTTTTTAAATTCCCTAGAATAATTCTAAAAAACTATACAATTTCTGTTCAGCTGTAATCGTACTGATTGATGTTCTCGCCTTTTTTTTTGCCACACAGTGAACACCGTAAAATAAACCAAAAACTATGATGACACTGCAATTTTTTTTATTCCACTTAGGATTTTTTTCCCCCATTTTTCAGTACGTTATATGGTAGAAAAACAGGATTTTTGGTTGCTTACCGTAAAATCTGTTTCTCGGAGCCTTCATTGGGGGACACAGGAACCATGGGTGTATGCTGCTGCCACTAGGAGGCTGACACTATGCAAATAAAAAAGTTAGCTCCTCCTCTGCAGTGTACACCCTACCGACAGGAAGTAGGATATTCAGTTAGTGAGAAAGCAGTAGGAGAAGCAACGTGTAAAAGAGAAAGAATAATAATATAATAATAATAAACTTTATCTACATAGCGCCAACAAATTCCACGGCGCTCCATAGATTAACAGTTTCAAACACTCAAAGAGTGTTCAAAGAACTCAAACGTAAACGGTAAACAGAGCTGTTCAACCTGGGAGGGTGCTGTGTCCCCCAATGAAGGCTCCGAGAAACAGATTTTACGGTAAGCAACCAAAAATCCTGTTTTCTCTATCGCCTTTCATTGGGGGACACAGGAACCATGGGACGTCCCGAAGCAGTCCCTGGGGTGGGAAAAAACAGACTTCCATCAAGTCCGAGGACTCACCACTGCCGCCTGCAGGATCCTTCTGCCCAGGCTGGAGTCCGCCGTAGTTCGGCGAAACGTGTAGATGGAAGACCAGGTAGCCGCTTTGCAAAGTCGTCGGCGAAGGCCCCATGACGTACCGCACTGGAAGCGCCGACTGCCCGGGTAGAGTGAGCCTTTCTCAGGAGGGGGCACTCTTGTTCTTGACCCGGTAAGCTTCCAAAATAGCCGTTCTGATAGAGCGAGCAATAGTCGCCTTGGAAGCCAGCAGACCTCTACGCACGCCATCAGGGATGGCGAAAAGAGAATCCATCTTTCAGAAAGCAGCCGTGTTAGCCAGGGAGATCCTCACTGCCCTGACGAGGCCCAGCCTGTTCAACGATCGCTCCAGAGGATGAGTCGGAGCTGGACAAAAGGAAGGTAGAACGATGTCCTCGTTGAGGTGGAAAGATGAAAACCACCTCGAAAAAGGAAGGAAGGTGGAGGCCTGGGACCACCTTGTCCTGGTGGAAAATCAAGAAAGAAGGTCGGCAAGAAATGGCCGCCAACTCAAAAACGCGGCGGATCGAAGGGATAGACCTGAGAAAAGCCACCTTCCGAGATAGAACTGACAGGGAAAACTCCCTGAAAGGCTCAAAGGGGAGAACCCCTAAGAACAACCAACACAACCTTTAAACCCCATGAATCCACAGAGGCCCTGTACGGAGGGACCGCGTGGGCTACTACTTGAAGTAAGGTCAACCTGTGGCTGAGAAGATAACGTCTTCTTAAAAGGGAAGAAGAGCGCAGGAACCTGGCCCTTTAGGGAACTGAGAGCAAAGCCCGAATCCAGTCCTGCCTGAAGGAAAACCAAATGGAAGGCAGGGAAAAAGGACATAGGTGAAAAGCGGTTGGACCCGCATCAACGAAAGTAAGCCTTCCAGGTACGATAGTAGATCCTGGAAGAAGACTAAGGCTTCCCAGCCTGGATTATAGAGTGACCCATCTGGGCCGAAAGACCGGACGCTCTTAGAACTGTGGAGTCCACAGCCACGCCGTTAAACTGAGCGACCGATAATTCGGGTGGCAGAATGGACCCTGAGACAGTAGATCGGGTCCGTTGGGAAGGCACCCGGGGTGTCCGCGAGAAGATTGACGATGTCTGCAAATCAAGATCTCCTGGGCCAATCTGGGACGATCAGAATGACCGGCACCCATCCAGCCTTGATCTTTTTTCGACAGCTTGGAAAGCAAGGGAAGGCGTGGGAACCGATAGGGGAGCACGAACTGCAACCAAGGAATGGCCAGAGTGACACCACTGCGAGAGGATCACAGGACCCTGGGCCGACCCGAGGGGCCTTCCTGTTCAATCAGGACGCCATGAGGTCCACCACTGGAGTCCCCCATGGAAGAGCAATCCGATAGGAAAACCTCCTGAAGGGCCATTCCCCTGCCGCGAGGCCCTCGCGGCCTAAATGTCCACGCCGGGGACATGCACTGCAGAGCTCACCAGGACCGTTGCCTCTGTCCAAAGGAGGATCCTGGAATCTCGGCCGAGGCCAGAGAACGCCAAGTCCACCCCTGGTGGTAGACATGCCACTGGTGTGTCATTGTCTGGATTCGAATTGGCAGGCTGCTGAGAATCCTTACCCAGTGAAGGAAAGACAGAAAGATGATCCTGAACTCGAGGACATTGATCGGCAAAGAGGACTCCTGCGCCGACCAACAACCCTGAAAGAACAGGAGGCAAAGCCCCGCGCTTCCGCCGAGCGGGCCGGCGTCCGTCGTCACCACCTGCCAGGGAACTGGAAGGAAGGATATGCTGTGAAGGATCCACTCTGGCATAAGAGAAGTGACCTCGGCCACCAGTCGAGGAACCGTTTGACCCAGAAAAACCGGATCGGACGATGCAGGGAGAAGACAGACATGTCCCCTGTGATAGAATAGCCTGCTGAAGAAGTCTTGAATGAAACGGCAAAGGTAAAATTGCTTCCGATGTTGCAACTAACCTCCTTAGGGCCTTTAAGGCCCATCGGAAAGGAGGGGAACCGAAAACCCAGGAGCAAGCGAACTTCCTGACAAAGGAGGGATATCCTGTCTTCGGGAAGGAAGACTCTGGTCCGACAAGTGTCGAAGAACATGCCCGGAGATACGAGGCGCTTAACAAGACGGAACTTCTTCCTATTGACGAGCCACCTGCAACGGCTAGAATGTCGGGAAAGGTGGATAGACTTTCGGGAGCCTGAAGCCGAAATTCCTGAGCCTCCATGGAAGCGATTACTGAACGAGGTAATATCATCCTGAAGTGTCTCTGACGAAACTTCCTGTTCAGCAAATTGAGATCCGGACTAGGACGAACCTTGTCGTCCTCTGTCAGTACAAAAAGATTCGAAGAGAAGCCTGTGAACTGTTGAACCGTTCCTGTTCTGGGACGGGAACGATTACCCCGGATTTAAGGAGGGAAACAATGGCTCTAAAGAAACCCGGGACCAGAGCGGGGTCTCTTGGAGGTTGGGATTCGAAGACAACGATCCCAGGACCGTGAAATTAAGATTTTGTATCTAGAGGATACAAGTGCCCTGGCCCATGCATCCTCTACTGAGGAGACCCAGACGTCCCTGAGGAACAGAAGACGGTTGCCCAGCCTGAGAAACGGGCTGGGGTCTAGTCGTGGGTCATGCCTAGGTGGAACTTCCAGTCCAGGACCTGGAGAATCCACCTTAGGAGTAGCGGGCACACCAGGAAAGAGTGAGTCGAAGAATACCTTCTCTTAACGTGCCTGTGGCCTCTGCTGATGCGAAGAAGGATCTGATGCCGCAAAACTTACGAAAAAGGTCGAAAAGACCGAAGTAGCCGCCTAAGGGGAAGTAGGCGAGGTCTGGAGAAGGGGACTGGTGCCGCCAGTGGCGTCCTTAATAATTTGGTCCAGCTTGGAACTGAAAGGACGTGAACCTTTAAAAGGCAGGCTCGTAAGGGACTTCTTTGATGACTCTTGAGCCAAAACGGTGCGAGGGCTGGCAACAACATTACTGGGCGCCTATGCGGCAGAAGACGCGACGTCCAGGGACCAAATTATTCCCCGGCGTGAGTAATCTGGGTGGCAAGTTCCGCCAGCCGGCCTGATGGAGCTCCAGCTTGAATGCCCCAATGGAGTTGTTTAGCCCCTCGGATACAGACTTCGAAACCCAAGTGGAAGCCAAAGCCGGGCATTGGGATGATGCGGCAGTTTCGAAAGCCGACTTCACGAAGGATTCCATGATCATATCGATGGAATCTTTCAGAGCCGCCCCACCGGACAGCGTAAGGACTGTGTTGGTGGCAAGTCTAGCAGCCGACGGATCCACAGGGGGAGAGGTCGTTCTCTAACGCCTCTCATTCTGGTTGGCAATGAGATCCGGAGGAAAGAGACATGAGACTCCAAGACGCTTGTCTCCTTGAGAACGTCTGGTCGAATTCGCTCTTTCTCTGGCCAGACGCTCCTCGAATTCAGGATGAGGAGCAAATACCTTGGGAGGTAGTTTAGACCGTCTAAACGAAACCGCCTGATCTGCGGGTTTCGTAGAGGAATCTTTGATGCCACAGGTCTGATTGGTCGCTCCAATGAGGCTTTGAACCATATCCCTCATGTTAGCGATTTGGTTCGAATCCGGACCCAAATTATCCTCTGAAGGCGCATCAGAGAAAGCCTCGCCTGACTCCGGGGGGAAAGACCAGGGGGAAGTCGACCACAGAGAAGGACCGTGGGGCGAAATGGACCAAGAAGAGAACTCAGACCGGCGTTCCTGTCTGGATCTTTCGCGGCCTGTATTAGAAGACTTGGACGGAGCTTCTTGCGACCCGCTGGCTACTACGGAAGTCTGCAGGGGCAACCGATCAGGCACGGACACAAGGATCTGGGACACCCGTGTGAGATCCGCTACTGATAGAGACAGAGAGGATGGGGACTTTGCTCTGAGGCGGAGCAGCAGGGGGGGGTCCTGGGCGGTGAGCATAATGTGGGTTGCTGCAGGCCTGCCTGAGAAAAGGTAGGAGGTCGGAAGCGACCTCCCTTAAAATTAGACCGAACGGGTCCGAGGAAAAAAATCAGAAGGGGAGAGTATCAGTCTGCGGTGCAGAGGTACTCACGGCAGACGCTGCGGTGGGCCTAAGGTGAACACGCAAAGTGTTAGACTAAGCCAGAAGAGGGAGGACAAAAGCGACTTCCCTTAAGATTAGACATGGCGAAGGAACCCCTGAAGAAGCCAGAAGGTTAGGGGACAGGAAAGCAGAGGAGAGAGTCAGTCTGCATCAGAGCTACTCACAACAGGTGATGGATGGAAAGCTGCACTCCATGATGTCGATGGTCCTTAACGCAGGGGTGCAGGCAGACAGAGCAGACTTCTGGGACACTCTTCTGTCCGGGATCGGCTGCAATGCTGAACCGCAAGGGATGAGGACGCCAGGCTATGCGCTTTGAGGAGCCAGCGCCAGGTGGTCCTGATGCCGAAAAAACCCTTTCAGGGGCGCAGGAAAAAGTGGGCGGGGCTAACCGCCAGGCCAGGTGCACCAAGATGGCGCCGGGGGCGGAGCTCGCCGATGAAAGCCGAGCGGGAGAAAAGCCCGCCTGAGGGAAAGGAAGTGAGGAGACGCGGCGCCGGAAGTAGGCCCCAGAAGAAGCCGGGGCCTAAATTTGGGGCCGGCGGCCGCCGGGGAGGGACGCGGTCGTCGGGAAAAAACGGTGCGGTGACCTTGCAAATACAGGCGCAGCGCGGCCGCAGGAGAAGGCGGCGCTGTTGCCTGCAAGGTCGCCGCTGCGGGAGAGAAAGTGCGGCCACAAGAAAGCGGCGCGGCTGCCTGCAAGGCAGCCACGCTGTGATAGAAAAGAAGTGCGGCTGCAGGAGGAAGCCGGTGCGGCTGCCAGAAAGGGGGCAGCGCCGGGGGAGGAAATGGCGCGGCTGGCTGCACGGCCGCGGCGCAGCGTCAGAACACAGTGCGGCAGGAAAAAGGCAGCGTGGTTACCTATAAGCCAGGCTCAGAGATGCGGCCACCAAAGTAGCGCGGCTGCCACGCGTGGGGCCAATAAGGCGCCAACCAGGCCAAGGCAGCCTGGGGAAAAACTGCGCAGCACTGAACTAGGACTGCTCCAGTGACCACCCCGGATTAGTGGAGGCTCTCAGGCGGAACAGCATGGGGGGGTATGTGGAATACTCACCTAAAATATCCCACGCCGTTCTGACTAACCTCAATCCGGGGAAGATATCAGACGTCCAGGGAGCTGGTGGACGACCTCGTCTCCTCCAACCGACAGGCTCTGGTGGGCGAGTGGGTGGGGGACGGAGCCAGGACCGGACTTCTGAACACGCTTGTGTGCTAGGATCTTGGTCCTGGAGAGGGATCTATGAGGATACGGGGTGGCAGTACACGCCGTACTCATAGTCCGTATTGTGGGAGTACAGGTGTGACTGTTCACCCTGTATCCCTCCGGAAACCTGAAAAGAAACGACGCACATTGAGGTAGATAAGGGTCTAATGAAAGATCCGTGTCCACCTCCTACTGACACTAAGCTAAACTGAATATCCTACTTCCTGTCGGTAGGGTGTACACTGCAGAGGAGGAGCTAACTTTTTTATTTGCATAGTGTCAGCCTCCTAGTGGCAGCAGCATACACCCATGGTTCCTGTGTCCCCCAATGAAAGGCGATAGAGAAATTGTCAATTCGTCCCACAAAAAAAGTCTATGTCGATGTAAAAATAAAAAAGTTATGAAAGACGGGTGCAGAAACAAAAATTGATTGATTGGGTCCAACTGATTGGTGGGGGTCCAACTAGACACCATCACTGATCGGCTTGTTGAAGGGGCCATGGCCCTCCGATGGTGACAGCTCCGTTCATGGTATAGTGGATTGTACTTAAAGGGATTGTCCAGGACTAGAGAAACCTGGAGGTACCGATGTGTTATACGATTCCTGACCACTCGGGTGGGCATAGTAATCCTGGCCGTGTGGTCGCCGTCCAGCTTTCTGGGATCATATTGTGTAACCGTTGAATAGAGTTTGGGGGCTCCTTCATGTGAATTCTGAGGACCCCTTTACCCGCCGGTGACTCATATCTCTTTGTGTTACTTGATATATTGTATTTATTCGGATATTAATAGACGCCGTTCGCCATCTGCTCGCTCTGACCGTGGCGTCTTACTGTCCGGGAAGTTGGATGATAAATAGTTTAGATCTAAAATAGACCCTGGAATCTTTGATGTCCTCATCCCTCTAGTTTTGCTGCAGCTTTGAGAGCAGCAGAGCCTCTAAAGGGAACTTAATGCACTCGAATTTCTCAGAATTGGTGCAAGGGGTAAATGGAGGAGTTACCATAGCAACCAATCAGGTTCCAATTCTCATTTATTTAAGGCTCTGCGGGAAATGAAAAGAGCCTCCTGATTTGCTGCAGTGGTGCCCAATCAGAGCGTGGCTTTCAGTTTACAGCCTACACTGGGTAAACGGTTGCTACGGTAAATGGTTGCTATGGGTAATGAGGCCTCTCTTTTGGGATTTAATAAATGAGCTGATTTGTGACAATTTCACCCTTTTAACCTCTTTATTGCTGGTGGCTACTTCTCACTGATTAGGAAGTTGTCTGGCCACCGGCAGTCGGGGTCCCAACCTGTCTACTGACTCCTTATAAGTGATCCCCAGAATGTAGGGAGGACAAGAGAAATATTTGGCTGCGGCAGCTGACCTGCTTGCTGATTGTTTCCATATCACGTCAGAAAAAGGTGAAGAAGAAATATGCTGCGGTTTTCATGTTTTAGTGACTGTGGCGCCAATGTGCGGCTTTGTTTACTCAATGCGAATAACGTTCTCTCGGGACCCGCAGATGTTCAGGAAATGGGGGTCAGAAGTGACGATGGTCGGCCCGGCTCTGGCGTCGCTGGAATGTGTATGTCTATGGTTAGGAGGAAAATCGTAAAGTTAAAAATGTAGAAATGAAAGGTTTGTCCACTTATCTCATTCAGGAAAAGCTGGGTCTAACCAATATGGCTGCCACCCCACCTCCTACAAAGGGGGCACCCAACTGTCTGTGACTGGCAGCCCCTCTCTATGGCAGGCCCATTGTGGCCCCTCTGCAGCTCAGAAACATAGGTCATTCTGTGTAGTCAAGCACTCTCCATAGCCCGGGAAAGATGGATGACACCGGCCGGACATTAGATTGTGAGCTCCTGGGTCCGGGGTTCATACTGTGCGCACCAGGGGACTGGAGATTCCTCCTGCCGTTTCCCTTAGGTTTGCTCTCGTTATGTGATGCAGGACGGTTCGCTCTCTGCCAGACGTTCCAGGCATTTGTTGTGGGTCCGTCCTGCCAATGGGAAGAAATAAAATAACATGAAAGCCAAACCCTGTGATTAATGATCAGTGGCGGAGCCGTACTGAGGATAAGTAGCATCACTTAGTCTTCAGTATCCTGGCCGCAGCGCACCTTGTCCATCCGTGGTTCTGCATCGTTTGTCACAAGCCAATTTACCTTCCTCATAAGTGGAGATTACGTGATGGTCCCTCCGGCCATAGTGGCCTGAGCTAGGACAATTATACCGGTCCATGAGGCCCCAAAGGACGTCTCCATCGGGGTGTTATAGGAGCGTATGCCAGGGGTGCGGTGTGACCCTGTGATGATGCCTCTTAGAGGGAACCTCCATTTACCATCGAGGTGATTGTGATTTTTCCTCTTTCTTTTAGGAATAAAGTTCTTAGTTTATCAAAGGGAATTGATGATGTTGGCATAGTGAAGTGGGACCTGGCGCTGTGCCTCCTGCTCACCTGGGTCATCTGCTTTTTCTGTATTTGGAAAGGTGTCCGCTCCACGGGGAAGGTAAGATGGGACCCTGCGCTCGTCTAGTCTTGTGCTTCAGTAGATGTGAAGAAATCACGTCACCGTCTGTATATCGGAGCACCACTGATCATCACGTGTCCGCCAAGGCCGCAGCGGTCTGCATCCAGAGAATGGCAGCCAGACACAATATGCGGATCCTGCCTGTGCCATTTCCTGTAAATGTGCCCACATGCCCATAGGTAAAGCCTCCCTGTATGGCCTCAGCGGCCCTGACCGTGGTGTTTTCTGCTCTCCCTGCAGGTCGTATATTTCACGGCCACGTTTCCGTTCATTATGCTTATCGTCTTGCTGATCCGTGGGGTCACCCTTCCCGGAGCCGCAGAAGGGATCAAATTTTATCTGTATCCAGACATCAATCGCTTAGCAGACCCTCAGGTGAGTGCGCCATTTTTATGCAGCCGGCTAGAAACTCTCTAATTCCCTCCTGATGTAACGCATACGTGTGTCACACGCCGGGTGCAGGTGATGCAGGGTCAGGCCTCAAACAGACGTCTGATTTTTTTTTTTTTGTTGTTGTTGTTTTTTTTTTTCACCTGAGAGTTTTCTTGATAATTTTGGATCAATTATTCCACAGTTGGATGTGTTTTGATAAAATGTTCCTGTGCTGAGATAATCCTATAAATGTGTCCCTGCTGTGTAATGTCTGTGTCTGACCGTGCAGGAACATGGCCACAGCCATTACACAGTACACAGCGGCGGTACGTTGATAAGATTATCTCAGCACAGGAACATTTTATCAAAACGCATCCATTTGTGGAAATTATTATTACTCCAAGATCTATTTGATTAAATTATACTTTTGTTTGTGGATAAAACCCCGTTAAATGATGCAGTCATTCTCTGACACCAGCATTGCAGGCTTGCAGTCTTCGTGTCGCGCGATCACATGTGGTTGCCAGGGCCGGGTGAGGGCTCCCGTCACCGCTGCCTTAGTGTTTGCGTGACAGCCAGCATTTTCATTTTGAGCAACTGATTGTAAGTTCACTAAAGGGACTCAATAAAGAAAATACACTTAACAAAAAAAAAATGTTTAAAAAAACCAAGCAATTAATAAATAAACAAATACTAAGGTTCGATCACCTCCCTTTTCTCAGTTTCAAAAAATAAACATACGGTATATATGGTATCGCCGCGTCTGTCAAAGTTCAGTCTTTTCTAAATCTAAAATGATTTAACCTGTACAGTAAGTGCCATAAAGAGAAAGACGTTTAGGCTGCAGAATTGCTTTTATTCGGTTGCTGCACCTCTCAAAAAATGCAATAAAAAGAAAATCTAAAAATCTCAAAATATTGTATGTACTCCAAATGGTGGCAAAAAAACTGCAGCCCCCCCCCCCCCCCCCAAAAAAAAAAAAAAAAAAAAAAAAAATTTTCAGACAGCTCCATAGACGGAAAAATAAAAAAGTTACTGAGTTCAAAAAAATTGTTTTTCTGTATATTTTTTTTTAAAATCACCTTTTTTGGGTATCGTATAATTGAACAATCTTGGAAAATCATGTTAGCTGATCATTTTTATCATACATTGAACACTGGGAAAGCAAAACCCAAAAACCAACAACTTTTTTTTTTTTTTTTACCATTTTGACCACACTTGGATTTGTTTTCCCTATTCCAGTGCATTAGAAGATGAAATGAATATTATTCAAAGCTACAACTCCTTCTGCAGAAAAACAGCCCTCATATGGGAATGTGGAGGGAAAAAGAACAAAATGATGGCTCTTGGTAGAAGAGAAGGAAAAAGCAAAAACAAAAAACAGCTGCATCTCCAAGGGGTTAAAATCCTTTAATATTTCTGCAGTTGCTCCTTAGTTGAAGAACAAAGGTTCCCATCTAATCTGACAATGAATGAAGCCTTACTGGCCGCTCATGTAGATGCCGTAGGAACCAATTGTGCAAAGTGGAAATGCAATAAACGCTCAGGAATCCGTATCGGTGAGAGTTACTAAGGAGCAATCACAGGGGACATCTCCTCGGGGCCATTTACACTTCTGCATAGAGAACCGCACATCCATGCACCATGTAACAGTCTTCCGTCATTGTGGATGAATGTACAGGGAGCAGCAGGAGGCGCCTGCATCGCACTGTGGGTCTGGTGGCAATTTATGGGGTAGTGTCGTGCAGCCATGTCTTGTTGTGCGTGTCGTGTCGTGCCAGCCATGTTGTCTTGCATATAGTGTTGTGTCATCCATGTCTTGCCTTGCATGTCGTGCCAGCCATGTCGTGCCGTGCGTGTCGTGTCATCCATGTCTTGCCGTGCATGTCGTGCCAGCCATGTCGTGCCGTGCGTGTCGTGTCATCCATGTCTTGCCGTGCATGTCATGCCAGCCATGTCTTGCCGTGCGTGTCGTGTCATCCATGTCTTGCAGTGCATGTCGTGCCAGCCATGTCGTGCCGTGCGTGTTGTGCCAGCCATGTTGTCGTTTCATCCATGTCTTGCCGTGCCAGCCATGTCTTGCCGTGCCTGTAGTGTCCTGCTAGCCATGTTGTGCCATGCCAGCCACGTCTTGCCGTGCCTGTAGTGTCGTGCCAGCCATGTCTTGCCGTGCCTGTAGTGTCGTGCCAGCCATGTCGTGCCGTGCATGTAGTGTCGTGCCAGCCATGTTGTGCTGTGTATGTAGTGCCGTGCCAGCCATGTCTTGCCGTGCATGTAGTGTCCTGCTAGCCATGTTGTGCCATGCCAGCCACGTCTTGCCGTGCCTGTAGTGTCGTGCCAGCCATGTCTTGCCGTGCCTGTAGTGTCGTGCCAGCCATGTCGTGCCGTGCATGTAGTGTCGTGCCAGCCATGTTGTGCTGTGTATGTAGTGCCGTGCCAGCCATGTCTTGCCGTGCCTGTAGTGTCCTGCTAGCCATGTTGTGCCATGCCAGCCACGTCTTGCCGTGCCTGTAGTGTCGTGCCAGCCATGTCTTGCCGTGCCTGTAGTGTCGTGCCAGCCATGTCGTGCCGTGCATGTAGTGTCGTGCCAGCCATGTTGTGCTGTGTATGTAGTGCCGTGCCAGCCATGTCTTGCCGTGCATGTAGTGTTGTGCCAGCCATGTTGTGCCGTGCCTGTAGTGTCGTGCCAGCCATGTCTTGCCGTGCATGTTGTGTTGTGCCAGCCATGTCTTGCCGTGCCTGTAGTGTCGTGCCAGCTATGTCTTGCCGTGCCTGTAGTGTCGTGCCAGCCATGTTGTGCTGTGTATGTAGTGCCGTGCCAGCCATGTCTTGCCGTGCCAGCCATGTCTTGCCGTGCATGTCGTGTTGTGCCAGCCATGTCTTGTTGTGCATGTCGTGTCGTACCAGCCATGTCTTGCCGTGTATGTCACGTCGTATCAGCCAAGTTGCAGATTGATCTTTCATTTACTAGCACAGCACTTGGACATATTTGACAAATATGCTTCTAGGAGAAAGCGGCCATGTTTTTCTAACCTTAGGCCCTTTAAGGGCTGCAGAGAAAGTGACTTCCCGACGCTGTTATCAGATAGCCTGTGCCTATAGGGCGAGAAGTTCTGCTAGCGGACATCTAATACAGTGGGGCAAAAAAGTATTTAGTCAGTCAGCAATAGTGCAAGTTCCACCACTTAAAAAGATGAGAGGCGTCTGTAATTTACATCATAGGTAGACCTCAACTATGGGAGACAAACTGAGAAAAAAAAATCCAGAAAATCACATTGTCTGTTTTTTTAACATTTTATTTGCATTTTATGGTGGAAAATAAGTATTTGGTCAGAAACGAAATTTCATCTCAATACTTTGTAATATATCCTTTGTTGGCAATGACAGAGGTCAAACGTTTTCTGTAAGTCTTCACAAGGTTGCCACACACTGTTGTTGGTATGTTGGCCCATTCCTCCATGCAGATCTCCTCTAGAGCAGTGATGTTTTTGGCTTTTCGCTTGGCAACACGGACTTTCAACTCCCTCCAAAGGTTTTCTATAGGGTTGAGATCTGGAGACTGGCTAGGCCACTTCAGGAGCTTGAAATGCTTCTTACGAAGCCACTCCTTCGTTGCCCTGGCGGTGTGCTTTGGATCATTGTCATGTTGAAAGACCCAGCCACGTTTCATCTTCAATGCCCTTGCTGATGGAAGGAGGTTTGCACTCAAAATCTCATGATACATGGCCCCATTCATTCTTTCATGTACCCGGATCAGTCGTCCTGGCCCCTTTGCAGAGAAACAGCCCCAAAGCATGATGTTTCCACCACCATGCTTTACAGTAGGTATGGTGTTTGATGGATGCAACTCAGTATTCTTTTTCCTCCAAACACGACAAGTTGTGTTTCTGACCAAACAGTTCCAGTTTGGTTTCATCAGACCATAGGACATTCTCCCAAAAGTCCTCTGGATCATCCAAATGCTCTCTAGCAAACTTCAGATGGGCCCGGACATGTACTGGCTTAAGCAGTGGGACACGTCTGGCACTGCAGGATCTGAGTCCATGGTGGCGTAGTGTGTTACTTATGGTAGGCCTTGTTACATTGGTCCCAGCTCTCTGCAGTTCATTCACTAGGTCCCCCCGCGTGGTTCTGGGATTTTTGCTCACCGTTCTTGTGATCATTCTGACCCCACGGGGTGGGATTTTGCATGGAGCCCCAGATCGAGGGAGATTATCAGTGGTCTTGTATGTCTTCCATTTTCTAATTATTGCTCCCACTGTTGATTTCTTCACTCCAAGCTGGTTGGCTATTGCAGATTCAGTCTTCCCAGCCTGGTGCAGGGCTACAATTTTGTTTCTGGTGTCCTTTGACAGCTCTTTGGTCTTCACCATAGTGGAGTTTGGAGTCAGACTGTTTGAGGGTGTGCACAGGTGTCTTTTTATACTGATAACAAGTTTAAACAGGAGCCATTATTACAGGTAATGAGTGGAGGAAAGAGGAGACTCTTAAAGAAGAAGTTACAGGTCTGTGAGAGCCAGAAATCTTGATTGTTTGTTTCTGACCAAATACTTATTTTCCACCATAATATGCAAATAAAATGTTAAAAAAACAGACAATGTGATTTTCTGGATTTTTTTTTCTCAGTTTGTCTCCCATAGTTGAGGTCTACCTATGATGTAAATTACAGACGCCTCTCATCTTTTTAAGTGGTGGAACTTGCACTATTGCTGACTGACTAAATACTTTTTTGCCCCACTGTATATAAAGCTGAATGTGTGTGTGTATGTGTGTGTGTATGTATGTCCGGGATTGGCATCTGCACCGTCGCAGCTACAGCCACAAAATTTTGCACAGTCACACGTCTGGACCCCGAGAGCGTCATAGGCTATGTTGTGAGGCGAAATTTTAACCCCGCGCTTTCCAATTCACCAAACAATTTTGCCCCTATCTACATAATGGGGAAAAAGTGAAAGGAAAAGTGTTGGAGGCAAATTGACAGCTGCCAGATGTGAACAAGGGGGACTTAAAGAATGAGAGCGATGGCGCCAAAGAGTATATTCGCCGCTCAAAACTCGCCACATGCAAAAACTAGGCTCACGCAAAACTCGCCACAAGTGCAAAACTCACCTCATGGAAAACTCGCCACACCCAAAACTTGCACACGCGGAAAAATTGCCACATGCACAAAAGTTGCAACTCATGCAAAAGTTGCCTCACACAAAACTTGCACATACTCAAAAGGCACCACACATAAAACTCGCCACGCGCAAAACTTGCTGCACACAACTTGCTACACTAACCTGTCACATGCAACTCGACACACAAAAAGTTGCTACACGCATGTTGCCACACAAAACTCATCTCACAAAAGTCGCTATATGCAAGTCGCCACACACAACTCAACACACACAACTTCACAAACGAAACTCGCCCTAAAACACACACAAGTCTGGTATTATCCTTCAAAAATAAAAATCTGATTAATAAGCAGACAAACTACAAGAGCAACAAATGTACCATATAGGAAATACGGCAGCTGTCAGTCACATGACCTGTCTATCATGTGTATGTGTGAGCTAATATATACTGCCAGGGGGAGGGCTTCCTGTTGGCTGGGGATTTATCAGGCTGCCAATTTAGCTTACAAATACTGAGGTAAAAATAATGAGCAAATAATGTGTGAATGCGGTCTAATACAGGAGGAGATGACACACAGATATATACTATATACAGGGGAGATGACACACAGATATATACTATATAGAGGAGGAGATGACATACAGGTACATACTATATACAGGAGGAGATGACATACAGGTATATACTATATACAGGAGGAGATGACACACAGGTATATACTATATACAGGAGCAGATGACCTACAGGTATATACTATATACAGGAGGAGATGACACACAGATATATACTATATACAGGGGAGATGACACACAGGTATATACTATATACAGGAGGAGATGACATAAAGGTATATACTATATATAGAAGGAGATGACATACAGGTATATACTATATATAGGAGGAGATGACACACAGGTATATACTATATACAGGGGAGATGACCTACAGGTATATACTATATACAGGAGATGACATACAGGTGTATACTATATATAAGGAAGATGCAAACATGTATATACTGAGGTGAAAATGAGAGGTGTGAGGTGAAAATGAAAAGGTGTGAGTGCAAAATGAGAGGAGTGAGGGAAAATAGTGGAGTGATCGGAAAATGACAGATGTGAGGTCAAAATGACAAGTGTTAGGGGGGAATGAGAGGAGTGAGGGAGAAAATGAGAGATGTGAGGGGGAAAATGAGAGGCGTGATGGGAAAATAAAAGAAGTGAGGTGCTATAACTAACCACAGATATTTACTATGCCCAGGCTCTTCAGCTAGTATTAGATAATTGTCACTGAAAGCTATTAACGAATGAGTTTTCTTTTTAGATATTTTAACCCCTTAGTGACCAGGCTAAATTTTTTAAATTTGACCAGTGTCACTTTATGTGGTAATAACTCTGGATCGCTTCAACAAATCCAATTGCTTTGGAGATCATTTTTTTCGTGACACATTATACTTTATGATAATGGTAAATTTTGGTCAATATGTTTTGTTTATTTTTAAAAAATATCAGAAATTTGACAGAAATGTAAAAAAATTTGCAATTTTCAAACTTTGAATGATTATCCCTTTAATCCAGTTAGTCATACTATAGAAAATCATTAATAAATAACATTTCCCTCATGTCGGCTTTACATCAGGACCATTTGTAAAATGTTATTTTATTTTATTAGCATTTTAGGAGCTTTTACAATGTAGCAGCAATTTTTTCTTTTTTCCAAGGAAATTTACAAAATTATTTTTTTGGGGACCTATCCAGGTTTGAAGTGCCTTTAGGGGTCCTATGTATTGGAAACCCCCCAAAAGTGATACCATTTTAAAAACCGCACCCGTCTACATTGTGAAAACAGCAGTCAGGTAGTTTATTAACCCTTCAGGTGCTTTTCAGGAATTAATGCACAGTGACATGACAGGAATGAAAAAGTGTATTTTTACCACCTAAATGTCGCTAAACTTGTGAATAGGTCACTAAAGCCGTCAGACTCTAAGGCCGCTATTTGGTCGTGAATTGCCATGGCGAACATCAGGACCACACAATCATGATCTCAGGGTGCCGATGGGGATAAAGAGGAAGCCCCCACACTCTGTTAACCATTTATATGATGTAGTCACTATTGACAGCAGCATCTAAGGGGTTAAACAGATATGGACGGTGCAAACACTGATAGCGGCTGATACAGCAAGTTGTCAGCTATTATTATCTCACAGCTATCTCTTCTACTCATATAAAAAGCATAACTTTATTTAACAAATACCAAAACAAAATAACAAATAATAACAAATTATATCATACCTTGAAAGTGATGAAAACACCAGGGGAGGTGCCTGCCCCTATTCTGGCCTGTATGTACCTAGCTACCAGTGGAGGTTGGCACCCTAACACCTGCGCACTGGCGCCCCCGCTCCACGACGGCTCCCCCTGCTCACCCTATAGGGCCCTATGGTGGCAGGGGGTGCGATAGTGTCTATCATCAAATAAGGATAGGTCCTTTAAAATACCATGAGGTTATAGTAGTAGCCATCTAGAAGCACTTTTTGACCCAAGAAATGTACAGATGTCTCTCCTCTTTCTCACCTACCTGTTCACTTTCTATCGCACCCCCTGCCACCATAGGGCTCTATAGGGTAAGCAGGGGAAGCCGTCGTGGAGCGGGGGCGCCAGTGCGCAGGTGTTAGGGTGCCAACCTCTGCTGGTAGCTAGGTACATATAGGCCAGAATAGGGGCAGGCACCTCCCCTGGTGTTTATCACTTTGAAGGTATGATGTGATTTGGTTATTTGTTATTTTGTTTTGGTATTTGTTGAATAAAGTTATGCATTTTATATGAGTAGAAGAGATCGCTGCGAGCTAATGAAGGAATGATCTTACCAAATTGTTTAAAACTGTGATTCAAGTTGTCAGCTATAGTGCACAGCCGACAGCTGCTGCTGGAATGTCGCCTATAAGAGAATTTCATCCCCATATATCTCAGGTCAGTGAAGACGTATTGGCAGTCATTAAGGGGTTCTGAGCTGAGTTACCCATATCATCTTGACTTATTGTCCCCATGACAACACCTCCTGTCCGTATGCTCAGCTATATCATAGTGATATTGGGCTTTACAGCATACAATGAAAATCCAGATTTCAGTTTTCCAGTTCAGCTAAGAAATAAAAGATCTTATTGTTTGCTACGATAATGTAGAGCTGCCAGGGAACAGGGACAGGAAGGGTTGTCATGGGGGACTGAGACTATAACTTTAGCCTCTTCTCTGTTTTTTCTTTTCACCATTAGGTCTGGATTGATGCCGGCACCCAGATTTTCTTCTCCTACGCCATCTGTCTGGGAGCCATGACGTCCCTGGGAAGTTACAACAAGTACAAGTACAACTGCTACAGGCAAGTCCGCGCTTGGCGGGGGAGGGTGGCGTGCGGGTTTTTCTGGTCATTAACACTGCTCCGTGACATGTGTGTGACATAGGGACTGTTTGCTGCTGGGATGCCTCAACAGCGGTACCAGTTTTGTGTCTGGCTTCGCAATTTTTTCCATCCTGGGCTTCATGGCACAAGAGCAAGGGGTGGACATTGCAGATGTGGCAGAGTCAGGTACTGTATGACCACGACACGGTGAGGGCTGTCGCCGACTGCCGGAGCGTTGGGTGACAGAACCCTTACCAACATCCGATTTCCACAGGAAGCAACAAACGTCTGAATAATCCCAGACCTGCACCCGTTTACATATTGCACCGTTATCTAGAGGGGTTATTATAATTACTGCTAATTTTGGGGGCTATGATAAACATTCCTGTCCGCTGCTTTGAATGGCACAATCATACATAATGCTGCTGTGAACACCAGTATACAGCTCCTGCCGGTAATATGGGGTGTATAGTAAATTAGGGAGCGACACGGCCGCGCACAGGAAGGACGCGGGACCTGCACTCGTGTCTGCTCTCCTTTCTGCACTTTTCTTGAGTGACTCTGACAAGCAGCTACAATGTTGTCCTAACAAAGTAATAGTTGCCATGGTGGGCCGCATATGAGACCCTCTTATGCACCCCATCCCCTAATGCACGTTGACCCTATCTCAGTCTGGCTCATGTTTATATGCACGGTTCTGCACTTGTGTTGCAGTCAGCACCTGTGAGCTTGCTGATCATGCCGCGGTTGCTGATCGTGCTGCGGTTGCTGATCGTGCTGCGGTTGCTGATCGTGCTGCGGTTGCTGATCGTGCTGCGGTTGCTGATCGTGCTGCGGTTGCTGATCGTGCCGCGGTTGCTGATCGTGCCGCGGTTGCTGATCGTGCCGCGGTTGCTGATCGTGCCGCGGTTGCTGATCGTGCCGCGGTTGCTGATCGTGCCGCGGTTGCTGATCGTGCCGCGGTTGCTGATCGTGCCGCGGTTGCTGATCGTGCCGCGGTTGCTGATCGTGCTGCGGTTGCTGATCGTGCCACGGTTGCTGATCGTGCCGCGGTGATACATGTAATACATCGCAGTGCTGATGGTGGAGATGTCACTATTACGTCATGGCCTCGCAGGTTGTATATACGGCTGACTTTCTCTTTGGATTTGTGTTTCACACCAGCAGCATTGTGGATGAGATTTTACACCTTTTTATATCTGCACAGTGTAAATTGACCAGTGCTGCTATTTTACCATTCACAATATATCAGTTAATGCTGCTGATGTTACTGCGGTTCTCATCTTCTGAAATGCAAAGAGTTAAATCCGCAGTATTTTCTGCAGTGAAATATGTTTCATTTGATGCAGGTTCTGTCCCTGGACATTTTCTTAATAATGGATCTGCAGATGGGTGAGGGTGTCGATATGACCTGGTCCAGAATGAGGCCTCCTGAGTGCTGGTGCATGTGGCATTGGGCAGGTGTGGCCGCCCCCTCCCGTCGGCGAGGGGTTAACATGATTATTTCCATGTACTGAGATAAGAGGCCTAGAAGTGGCCAAGAGTCAACTGCAGAAGCCATAACATGTCTGTCGCCAGTAGTTGTAATGCTCCGGGGAGAGTACTGCTCTGCTGGTTGTTCCCACTTGTATAAATCCTCCTGCCTCCCTGAAGTGGAGATAGAAATGCCGCTGTGATTGTATCCTGCCCCAGGGCCTGAACCGCAGCTCCATCATCTGCAAATGATCTCCAGTAACTTTGCTTTACTTCTTTAATTGGTCTTAAGTTACTTTGTTTTGTATTTCATTCCCATCCGGAGCTGCACTCACAATTCTGCGGAATCGCTGTTAGCTCCTAAGCTGCCATTACACATGAGATAGCTGTTCATTCAGCAGGCCGCCATCTCTCCGAGCTCCCCATACACAAGGACTTGGCTCAGACGAGCCTTCATGGCTTTTCAGCAGAGAGGATGGAGAAGCTGCTGATTCCTCCGATCGCAGCTTCTCTTCCCTGAAAACAAAAGAATCGTACGGTGAAATTCCGACGGCCCCCGAACTCTTCAGATGGTCGGCTCGTCCTACTAACAGCAGGTCTGGCCAACATTGATCTTGTGTTTGGGGCCTTTCGGCGCCACTGTACAGGGCACGATGGGAGTTCGACGTTTCTTCCCATTTTACCTTCATGTCAGTCATAGGAGCAGATATTTTGATGACTACGGCGTCACTTTTGCGTCGTTTTTCCTGCTTCTTTCCCCATTAACCTCTGCAGAGAAACGTGATGCAGTTTTCCGCAGAGCCATTTTTCCTTCATGGCTGCATTTTTCCGCTCTTTCCGGTGCAGTAGTTGGCAGATCAGTGACTTGTAGTTTGATTGAGAGGTTGGGGGTAAATGATGTCAGATAGGAATTTGCTCTTGGACATAATAATTAGCCAAGAGCAGATTGAATCCCTCACTCCGGCAGCGTGCTGTGTCCTCCATCTTGTACAGAACTAGACTAATTTTTTTATCTCCCTCCCCTGCCCCTCTTTCTTATTTTTCTAGGTCCTGGCCTGGCCTTCATCGCGTACCCCAAAGCCGTCTCCATGATGCCTCTGCCCTCTTTCTGGGCTATCCTTTTCTTTATAATGCTTTTGTTGCTTGGACTAGATAGCCAGGTAGGTGTCCCCTAAAACAGCCTTCACCTCTGCCGTCTGTCAGATTCTGGTGTCTTCAGCCGCCACCAGGGGGAGCTCTGTACAGATGAATTTGTGCAGCTCCCATTGACCTCAATCGTGAATCTGTATAAGCTCCCTCTAGTGGTGGCTGCCGGTAGCTCAGAGCCAAAGGAGTGCCCTTTAATGATAGAACCCAAATTCTGTCATTAATGTTATATTTTATGGTAAATAACACAAAATGATCAACCTACGCCACCGGAGATGTCCCCTCCATCTCAATATGATTAACCCCTTCACCACCCTACAGCTGTAGCAATTTAATGTCTTGACCAATAATCACTAATAGTACGACGTCAAGTTTTCTATGAGGTTTCTCGGCATAGTATCACATATAATAGGCTTAGATACACAATGACATGATGGGCTTAGATACAGTGATGTCACGGTGTCTGTGTGAGATGATTGGCTGTGGACGCACTGCCGCTATGCTGCCCACTGTTAATCTCTTTCCTTTTTTTCTCCTCCTGACAGTTTGTTGAAGTTGAAGGACAGATCACGTCATTAGTTGATCTGTACCCGTCCTTCCTACGGAAGGGATACAGGCGAGAGATCTTCATCGCTATCATATGTTTCCTCAGCTATCTTCTGGGGTTAACTATGGTCACAGAGGCAAGTACCCAACATCATAATCCTGGGACTCCCGTTCTATCTCTGTTGCTGCAAAAAGCGAGCCCGTGTGATCCTGAAATGTGCTGAGCTAGTCATATGGTGTACGCAGCTCTCCGCATGAAGCATGTTCAGCAGTGCATGCCGGTGACATATGATGGGGTCCTTCTCCATGCAGATCACCTCCATATAGAACGCTGGATTTAGCACATGATGTACAGCACCTTGGATCTGCAGGGATCTGGGGGTCTGCGCATCGTCCAGGGGTCGTCAGCAGCAGAATACAGGCAGATTCTGAGGTCGGCGTCTCGCACTGAGCGTCCAGATGGGCCTCCTGTTTATTTGCTGTCTGTAAATGCTGTGGGCATTTTTTTTTCTCTCGGACTCTATTTAGCGATGTAGGAAATGAAGCAATCCTAATTTTCCACTCCAGTACCAGGCCGGCTACAGACTGCGGGCTCACGTGTTTTTCCACAAGTTCTTCAGTCACCATGGTCTATTTAAAGGGCCACGATCTCCACACACGTACATGTATGCTGCTTAATGTGGAGACTGATTTTCCTATTTTTACATGCAGATAAAAGATGTTGTAGAAGAGGGGGTCTTTCTCTTGGGAACCCCCTCTATGAACTAGAGTCATTACAAAGCCCAGATGTGGTGGACCATGGCTCGTGTATCGCCTGGTGGTCCCCTCACTTAGACCTGCGCCATTTATCACCACCCACAGCGATAATGACAATCGAGAACTCGCTGGTAAAGTGTCTCTTTCCAGATTTCCACCGTGCAGAGGACACTTTAGTGCAATGCTCCCCCTTAAACAAGGCATGACGCTTGTGCAACGTGTACATGGCCCAGTAACCTCCCGTTTTATCTCCCACAGGGCGGCATGTATGTATTCCAACTTTTTGACTACTATGCAGCGAGCGGTGTCTGCCTCCTGTGGGTTGCATTCTTTGAATGTATTGCTGTAGCCTGGGTTTATGGTAAGTATCAGTGAGTAGATTGTACCCGTCCTTGAGCCTCCACCATGTGACGCTGGTTTTCTCTCCCCAGGCGCTGATAAATTATATGACAACATTGAGGACATGATCGGGTACCGTCCAGGACCGTGGATGAAGTGGAGCTGGTGTGCGATCACTCCGCTGCTCTGCGTGGTGAGAACACGCTTATTTATGACACACATCCTCCACTTCTGGACACGTCTGTAATAATCCTTCATTACCTTAGCATGGTGGAAACCTTTACAGCCACCTAATACATGCCTTACCTGCAGTGCCCCCTATAGGAAAAAGAGGAAACTGCAGTCTGTCCATAACTAAAGGGATTTGTGGGAGGTTGTTAGGGGGTGTTCTAGCCTCACTAACATCTCATATTTTTTCTCAGGGGTGCTTCATTTTCTCTTTAGCCAAATATACCCCTCTGACGTACAACAAGTATTACACGTATCCAGATTGGGCCATCGGGCTGGGCTGGGCCCTAGCTCTGTCCTCCATGCTGTGTATTCCATTGGTCGTGGTGTTTAAAGTCGTGCGCGCGGAAGGATCACTGATCGAGGTACAGGAAGATTGTGATGAATCTGACAGTAAAAAAAATAAACCTTTAGGCCCACGACCCGAGTGTTGGCGTGTCGTTAGCCCTGCACCCCAAGGGTCGGCAGGTTGTCAGCCCTGCACCCCGAGTGCCTGCGTGTCATGAGCCCCGATTGTCGGCAGGTTGTCAGCCCTGCACCCCGAGTGCCTTCGCGTCATGAGCCCCGAGTGTCGGCAGGTTGTCAGCCCTGCACCTCGAGTGCCTTTGCGTCATGAGCCCTGAGGGTTGGCAGGGGTATTAGCCCTGCACCCCGAGTGCCTTTGCGTCATGAGCCCCGAGGGTTGGTAGGGGTATTAGCCCTGCACCCCGAGTGCCTTTGCGTCATGAGCCCCGAGGGTTGGCGGGGGTATTATCCCTCCACCCCGAGTGCCTGCGCGTCATGAGCCCCGAGGGTTGGCGGGGGTATTAACCCTGCACCCTGAGTGCCTTCAAGTCATGAATCCCGAGAGTTGGCATCCCTCCACCCCGAGTGCCTTCGCGTCATGAGCCCCGAGGGTTGGCGGGTCATTAGCCCTGCACCCGAGTGCCTTCGCGTCATGAGCCCCGAGGGTTGGCGGGTCATTAGCCCTGCACCCGAGTGCCTTCGCATCATGAGCCCCGAGGGTTGGCGGGTCATTAGCCCTGCACCCGAGTGCCTTCGCATCATGAGCCCCGAGGGTTGGCGGGTCATTAGCCCTGCACCCGAGTGCCTTCGCATCATGAGCCCCGAGGGTTGGCGGGTCATTAGCCCTGCACCCGAGTGCCTTCACGTCATGAGCCCCGAGGGTTGGCGGGTCATTAGCCCTGCACCCCGAGTGCCTGCATGTCTTCAGTCCCGAGTGTCTGCATATCTTTGTGCAGTACACCCTCTCCAAATGCAAAGTACAGCATATTTTTGTAGAGAAATGGAAGCTTATTAAATGTTTGTGGCTAAATCCTTTGTCATTTCTGTTTTTCAGAGGATTAAGTTGGTGACAGCCCCAAGAGAGATTAATCGCTGGGCCCAGGAATCGGAGGGGTCTGCACCTTTCTGTCCAGACGGAGGTCACATGAAGCCCACACACGTCATCGTGGAGACCATGATGTGACCCAGTATCCATCCGCCCTCAGTCGAGCGACGCACTCGATCTGGAGGTTTACTAACCCTCTCCCTAGATTCAGGTTTATGGAGATCTCTATTTGCACTAGAATTCTGATTTGTCGGCTCTCGTAGAGAACGTTGTATAATATGTGTGCGCTAATGCGTATTTTGTAAAACTTTGTAGTGAGCCCCTGATCTCTCTATGCAGAGACAGACTCATATCATCAGATTTTAAACATTTTTATATACATCAATATACTTTTTAATGATGATTTATCACTTGTATCTACCTCCAGTTATTATGAAGAGGCGACAGCCTAACAATGCTTCCACAGGCTGCTCTGCTCCAACTGCAGGAAAGACGCAGGTGCAGAGAACACTTAAAGGGGCCAACCATCCCTATCACTTCTGCATTTTTGAAGGAATGGGGGCACTGCTCCTGTGGGGTCAGCGGACGCTTTGTGGGTCTGGTGCACACATCCTATCGGGGGCACGAGACTGGCAGACATCTGTTAATGCCACATTAGCAGTTCGCAATTGAGAGGGGAGTGATAGCGGCATTAAAGGGGTTGACCATCTTTCAGGGCAATTTCTTTTTTTTTTTTTTTTTTTTTTTTTTTACAACTTAAATGCATGTATTTTTGGCTAAAATCATTTTTTGCAATTGGGCTTCATTACAAATTTTGCACAGTTTGGCTTCTTATTTTCCTGCAGATTCAACTGTAATGTGGTCTCTTTCGCTCCTCTCGGCTGATTTATGGCCACAGACAACTTTAACGTTGAATATAAAGTGCTCTGTGATTTTTCACAGGTAGAACAGGTACCCAGAAAACTCTGATGCTATTCACATACTTGTTTTTCTTTTTCTTTGCAGACTTCGTGTCTGCAAAAAAAATCATGCAACCGTTCCTTTTGATCATAGTCATAACCAAAAGTACCCATACAAGTCTATAGGTCCATGAAAACCAGTGACTGTACTGATGGTGTCCAAGTGCTATATGTGTACAGTCCGTGAGTAACATTTCCATGAGTAGGAGAAGCTTTAGCGATTTTCACATGTGAAAAAACAACGTATCCCTTTATATCACCATTGTTTAATTTGCATTGGCCAAATATTGATGAAAAACGGACTATTAACCGTAGCTGAAAGATTAGGATGCCTGAATAAAGCCCAAGGTGGTCTGTTCACACTAAAGCTGCTGCAAGCATCCAGAACCATGTGCACGTGTGGTGGCCAATGGCCCAGAACTTGAAGGCTAGACAAACTGTGCAGCCATTAGCCACCGCACGCGGATGTGGTTTTTCAGATGTGTGCTGCAAGGGTACTCGCCTAAAACTGGACACATACGTTGCCTACAGTTCTACAAAGTGATGTAAAGAGCAGGGTCACGTCTGGACACCATTTTATATGACTATATAAATCTCCGTTTACTCATCTTGCAATGACGTACAGTTACTGCAGCGCTGCAGACAATCACACATTGCTCCAATTCTCCCTGCTGGCTGTAATCCTGTACAAGAATATGTGACGGGGCAGTGCAACAACATAGTCCCTAGGAGCAGAATTGTGAACGCAGCTCTGGATGTGCCTGAAATAAATGTCTTGATATATAATACAGAATAAAAGCATTTGCAGCTATATTTAACCTATAAGATGAATTATCAGACGTGAACCTTAACGGTACAGGCTTATTTAATAAGACTTGTGGTGCAGCTCAGCCTGACACCAACATCTGATTTGTGGCTGTGGACGCCGGGTTGTCTAAGTTTCTACAGTGTTTTATTAAATAAGCTTTTCTTCCTCTATAGACTTCTTTTCTCATTTTGGGAACGTTTCTTGTATTTTGTACAAATTCTGTATTTCTGGCTCATGACGTGGACGTTCGCTCCCACCCAGTGAATGGCAAGAACATCCTGTGAAGACTTTTCTTTTTTATTGCATTGATGTCGGTGGTAAAACCAAAACACAGAACGGTGGAGCGTCAGGACCGTCTTTGGCCTCTTTCACAATTCAGTCTTTTGGCGTCAGTCAAAATCAGTCGTTGTGACGGATCCATCAAAAATAGTGAAAAACGGAAACAACGAATCCGGTTTTTCAATGGATCCGTATAGCGGATCTGTTGAAAAACTGGATCCGTTGCATCAGTTTTTTTTTTTCGACTGATCCGTTTTTTCATATCTCCAAATGGGAGTCTCCCAAACGTGATTGGCTACTGGAAAATAATGGAAACCTATATATTGAGTGTTTTAACACCCCATCTTTGAGAGGTTGTAGAGCAAGTGGCAGAAATGGAAGGAGTTCTAGCAAATATTGTGACCATCTATCCATCAGGCGGGTTGCTGGCCGGCACATTGAGGAATGAAGCCACATGGCAGGTTTATATAGATTTGGGGCTGTCTGGCCAGTTGGCTACTAAATACAGATTTGGAGCATGCTCAGTTTAAAAAAACGGAATCCGTCGCTGGATTCTGTCATTTGACGGATAGCGACGGATCCTGCGCCCATAGGCTTCCATTCTAGCCAATGATGGACGCCACTGGCTCCGTCACTGTCTCACTTTTTGATACAGACAAAAAAAACATTACTTTGTCCGTCCTCCAGACGACGGATAAATAAATTCCGACGGATCCAGCGGAAGAATGACGAAACGTGAGGCCATCCGTCATAATCCGTAGCTAATACAAGTCTATGAGAAAATTACGGATCCAGCGGGCAAATTCTCTGGATTCGTTTTTTTTCACAAAACCATGGATTTTGACAAACAAAAAGACAGAAGTGTGAAAGAGGCCTTAAGGCTACGTTCAGACTAGCGTTGTGCGCCGCTGCGTCGGCGACGCGACGAAAAATGCGGCAAAACGCTGCGTTTTGCGACGCGTGTGTCGTTTTTTGCCGAAAATCGGACGCAAGAAAAATGCAACTTGTTGCGTTTTCTTGGTCCGACGCTTGCGGCAAAAAAGACGCACGCGTCGCAAAACGCAACAAGCAAAAACGCATGCGTCCCCCGTGTTAAACATAGGGGCGCATGACGCGTGCGTCGTCGCCCGACGCGGCGCCGACGCAGACTAGCACAACGCTAGTCTGAACGTAGCCTTAGGTATATGTGGGGGCTCTGCATGTATTTCCTGACACTGAAGCGTCTCTGCCGCCATCTAGTGGGGAGATTGAGATTGACCTTCTCCCAGGCGCCCTGAATATTTCACCA
Organism: Ranitomeya imitator; assembly: GCF_032444005.1. NCBI lineage: Eukaryota > Metazoa > Chordata > Amphibia > Anura > Dendrobatidae > Ranitomeya > Ranitomeya imitator. The sequence goes on along the minus strand of NC_091289.1, from coordinate 10,213,073 downwards.
TGAACTTGTGCTGTGATCAATGCTGCCGTTGTATAACCCGTCATGTAACATCCAAAAGCGACAGTGGGGGCTCTACGAGCGGTCACACACAGACCAGCGGTGACTTTATATATGGTACAATGGGGCTGGAGGAGAGATCATATATTGCACATTCTGCACACTGCATCTTCCTCTCCTACCATTTTTTGTTGCAGGCTGATTGAACTCAATTTGTGTCCAAAATAGATTTTATGCCAAATTCATATTTCATTATTTAGATAGCGATACTGAGGACACACCCACAATGCACCATAGCTCCGCCTAAGTGTGCCATAACCCCGCCTATTGGATTTCTATTCCACCCATTTTAGCTTATAATTCCTTTTTAATACTTTTTTTAGTCGTCAGGAACCAGGACATTTCCATTTACCCTCTAGTCTTGTCCATCTGCCACTGACAAGCCATGTCTTCAGATCAGGATGAGAAAACCATGGCTGCTTTCTTCCAGCCACTGTCCATTGCTTGGGTCCGGAATTGCAGTTCAGCCACATTCATGTGAATGGACCAAGCTGCAATACCACATAAAACCTGTAGACAGAGGGAGGCGCTGTTTTTCCAATCCTGAGAACTCCTTTAGCCCATATACCTGCTGTGCTGTACATAGAGGGGGTCCCGGCCCCCATCCCCAATATCCCTTGTTTGCCATCGTTCCTGTATACATGGGATTGGCGACAGCTGCGGCCCAGTGTCAGTCCGTGCACTCAGGATTCCCAGTACCTGTACTGGTCGCACACTTCCCCTTCACTGGTCAATAAAGCCGTGTGTTACATGTTCTGGAAGCCAAATGTAAAACAAAATGGATTTGTAAAGTGTGAAAGTCTCTGATCTCATCCACAGCACAAGTCTCCCGATTCTCACAGGAACCCTCCAAGGTCCAGCATTAACCCTTCCCACACTGGCAGCGATGCAGACCGGCTCCAGCGGGGGAGGGGATGCCTTTCCTTGCTCTATCACCGATTTCACTCCCCGTTTTATCCTGTAACATTAGAGGCTTTTGTAATTAACTTCAATAATAAACGGAACAACATCCCGACTCTAATCTGTGCGGTTATTACTGTTCTCCGCGTCCATGGCGGAGATGAGCGGGCTTCAGCGGACTCCTAACACGTGGGCTTTCTTTTCCCCAGAACTCTGCATTTTGTCAACCCCCCAGTTATTCCTCCTGGAAATAAGTTAATTGAAACTGGGTATTACCATTCTTATAATGGGAAGACAAGGCTGTAGTCAGGCACTGGCCAATGGGAATGGGAACACTCAGTTGTAATATTCACACATTTCCAGGAGGAATAACAGAGGAAAGGCAGAATGCGTATGAAGAAGAGAAGCTGCAGAAACATTACTTCTTGGAAAGTACAAGTATCCTGACATTTTATTAAAGTGATGGTAGCGCTAGCATGCGCCGTCCCTTTATGATTGGTTATAGTCCGACCGCTGGGATGACTCCGTGAGGGCCCAGCGCTGCTGTTCACTTGGCGAGCAGCTGTAGCACCACCACCCATAATAACGTGGTACATTAACGATATGCCATCACTTTATGAATGTCTTAAAGGGGTTGCCCTGCACTGTTCACGTCCAGCGTTGATGCCATTGCTTAGTGCCAGAAAGTGCAGACGCAACATCATCAGTGTCGCTCACCTCCTGCTGCAGAAGTGAACGCCGCCGGACAACCCTTTATCAGAGTAATACAACATCTGCTGGAAATGTACATATTGCCCTGGAAAGACTTAGAAATACGCCCAGTGGTGTTGCATGACTACAACTCCCAGCATGCCTTCACACTTGAACGCTATCAAAGCATGCTGAGAGTTGTTTTGCAGCAGTTCGAGACCGGTCCTGGTTATAGGGGGTGCAGACGCAGACTTTCAGTTTTTTTTTTTTTTAAATAACTTTGTCCAGGCGGATAAAATTCAGTATTTTATTATTAAAAATCCCTTTTATCCACAATTCCCATTTTCTTTCTTAAATACAGAAAAAAAAACCTATTTACAAATGTGCCCATAACAGGAATAAAATAAAGTTCTCCGGCTCCTGTCATCTCGACGGATTGTGCTTTCCTGAATACATAAGAATACCGAAATCTGTAGAAAAATACTTTACAAGTTCATATTACTCCTACGGATAAAAATACTCCTCTGGTAATGCGGGGAGCGGGGCGCGCTCATTGGAGATGCATAGGACAGAGTACAGGGAGACGATCGTTAAAGCCTTCGGTTTAAATGCATTGTTAAAAAAAAAGACCCCAATAGATTGGGAGCTCTGTACCCCACAAATATTGCATATAAAAATACCTTCAGTCCCTGCTATGGCCCAAAGTACGGGGGCGGGCGTGCACCCTGAAATGGTCACTTACCTGGACGGAGAGAAAAACGAGGCAGGCGGCGGCCATCTTGTCAGCTTTAGGCCTCCCAATTGTGGCTGTCCATCTATTGTGAAACTACAACCCCCAGCATGCCCTGATAACTTCAGCCTGTTAAGGCATGCTGGGAATTGTAGTTTCACAACAATTATAGAGCCAGCACTTGGGGCTGCTGCTTTTGACATAGTCAGCCATCTTAATATCAGTGAAGCCGCTGTATTACTACAAAGATTTCATAAGCCGCACTCTTCAAAGTACAACAAATATTTGCAGAACACTGACCTCATGGAAGCCGTTTTTGTGTAAATTTTATCATTTTCCTTGATTTTATGAAAATATTCCTCCGGCAGTCAATATGGTGGCTAACGTCCTTCAGATCACCTCGAAACAGGCTGCTCCAGAAACTAGGCCTCACCTAGAAACCAGTGGAGTGCCCCTAGCAACCAATCAGAACATAGCTTTCAATTTCCTAACCAGTCCAGAAAGCTGGGCTCTGATTGGTTGCTACGGGCCTTGTGTAGCTTTTTATACAAGACGCTGCCCAGGTTTGCGCCGTTATAATAATTTCCTCCATTTTCTAGGCCTGAGGCTGCGTGTGACCCGATTCAGACAAGTGCGGTCACAGTAAAAAAAAAAAAACAAATGAGTAAAATGGCGGCATGCTACGTTATGAATCATGCTGACCTATGAATACTTTTTTCTTTCATCGCTGGCAGTGTGGACGCTAAGTGAAACTAAAAACCCTCCCACTCACGCTGATGCCCACCGTTATCAACAAGGGGTGTTGCCGGCAGCTTCTGTTTTAGCTCAACAAGCCGAGCTCTGAGTGGTTGTTATGGGAATTTTTGGGATAAAGAAACAAAAAAAAAATGTCAAAAGTGCTATAAAATACGTAAATCATGGAAGAAGTGCGCCGTCTCCCAGTAACACATAAGGCGCTGTGGTACGGAACAATAGGGAAAAATAATGAAATGACGGTGACAAAATCTGCAACTCATGGTGGGAGCTGTAGAGTGTTGTGACATTGTGAAGGCGGCCATCTTTACAGTAGCCATGATTGCTGTGCAGTGTGAGGGGGGACACTGTTGTGAGGGCTGCTATAATTGGAGCAGCCATGATTGCCGTCCAGCTTGAGGGGAGACACTTGTGAGGGCGGCTATCTTTGGAGCAGCCATGGTTGCTGTGCAGTGTGAGGGGGGACATTATTGTGAGGGCGGATATCTTTGGAGCAGCCATGGTTTCTCTCCAGTGTGAGGGGAGACACTGTTGTGAGGGCGGCTATCTTTGGAGCAGCCATGGTTTCTCTCCAGTGTGAGGGGGGACATTATTGTGAGGGCGGATATCTTTTGAGCAGCCATGGTTGCTGTCCATTGTGAGGGGGGACACTGCTGTGAGGGCGGCTATCTTTGGAGCAGCCATGGTTTCTGTCCAGTGTGAGGGCGGCCATCTTTAGAGCAGCCATGATTTCTATCTAGCGTGAGGTGGGGATACACTGTTGTGAGGGCGGCTATCTTTGGAGCAGCCATGGTTTCTCTCCAGTGTGAGGGGGGGGACACTGTTGTGAGGGCGGCTATCTTTGGAGCAGCCATGGTTGCTGTCCAGTGTGAGGGGGGACACTGTTGTGAGGGCGGCCATCTTTAGAGCAGCCATGATTTCTATCTAGCGTGAGGTGAGGTGGGGAGACACTGTTGTGAGGGCCGCTATCTTTCGAGCAGCCATGATTGCTGTGCAGTGTGAGGGGGGCTATCTTTGGAGCAGCCATGGTTTCTATTCAGCGTGAGGGGGAACATCTTTGGAGCATGGTTGCTATCCAGGGTGAGGGGGCACTGTTGAGAGGGCGGCCATCTTTACAGTAGTCATGATTACAGAAGCATCTAATCTATTTTCTGCCCTTTTGTGTGGTGTGAAAAGTCGATAAAAATGGACCATAGGGGGCGAGGAGCGTATAAAGTGCGTCAGTGATCAAAATACTAGAAACGTGATGAGGGACGGAGTCATTCACCTAATATCTCAGCATCACCCACATTGTACAAACTACAAGGAAAATGGTTTCTGGATTTCTGGGATCTCACTGCGAGGACGCGAAAGGAGAAGATTCTTATTACTATGAGGTATAGAGTCAAAGTAAAACTGATAGCACCGAGAGAGGGATGAATCTCCAACCACGAGGACGGTTACTCCGAAATCCTAGTGAACACATCAAAGAAATAGCAAAATGGGATAAAAATATGGATGTGACCATAGCAATGTGCTCAGGAAGTCGCCGCTGGCCACCATGTGCTCGGAGCGGCCGCTTTTTCTAGGTTGAGGGGTACAGGAAAGTCATATATTAGGCTCCTCAGAGGGTCTTTGTGCTCGTCTTAGATTCTAGACTTGAGGGGTGTTTAAGGGTCTCCTCCCGAATCCCAGCGGACAGAGACTTCCGGGTGATGACCAGATCTAACCTGTCTCCAGCATCAGACAGCAGAGGCACGGCCAGGCAACAGTCAAAATCTCGTGTGCGCACGTGGTTCACCTGAATTGGAAGACACAGGGCGGATTTTATTAACTGGCATGTACCCACTATCATCCTCATGTTCTGGGCAATCACCAGAATGGAGGGTCCCAAGTCCTCCATTCACCCTCACCCGTAAAATCACTGTCCTCTGCTCCTTCTATCAGCAGAGCGGACAACTTGACAGCTGCACCGATCAAACTCCACCTCATCGTGGTCATGAAAAGCCAGAGCAGGGAACTCAGGGCCCCAATTCTCGTATTTTGTGGGTTTTCTTAGCGTTTACACATTTGCATTAAGTTACCCATTTGATGATACATTCTTCAAAATTTTTAAGGAAAACAGGATTTTTGGTTGCTTACGGTAAAATCTTTTTCTCTGAGCCTTCATTGGGGGACACAGGAACCATGGGTGTATGCTGCTGCCTCCTAGTGATAGCAGCATCCACCCATGGTTTCCGGTGTCCCCCTATGAAGCGATAGAGAAATCAGTTTCCCACCATTTTCAGGATCTCTCCTTGGTGGAAAACTTGCCCTCATGTTTAAATGACACGGGCACCTGGGTTCACTGCAATTAGATCTGTGCTCTCTTTTAACAATCGGTTCATTCTGGATGGAAAGAAACATGCTGCTATACATTGACAGCAAGCAGACATATTTAAAATGGTGGCAGATTGAAACAAGTAAATTAGAAAGTTGCAGAACTTTTCATGAGATAATTATAAAGCCGGTACATAGATTAATGGGTTATTCCTGAAATAACAAGTACGGTAATTGCCCATTCATAGGAGATACCTGAATGATCGCTAGAGGTCTGACTACCGGGGCCCCCAGCAATCCCAAGAACAAAGCTCTGGAACCTGTGCAGTCGGCCCAGCAACGCCATCCTGAATGGAGCGAAGGTGAATATTCTCGATAGCACTCGACTATTTACGTCAGTCCCATAGACCACGTTCGGAACGGAGCCCAGGGCTGCTGAGCTTTACTCTTGGGATCTCTGGGAATCCCGGCCATCACACCCCCAGCGATTCGCAATTTATCTCATATACTATGGATAGGTGATTATGTTAGGTATAAGCCTTTACAACTGATGTAACACTTTGTCATTGCTCCCCAGCACACTTTCCTATTATTGGCTCATTGTATCAAATATTAATTGCTTTAATGTTGAATATCACAGTAATTTGGGGTATTTTATGGAAGAATTATTTGGGAGGATATCCTGAAGGTTTTCATCTCTAGGAGTAAATTTTATAAGATAATCCATATGTGGAACTTTGGCTGTCAGGTCTCATTAATGCTGTGTGATCATTTTCTTTGGCACCTGCAGTGGAGAGGCGCCAATGATGTTATGAATCCGCTCATCTGACGAGCCACGTGCGCAATGGTTCTCGGCACTGCTCGCTTGTGACGCAGGAGTAGAGGCGCCGGACAATAACCCTTTAGAATATTTAGCAAATTGGATCATTTAGAGCCAACTGGTAAGGAGCTTGTGCCATCACATGATGCAAATTTTGGAGTACGACAGGCAGCTACATTCACCTGCAGTATCCTGTCGCAGGACTGTAGACCACTCCTATCTGCCGGACCCCCAGGCCGGATCATATTGACATAAACACCTTTCTCCAGAAGCCCGTCTGAGACGCTGAAGCCAAAATCATCTGTTTCCAAATCCTTCATGACCGTCACCTGCAGGGACAGATGGGTACAGTTCATTAGTATGTCCAATTTGGCATCATGGTCATGGGGACATATTCTGCTGCCTCAAAATGGTCTAAAAAGCTGAGATCTAGGCTGCTGTTTGCAGAGTCCTGACATAGAAGAGAACAACTACATGGGTACTTCTGTGCCAGGACCCTCCTGCATACAGCAGCCTACATCTCTGCTTCTGTAGTTGTGCAACCCCAGACAAGGCACAATTATATTTGTGACTGTATTCTTTGGTGTCGTCACCTTCAGCAGTTCTGCAGCAGCTGTGGACATGTCTTGACCATCCTCTTTTAGGATTTTGGGGTCCTGGTTGAGCTTGTTCTCTTTTTTGGGGCTGTTTTTGGAGTGGTGGGAACCTCCTTTCCGATGCAGGAAGCGGCTACTTTGACTGGAGTTTTCTAGGAGAAGTTTGCTGCCATCAAGCCCGATACTTTGCACGCTGCCGGTCATGATGGAAGCCTGAGTAAGAAAGCAAATTAGTGGGTGACCCATGAAGGCAATGGAGTTTGTAAATAGCTTTCACTACCACGGCTGTGAAGCAAGTGAGCAACCCAACATTTGCAAATACTTTTCACAATACAGTCACTGCCAGAGCTGCAAGTTTTGTGCGTCAGATTAAAGACCAATTCATAGAAGAATATCCAGCAGCAAGTTGCGCGCCTGAGAGCTAACAGCAATCCAGCAGAATTGTGAATGCTCCTTGAATTGTGATAATCCTATTAAAACCCATTACCTCGATTTCTCTGAGAAGTTCAGACTGTCCGCATGTTTCCAGGTCTTCCAGGGCTTCCCCGAATACTCTCCAGAAGCTATCATCATGCTCGCTCTCCAGGCCGTTGGGTTGACTGGGGTATCTGTTGAACCAAACATGGTGAGTCTTCAGCAGCATCTTCGGAGCAGCATTGTGGCTCACACTCGGGTCTTCTGACACCAAGTGTGCAAATCACGGGTGCAGCCCGACAACTCAACGCACTCACCAGATCATTCCCCGATGGGAGGAGGAGCAAGGGGAGATGAGGCCAAAGCTGGAGGTGAGGAGGACATGCAGGTTGAGACAGACTGGTGCAAACAATGGAACGGACAATATGGAGGATGGGCGTGAGAGAAACGAAAATAGCAAAACAGGAGCCCCCCAGGAGTTGTTAGTACACAGGAGGAGGATGAGGGGCTCAGAGCTGAGACATAGAACACCTGGGAAGAGAAAGAGAGAAAACACAGAGAGGAGAACAGAGACGCGGTGAGAAAATGATGACAGGAGACGCTCCTCCAGGTACAAGAAATACGAGCAGGTGTCACGGGGCCATGATGGTGAATGGGTGGAGGGAGGTTAGTGAGACCAGAAATTCAGATACAGTGTCCATAATCATCACAACTACACATCAGAAAAGTTAGAAAACTATCTAAAAGTTTTTGTATTTAAACTCCCTATCAATTTCAATTTTCTGTTTGTCGTCATAGGGCAGCACATAAATTTGGGAAACCTATGATATTAAAGGGGCTAGCGAATTTTTCTTCTAACTCATATTAGAAATTAATCAGAAAGGATCAGCCAGCCCCCTTCACATAGGTGTGCAGCGCACCTCAGTATATTAGCCAGGCCAGGAGAAGAATGGCAGCAGGATCTGGGACCTGATGGACCCCATTGGTGCCAAACAGACCCCATTAATTTAAATAGGTGTCCTATATTTTAAAGGAAAAAATGGGGCAGCATTAATCCTGTTCCCGAGCTGAGGGTTTGTTACATCTGTTTCTCCTCTGTGAGGTGTACATTTATACCTAAACTTGAGCAATATTCGGGCTTTAGTATTAATCTGTTATAAATCACACCAACATTTGGATTTTGGGGGGTGCAGAGAAAAGTTGCTATTTTTTGCACAATTTACATCTTTTTGATGTGCGGTTTGTGGGAAAAAGTGGAATAAACAGCTTAGTAAATGTGATTTTGGTTTCCTTTCTCTTAGGCCTCCCAGCTATGCTGTTGTTCTGTGCATGAACCAGCAAGCTCGGGATGAACATTGTGTACACAAGCAGAGTAGAACGAAACTGCAGGTACAATGCACAGCGATTCAGGGTCTTCGGTGAGCTGGCTGATAACTACTACTATTGGTGGTTGTCACTGAATATATTGTTAGCATCACATGAACAGGACGGAGCAGCGGGAATCTTGCTCGTCCAGCCACATACCGAGCTGGCTTGTCCCACTCCTCCTCGTTGAAACTGCCATCCAGGAAGGGGTAACTCTTCCGGTGCTCGGCTGGTGGCGTGTTCATCTTCTGCCGTGCCGTTCTCCACTCGTGAGGATGTAACGAGATTCCCACGGCCTGATGAATATAGTTACCTGGAAGAATCAAGCAGACAGGATCAGCCCGGGGCCCCAGGTGTTGGCAGCAACGAGGAGGAAACTGCAAAGCAAGCGATGGGTCACCGTCATAGGGGGTCCAGCATAGGCGACTGTTCTCATACCCTAGTATGACCCTGGGGGGTCGTGTTTTCTCACCATGGCTTCCATATCCCGTATCAATGCCGGACCCGTCCCAAGACTCCAGAGCGCTGTCCACGCTGGGGATGGTAGTAGAGTAGATCTCCGATAACTTGCCAGTCTTCTGAGAGTCGGTGAGATCGTCTTCGGGGTCACTCCCTTCATTTACCCCGTCGGAGAGCTTCTGAGAATGCGTCCCTGGAAACCAAAAGCGGCTATCAGTGACTCCTTGGTGCTTTCTCTTTGGCCTGTCCTCCTCCTGCGCGATCTCTGCCCCTTTTCCCTACGTTTTGCGGCACCTTTGCCCCAAAGCTGGTAGCCCGATTCGCCGGAGTAGCTGGGCCCACTCACTCTCTGCTTGCTTCTTTATCTTGAGGGTCACCGTCTCACCGGCCATCTGCAGTAAGTGAATGGCTTCGCTCAGCGGTTTTCCCTTGAGACTCACGTTATTGATAGCCAATATCCGATCTCCAATATGAATCGCTCCAGTCCTGCACAGAAAGAAAAACACTTTGAGCAACTGCAAAAAAACATGGCTGCAACGGAGAGACCTTATTGCTTCGTATAAGCCACGAGAGGTGGAGCTCTTCATCACCTCCGGTGGTCGGGAGGGGTATTGTAGGACATTTTAGTTTTTGTCTTTCGAGACATCAGTCATTATGATCTCTACCATAACTCACCTTTCAGCCAGTCCTCTCTTTGTAAGGCCAGAAATAACAATGGGATCAAAGGGTTCTTCAGTCCCGGATATCGTAATACCCAATGGCCCGCCGTATCTCTTCAGCTCCACTGTGTATATGATGGCGCCTGTCGTTTCCTGCTCGTCTGCAAAACGAGTGCATGGATACAGGTCAGTATGTATGAGCCATTTCCAGTGTAATCTACAAATTACATAGTGACAAAGTATTGTGACTGCTCCTCACACTCCCTAGTTTTTATCAGGTGGAAGTGAAGTTTGTCTAACTATTAATACCTTATACCATTTATTGACTTCACCCCAAAGTACTCAAATGCTGTTAATAGCTGTTTTACAGCACTTTTCAGTGTCGCCATCATAAATGGAAAATCCTCTCATCCATAGCTATCCTTTGGGTGCTCTGGACAGAATGAGTCTCCTTCACCCTCTGGCAGCGGACTATATGAAGCTCTTCCTATTGGCTGCCAAAATGGGGACTTGACTGTGGGGAAGAAGCAACTGAGCATGTGCGATCACCAGGTAGACGTACACAGTGCTGTACACTGAACACCAGGTGGCGCCATACTATGTCATGACGTCTGCGTGCAGGTAGATGGTAACTGATCCTTTCCATGATCTCTACCATAGACATGAGATTTAATGGTGCAATTTCGGGGATTTGCAGCAGTGATTACAGCTCATTAGATAATTTCATACCCGAATTGTCTTCATCTTTCCGAATCTTCAGTTTCACGAGCTCCTCACATTGGCGCAGTATCTGCACCGCGTCTTCCATGGAGCAGTTGTCGAGGCGAATGTTGTCTATGGCTAACAGCTTGTCCCCGGGCTCCAAGGTGCCAGTTCTGTAGCGAGAAGTCACAGACCCCGTTATTATATAGATGTGGGCGATGTACTCCCCACCCCATTACATCCAGTCCATCGCCGCACATTATAATCTACTGATGTCACCGTAATAATAATAGGCTCAATAATTCGGCCTGTAAAAAACTTTTATTTTAATTCCTTTTCCATTTTCAAGATCTCTGCTTGCTGTCAGGGAGTGGAAACATTTTTATTTGCACCCAAAGGCTGAAAAACCATACAGAGCTAATAGTTCTCACAGCAGAGGCTTTGTTACAATTGCATCCAGTCGAGACAATCCTCTGTAACCTGAACACATAAGTAGCAGGAATCTCTCTCGTTACAATGTATCAGTGCAGGTAAAATGTTTCTCCCAGCTGAGGGTTCACTACAAGTCTGTGAGCTCCAGTGCCTGCACCCTGGACTGATACATTGTAACGAAGCGTCAGGACATTATGACTATCAGAGGCCGACACGTGACCGCACCTGTGAGCGACGCTGCCCTTCTTGATGTCCGATATAATTAGAGGCTCCCCGGGTTTTCTGCTGGCTGATAATAAAGCAGATGGTAACAGTCAGTGCGGAGTTTGCATCAGTCACACACAATAGTCATATCCGCCTGGTATCACAGGGGCGGTAAAGAACGGGCCAAAATGGTGGCAAGTGGCACTACCTCGCACGGGTCAGGGCCACTTATCAAGGCTCTGAACCAACGGTGGTGGAAGAGGCGCTGGCCCGATTGTACATGTAAAGCGTGGAGCCACAGCACACCCCCTCCCTCCTTCACTTCTGGCGCCAAGTGTACAGCAAACCACAAAAAAAGAGCGTCGTGCCACTCTGTGGCCTGAAGACAGGGGGCGCTATAGTAAAGATCAAACAGATATCAGGGCAGAAGATGGGGCCAACCAGAGGCGGGCCACCTCTCCCCCAGGGGCCTACAGGGGCCCCATGGTCTGTCCCCAAGATGCAGGAGCCCTTTCCTTGCCCCATGTCCCCACATACATGGCATCGCTTTACATGCAGCGAGCTGGCACATTGTTATTCCAGATGCCGGTCCTGGATGCCCCGGGATGGAGAGATAATAAATCACGGGACTTCTCCTTCCGCAGGGACAGGAAGAGCGGCAAGAAAAATACAAGAGGAGATCGATTGCGTGCGGATAATAAAGGTGTCATTAATTCAGTGTCTTCTCCGCTGGGGCCTCCGGTTTGGAGATGATTAACGAGGGGGGACACCAGACGGGGAGGCTGCGGTGGACACAAGGCGGCAGCGGTGGGAATACAAGTCTCCGCATTACAGAATCTCGAGCCCTGAGCGGCAGCGGGCGACTAATCACTCGCATGATACATAATGATTTCCTATAGCCACAAGCAATGAGGTTTACTAATGGTTTCTGGGGATATAAAGGCATTAGTCGGGGGGGGGGTCAGCTCATCCATTAGTCTGGAATATTCTAAGCCGGACCCTGAGGTCTGGTGACTGGTGACTGTATAGGGGGCTGTTATTCTCCATAAAGCTGTCCCACAAATACAAATTTTTTGCATATTGCACAAACAGCTCCATATATCTCAGCTTCCAGAATATCTATAGTCACTCGGACAGAAAGTATTAAACAAGTGGAAGATCCCTTTAATAGCGACAGGCACCCCACAATACTCACAGCTGATGGTGATGCCTAGCTCTACGCCTCGCTTTTTTGGCAGCTTAACATGGAAGGTACCACTGCTGGGAACCACAGACTCTTGGAGAAATCAGGAAAAGGGCGAATCAGTAATGGAAACCGGATCATAAACACAGATCTCATCACAATGGTGGAAGGACACGGCCCCATAGGATTCCCCTCCCCCGGGCCCTGCATCATTGACAGCGGTGCATACGTCTCATCCGGAGCGTCCCTTTAAAGCTTAGTGAGGACAGAACATCCCACGATACATTTGTGTTTCCTGTGTAAGATATCAGGAGTCAACAGACGCAGACGGCAGCAGTCAGTGTGTGCACACAAACCCACACGCCGTCTGTTGCATCTGCACCCGCAAGCCGATTTCCCAGCCTTCTGCAGCTTGCATTGTGATGTGATCTGTGGGGGCTGCACAGACTTAGAGCCACAATCCCTCCTAACTCACCAGCCACATCGTATTCAATCTCCAGGACGACTTTATTGGACAGCGCGGCGTCCCGCAGGAGCTGATTGGCTTCCTCCAGGGTCCCGTCCTCAGTGAGGATCCCATTGATAGAGAGCAGTCTGTCCCCCACCTGCAGGAGGCCGCACCTGGAGAACGGGAATCACAGATCATCGACTATACGGACCAATTCACACCATCTGCGCTGCGCTATGGCTGCGGCGGCCACAATGGATGAGCATCGTTAAAACCCACCATTGTCCTAAGAATTAAAGGGAATCTTCTCACCATTAATGGCCGTATCAGACATTAAAGCCGGCTGTACTGGTTGATTTAGGACCGTTTTTGTGTTGTTTTTCTCTTCTAGCAGTTTTTGGCTTTGCTGACAAATGACTGCAGTCCTGTCGAGCGCCGTGAAATAACTTCTGCTCTTATAATTTTGCGGGGTATGTTGTATTTGGCATGGAGGACTTATTACAAATGTTTATAGTCAGTTTAAGGCCAAGTGCCCACATAGCGGAAATGTAAGTCAGCACGATTACAATGATAAAGTTGTAGTTTTTTTTTTTTTTTTTTTTAGTGGTGAAAAAAAAAAAATAATTTAGGAGCAGTTATATGGAGCGGGCTCAGAGGCTCAGGAGATCACGCCATACCTGGCATATGGGGACAGTGGGAAGGTATTAGAGATACTGTGAAAACTGAGCATTTTTGATGCATTCCCTTCTCTCCCCCATAGTCTTCTATGGAGAGCCTAAAAAAAATGCTGTGCCAAATCCAAACCCAAAAAGGAGGAAAGTAAATAAAAAAAACTGCAGTAATCAGACCTGACTGCCATTACACATTCTGGTGCAAACATTGGTGCAAAAAAATAATGCAGCATTTTCACCCACGGGAACAAGGCCTAATGGTCATCGCAGTCACAATATTCAACAGCAGCGAATGACCACTAGATGGCGTTGTAGTACTGTCATAGTAGATGCAACAGCATGCAGTAACAAGACATAACCACTAGATGGCACTTTTTTTTTTTTTTTTTTTAAGGTTTGCCAGCAGATGGACTCATGTTCCTTATCATTTTTGTCTCCTGTTGCCCAAATATCAGCAACATATTCTGCAGCCCCGTACACAGAAGTAATCACTATCACCAATAAAAATGGCCCTCAACCAGGAGATTGACAAGTTTGGACCCAACAAGCATTTTCAGATTTTGCAAATGCTACAGACAATTTCCATAGGCAGCCAATCTAACCATTGGGGTCCATGACCAGGTAAGAGGGGGGCAGAGTAAGGTTACACAGTGGACAGACTGCTGGAAGGACACACTACATCTACTGCTATGTTCATAGTGCATCTGTGCCTCCAAACGATGCCCCCCACCCCACTCGTGCTCCCCCAAATCTGCTCTAGTGGCTAAGTCACAAGTCCAGGTTCCATTTCCCCCTATGCAAATACCTAAAAAAAAGGTGCAAATATAAAATGATAAAGAAATCTTCCCATTCTGAAGGAGAGATCAGGTCGTCCTTGTCAGGCGAGGACATAATGGATCCCAGCAGGTATGAGAGGAGCGGGAGCGATGACCGGGGGCCAGATCAGGTCATGATCAGCGGGGTCGCCCTCCACAGCCCGGTGTCTGCCCCTGGGGCCGAGGCCTGACCCCGATACCGATGATAGAGCAGCAACGACCGCCGTGATTTAGTTATTTGCAAGCAATGCGACCAGAAACCGGACCAGATGACGAGGAAAATGGAATTGTTCCTGGGTGTTGCTACAGAAGCTAATTAAAATTTGCAGTCAATTATCGCCCAGGGCGGCAGCAGAGATATAGATCCCTGTGGGGGGGCGAGCAGCAGACATGGCCACCTCCTGGTCCACACGTGCTGCACAAAGTGTCAGTCTGGACTCACTGCTGAAGCCCCCAGAAACCTGCAGATCAACAGGAGATATGGGACTAAAGAGGAACCCCAACCAAAACACATGATCCAGCCCTCTCTGTTATTAGCACCACTTAAAGGGGAAGTCTCGTTAATATGCACCAAAGGCGGGATATGGAAGCCTTGAAAGGCGACAACCACCTTTGTGACGTGAAAATGAGCTCGGATCAGTGGTCACAAGGAGCACAGAAGCTGCAGAGCATCTCACCTCTCGGCAGGGCTGTCCGGCTCGATGAATCGGATCAGCGGAGGAGAAGACAGGGTCTCTGTGGCAAATATTCCTCCCTGCAGCTGAATGCCAAATCCATTTAAAGGGTCTCCCCGCAGGACAATCTCTGTGATTTCTGTATGTATGATCTGTCCGCCGGGGCCCACAGTGCTGGAAGCCAAGGATACTGAGGAGACAGGAGATGAAGAGTCGCCATAGAATTGCTCCTGTGTGAGGTGCTATGGCGCCTCCATTATGTTCTAGTCTCCCCCCACTCACACAGCAAGCACCTCCGAGGGCCACTTCGGCCCTATAAGAGTGATGCGTGTATGCATGCATGTTGATGCCGTCCCTTTAAGACACAACCTATTTGACGTCGACCACATACGTACTGAGCAGAGCCCTTACATGAGCTTTTATGGTCCTTCCTACGCTGCCGCCGGCGGGTCATGGTGGTCCTCGGGCTCATCTGATGTGCAGAGCGGGGGAGGGTATTGGAATTCTGGCTGCTACTAAACCCTGGGGTTCCGGCTGAGGAAGAGGAAGAGAAGTTGGTGGCGACCAACGCTGCAGATAAGGAAGGGTTAAAATCAGATTCAAGGCTTTAATTATAATGCAAAACAATTTGAGAATTTTACATCACTTGGATCAGAAAAAGCTGTCAGAATTCTTAATTCAGAGCTGAAATCTCCCAGCACCCCCTGCTTGTTCAGTGGCTGCAACCAGTTTGGTGTAAAGATGACACTTTTCAGAGTAGAAATTCCAAGACCAGAAACTTATATAGAAAAGGTCCCCACAACCTGCCCTGCAGCGGCTGCAGGCGGCTACTGAGGGGCTTGTCCGGGCACCAACTTCCTGACTGTTCCCAGTAACAACCAGCAGAACTGCGAATACAGCTCTACCATGGTGGGGTCTCGAGGGGCACGGTGCACCTACATTTACAGTAGTCCTGATTGGAGCTGGGGTTCCAGGTGGGGGTCTTGCAGTGCCCTGGGTGGTGCGTGTGACAGTAGTTGATGCAGGGGTCCCAGCAGTGGTGGTGCTCACTTTTTTGCACTTTAACTGGAAAAAATAAAAGAAGAAAACTGTAAAATCGATATAACGATGAACATAAAAATAACCAGGAATAAATCACCAGTGCAAAGGCCTGTATGGTATACTGAGAATTACTCCAGTCACATCCAGAGCTGCATGCAGAATTCTGCCGCCTCCTGACACGACCCTGCACGTGGTGCATTGTGGGGAGCAATGAACGCACATACACTCACACACTCAGCGTCAGTCAGAACGATGCATCCTATGACTGAACTATGAATGCAGCTCTGGCTGTGGCTGGAGAACATAAGACAAGTAGATGATGGCAGATTATCCCCAGTTGCTCCACCACAGTGAGCGGGAGGCGTGTAATACATTGCGTTTCTAACAGATTCTATAGTTCCCTTTGGGATAAGCGGTAACATGTCCTGCAGCCGCTTATCTTCTCATCCCCAGAGACGAGGTCTGCGCAGCTGCGGTCGGGTCACCATTACACGGCATTTTTTCACTATGGATGGAGCCATGAATAACCCTCTGGGTGAGAGCCGCCCCACTGCGCAGGTAATATCCTTTAATATCCTACGTCTTGTTCTCATTGGCAGTGATTTCACCCTTTAAAGCTGCGGTCAGATCCAATGTCGTGGGATATATCCCGCAGAACATCGCGCCAACCTTGCCCTATCAGACAACAGCCCTTCATGGATGAGAAGAGAGTTTTCCTCCGCAGACTGACTGCAGGCAGCCGGCTCCGACCTTCACCGGGCCGGCCTGAGATCCCGTCACATGGCACCCGGGGGTCTCCGCATGCAGCAAGCTCATGGACTGACCAGTCTCTGGCGGCCTCAGAGAGAGCCGGCTGTGATGTGCCGGGAGGATCTCCAGCTTCACATTCTCCGTGGTGCTCGCGAGCAGCTGCGTCGCCTCCATCACAGTGCAATGCTCCGTACTGGTGCCGTCTATGGAGAGGATGTGGTCCCCGGGGTGAAGGGCGCCGCACCTGCAAAACAAAGGGGCGCAGTCACATATTCGGTGTCTACCGGCTAAGATCCACCAAGGGAAAGTCAGCACCCCGAAATCAGGAAAATGACTGCCCCTTACTAAGTCCTGCAGAAAAAGCAAAATGTACTGCACCAAACGTCTGCACAGGGAGAGAACTTGTCAGCACGCAGCTGGAGCAGCATTCATTGTAGCGGACACAAAACATTGTCACGATAATCACTAGCGTTATACAGAATTAAAGTGTAAATCTCCCAATATTTCCTGCTGCATAAGCAGAATAGTGAGTGCAGCTCTGGAGTGTAATACAGGAGGTAACTCAGGATCAGTAATGTAATGTATGTACACAGTGACTGCACCAGCAGAATAGTGAGTGCAGCTCTGGGGTATAATACAGGATGTAACTCAGGATCAGTAATGTAATGTATGTACACAGTGACTGCTCCAGCAGAATAGTGATCGCAGCTCTGGGGTATAATACAGGATGTAACTCCGGATCAGTAATGTAATGTAATGTATGTACTCAGTGACTGCACCAGCAGAATAGTGAGTGCAGCTCTGGAGTATAATACAGGGTGTAACTCAGGATCAGTAATGTAAATGACTTTCCCTGGGAAATACTTACCGGTCAACCACACTGGCAGGCTTGACTTTGTCGATAATTATGACTTGCTTGTTGCGGTGAGTGCCAGTGCTAAGAGATATTCCTAGCGTGGATCCTGGCGTCTTGGCTATTTCCACTAGCAGGGGTCCTGATGCGTTTGTCACAGTGTCTGGTGAAGATACAGATAGAAATAGATTAGACTAATGACTGGATACAAAGAATAGAGTAGAGCCGCCTCTGTGAGAACCAATGTATATTCTGAGCAAACCGAATATAAACATCACGGCCATATAAAATACACCTGCAAAATGAAGGTACTTGGTGCACAAATTAGTGTGAGCCCACCAGGCACAACTAGGCGACCTTACTTTGATAGGGATGAGCTAATATTTATCAGACCTGTCTCTCCTGGGCTAAAGCCACAAATCTAAGGGGCAAGAAGGATCCAGAACTAATTAAAACCAGTCTTAGTCGGACAGGAGGAGCTCAGCGAAATATGGAGGTCGTCACCACCTGCCGGGCGAGGCATGTCTGACAAATATTAGGTTAGGGTCCATTCAGAGAGAGAGGTCTCCTTGTCGTGTCTGGTGGGCGCTCATGAGCTGAACAATTTGTGCACCTTCGTTTTATCAGTATATTCTATAGCCGTGATGCAGTGTAACGTTCATACAGTTAATATTTCCACACATCTCGGCGCTCACAGAGGCGGCCGTATTCGTTGCCACCTGTTCACACGTGCTGGTCGGTCTTTGTAGACAGATAGAGGCTTATCTTGTATATACACTACACAATGACCTAGGACATAAACCAGAAGACACGAGTTCAGTCCTCCACGAGTTACTCGCTCTTCACTGGAGTCCACAGAGAAGATGCTGGAACTGCTCCAATCAATTAATTTCCTGCATCAGATGATAAGTGGGGTGACTGCGCCTTGGAGGGTTCCAACTTGTTAAATGACTCGTAGTGAAAAGCATCAGTAATCTGCCGTTCTGTCCCCAGTGGAGTGAGGAGAACAACTTGTCAGGACTGGTACAAACACCACAGAAGTCCCTTCCCCCCCGCCTGCACTGCTGTATAGAAAGTCACCAGCCACGACTGAAATCCCTACCAGCGAAGAAGGCGCCAACCACATACAATCCTACAGCGCACCAATTATTACAGCATTTACTATAGAGGGGAAAATCTACTGCGTAGAGATAGAAAGTTATCACATAACCATCTCCCTGCAGTCACCACTAGGGGGAGCTCCCTGTACACAGAGATACATAATAAGATCCTGTCTGCAGTCACCACTAGGGGGAGCTCCCTGTATACAGAGATACATGATAAGATCCTGTCTGCAGTCACCACTAGGGGGAGCTCCCTGTATACAGAGATACATGATAAGATCCTGTCTGCAGCCACCACTAGGGGGAGCTCCCTGTATACAGAGATACATGATAAGATCCTGTCTGCAGACACCACTAGGGGGAGCTCCCTGTATACAGAGATACATGATAAGATCCTGTCTGCAGCCACCACTAGGGGGAGCTCCCTGTATACAGAGATACATGATAAGATCCTGTCTGCAGTCACCACTAGGGGGAGCTCCCTGTATACAGAGATACATGATAAGATCCTGTCTGCAGCCACCACTAGGGGGAGCTCCCTGTATACAGAGATACGTGATAAGATTCTGTCTGCAGTCACCACTAGGGGGAGCTCCCTGTATACAGAGATACGTGATAAGATCCTGTCTGCAGCCACCACTAGGGGGAGCTCCCTGTATACAGAGATACGTGATAAGATGCTGTCTGCAGCCTCCACTAGGGGGAGCTCCCTGTATACAGAGATACATGATAAGATCCTGTCTGCAGCCTCCACTAGGGGGAGCTCCCTGTATACAGAGATACATGATAAGATTCTGTCTGCAGCCTCCACTAGGGGGAGCTCCCTGTATACAGAGATACATGATAAGATCCTGTCTGCAGCCACCACTAGGGGGAGCTCCCTGTATACAGAGATACATGATAAGATTCTGTCTGCAGCCACCACTAGGGGGAGCTCCCTGTACACAGAGATACATGATAAGATCCTGTCTGCAGCCACCACTAGGGGGAGCTCCCTGTATACAGAGATACATGATAAGATTCTGTCTGCAGCCTCCACTAGGGGGAGCTCCCTGTATACAGAGATACATGATAAGATCCTGTCTGCAGTCACCACTAGGGGGAGCTCCCTGAATACAGAGATACATGATGAGATCCTGTCTGCAGCCACCACTAGGGGGAGCTCCCTGTACACAGAGATACATGATAAGATCCTGTCTGCAGCCACCACTAAGGGGAGCTCCCTGTATACAGAGATACATGATAAGATCCTGTCTGCAGTCACCACTAGGGGGAGCTCCCTGTATACAGAGATACATGATAAGATCCTGTCTGCAGTCACCACTAGGGGGAGCTCCCTGAATACAGAGATACATGATAAGATCATGTCTGCAGTCACCACTAGGGGGAGCTCCCTGTATACAGAGATACATGATAAGATCCTGTCTGCAGTCTCCACTAGGGGGAGCTCCCTGAATACAGAGATACATGATAAGATCCTGTCTGCAGCCACCACTAGGGGGAGCTCCCTGTATACGGAGATACATGATAAGATCCTGTCTGCAGCCACCACTAGGGGGAGCTCCCTGTATACGGAGATACATGATAAGATCCTGTCTGCAGTCACCACTAGGGGGAGCTCCCTGTATACAGAGATACATGATAAGATCCTGTCTGCAGTCACCACTAGGGGGAGCTCCCTGTATACAGAGATACATGATAAGATCCTGTCTGTAGTCACCACTAGGGGGAGCTCCCTGTATACAGAGATACATGATAAGATCCTGTGTGTAGTCACCACTAGGGGGAGCTCCCCAATATCGGTTTCCCAGTATTGATTTTATCTAAATTCCTATATAAGCTTTGCCTTTTGTAAAGTTGAATATCGTAGAGTAAACTGCATTTCCAACCCAAGAAGCACAAGCTCACCCATAAGAGCGACATCATATTCAATCTGGAAGACTGCCTCCTGGCTGCACTGACGGAGAATGTTCAGGGAGTCACAGAGAGGAACATTGTGTAGAGCGATACCGTCCACACACAGAATCCTATCCCCAACTTTCAAAGTTCCTTCCCTGAAAGAAAAAAAGTTTCAAAATGAGCACTGAAAGTCACCAAAGTCAGGAGAACAATCCATTACAGAAAAAATTATAGTAGTTATATTCTTGTACAAAGGAGCAGTATTATAGTAGTTATATTCTTGTACATAGGAGCAGTATTATAGTAGTTATATTCTTGTACACATGGGCAGTATTATAGTAGTTATATTCTTGTACATAGGGGCAGTATTATAGTAGTTATATTCTTGTACATAGGGGCAGTATTATAGAAGTTATATTCTTGTAAATAGGGGCAGTATTATAGTAGTTATATTCTTGTACATAGGAGCAGTATTATAGAAGTTATATTCTTGTACATAGGGGCAGTATTATAGTAGTTATATTCTTGTACATAGGGGCAGTATTATAGTAGTTATATTCTTGTACATAGGAGCAGTATTATAGTAGTTATATTCTTGTACATAGGAGCAGTATTATAGTAGTTATATTCTTGTACATAGGGGCAGTATTATAGTAGGTATATTCTTGTACATAGCGGGCAGTATTATAGTAGTTATATTCCTGTACATAGGGGCAGTATTATAGTAGTTATATTCTTGTAGATAGCGGGCAGTATTATAGTAGTTATATTCCTGTACATAGGAGCAGTATTATAGTAGTTATATTCTTGTACATAGGGGCAGTATTATAGTAGTTATATTCTTGTACATAGCGGGCAGTATTATAGTAGTTATATTCTTGTACATAGCGGGCAGTATTATAGTAGTTATATTCCTGTACATAGAAGCAGTATTATAGTAGTTATATTCTTGTATATAGGTGCAGTATTATAGTAGTTATATTCTTGTACATAGGAGCAGTATTATAGTAGTTATATTCTTGTACATAGGGGCAGTATTATAGTAGTTATATTCTTGTACATAGGAGCAGTATTATAGTAGTTATATTCTTGTACATAGGGGCAGTATTATAGTAGTTATATTCTTGTACATAGCGGGCAGTATTATAGTAGTTATATTCCTGTACATAGGAACAGTATTATAGTAGTTATATTCTTGTACATAGGGGCAGTATTATAGTAGTTATATTCTTGTACATAGGAGCAGTATTATAGTAGTAATATTCTTGTACATAGGGGCAGTATTATAGTAGTTATATTCTTGTACATAGCGGGCAGTATTATAGTAGTTATATTCCTGTACATAGGGGCAGTATTATAGTAGTTATATTCTTGTACATAGCGGGCAGTATTATAGTAGTTATATTCCTGTACATAGGGGCAGTATTATAGTAGTTATATTCCTGTACATAGCGGTCAGTATTATAGTAGTTATATTCCTGTACATAGGGGCAGTATTATAGTAATTATATTCTTGTACATAGGAGCAGTATTATAGTAGTTATATTCTTGTACATAGGGGCAGTATTATAGTAGTTATATTCTTGTACATAGGAGCAGTATTATAGTAGTTATATTCTTGTACATAAGGGCAGTATTATAGTAGTTATATTCTTGTACATAGGAGCAGTATTATAGTAGTTATATTCTTGTACATAGCGGGCAGTATTATAGTAGTCATATTCTTGTACATAGCGGGCAGTATTATAGTAGTTATATTCTTGTACATAGGGGCAGTATTATAGTAGTTATATTCTTGTACATAGGAGCAATATTATAGTAGTTATATTCTTGTACATAGGGGCAGCAATATAGTAGTTATATTCTCATACATAGGGGGCAGTATTATAGTAGTTATATTCTTGTACATAGGGAGCAGTATTATAGTAGTTATATTCTTGTACATAGGGGCAGTATTATAGTAGTTATATTCCTGTACATAGGGGCAGTATTATAGTAGTTATATTCTTGTACATAGGGGCAGTATTATAGTAGTTATATTCCTGTACATAGGGGCAGTATTATAGTAGTTATATTCTCATACATAGGGGGCAGTATTATAGTAGTTATATTCTTGTACATAGCGGGCAGTATTATAGTAGTTATATTCTTGTACATATGAGCAGTATTATAGTAGTTATATTCTTGTACATAGGGGTAGTATTATAGTAGTTATATTCTTATACATAGGAGCAGTATTATAGTAGTTATATTCTTGTACATAGGGGCAGTATTATAGTAGTTATATTCTTGTACATAGGGAGCAGTATTATAGTAGTTATATTCTTGTACATAGGGGAAGTATTATAGTAGTTATATTCTCATACATAGGGGCAGTATTATAGTAGTTATATCCTTGTATATAGGAGCAGTATTATTGCAGGCTGGTTCGATAGAATAGCAGTATTTTACTATTGGTTCTAATATATCTGCAGGCTCCATAGAGGAATTTAACCCATTCATCTCCCCCTACTCTTTTGGGTAAGGGCACCTCCAATATCTTCAAAAAGCTGATCAGACATCAGAATCATAATTAACCCTTGCTTCCCCTCCAGGTGTCTGCGCAGTTCTCACTGTTATCTTTCAGGAAAAGTTTTCCAAGCGCTTAACTGAGCGAATTAAAATGACAAATGCTATAAGTCATCCCCGATATCCAACAGCGTCTCACTTTGATCAGGACAATCTGCTTAGGTCTGCCTGTCACCGCCGGGGCACCTGAATATCTTAATGGAAATTTTGCACATTGATTTAATGTTAAGAATCAAGAGACTTTAAGTAAGGAGGATGCTGCAGGGATACGGGCAGTCAGGCTACCAGGTTATTGTGTCCAAACCATTGTGAGGAGTGGGAAAGGCAGATGTGACAGCATGAAGAATAACAGGTCAGCCAAAATCATATACGGGTGACGTCATGAGAACAGGGAAGAAGCCGGAATTCTAATGACGATGAATATAAAATGTCAGGAAAGGTGGAGCGTTCACTAACTGCAGCAGAACTACAACTCCCAGTCATGAAGAGCGCCAGTCCAGACAAGAGGATCAATCCAAAACTAGTGCACCCTAAAAAACAACAAGATGCTCCATACATCTGTGACCTTGTCTCCCGGTACCTACCTACACACAACCTCCGACCCTCACAAGATCTCCTTCTCTACTCCCCTCTCATCTCTTCTTCCCACAACCGCATCCAAGATTTCTCCAGTGCTTCCCCCATAATCTCGGACTCTCTACCCCAACACATCAGACTCTCCAGACTACTCCAGAGCTGCACTCACTATTCTGCTGGTGCAGTCACTGTGTACATACATTACATTACTGACCCTGAGTTACATCCTGTATTATACCCCAGAGCTGTACTCACTATTCTGCTGGTGCAGTCACTGTGTACATACATTACATTACTGATCCTGAGTTACATCCTGTATTATACCCCAGAGCTGCACTCACTATTCTGCTGGTGCAGTCACTGTGTACATACATTACTGATCCTGAGTTACATCCTGTATTATACTCCAGAGCTGTACTCACTATTCTGCTGGTGCAGTCACTGTGTACATACATTACATTACTGATCCTGAGTTACATCCTGTATTATACTCCAGAGCTGTAGTCACTATTCTGCTGGTGCAGTCACTGTGTACATACATTACATTACTGATCCCGAGTTACATCCTGTATTATACTCCAGAGCTGCACTCACTATTCTGCTGGTGCACTCACTGTGTACATACATTACTGATCCCGAGTTACATCCTGTATTATACTCCAGAGCTGCACTCACTATTCTGCTGGTGTAGTCACTGTGTACATACATTACATTACTGATCCCGAGTTACATCCTGTATTATACTCCAGAGCTGCACTCACTATTCTGCTGGTGCAGTCACTGTGTACATACATTACATTACTGATCCTGAGTTACACCCTGTATTCTACACCAGAGCTGCACTCACTATTCTGCTGGTGCAGTCACTGTGTACATACATTACATTACTGATCCTGAGTTACATCCTGTATTATACTCCAGAGCTGCACTCACTATTCTGCTGGTGCAGTCACTGTGTACATACATTACATTACTGATCCTGAGTTACATCCTGTATTATACCCCAGAGCTGCACTCACTGTTCTGCTGGTGCAGTCACTGTGTACATACATTACATTACTGATCCTGAGTTACATCCTGTATTATACTCCAGAGCTGCACTCACTATTCTGCTGGTGCAGTCACTGTGTACATACATTACATCACTGATCCTGAGTTACATCCTGTATTATACTACAGAGCTGCACTCACTATTCTGCTGGTGCACTCACTGTGTACATACACTACATTACTGATCCTGAGTTACAACCTGTATTATACCCCAGAGCTGCACTCACTATTCTGCTGGTGCAGTCACTGTGTACATACATTACTGATCCTGAGTTACCTCCTGTATTATACTACAGAGCTGCACTCACTATTCTGCTGGTGCAGTCACTGTGTACATACATTACATTACTGATCCTGAGTTACCTCCTGTATTATACTCCAGAGCTGCACTCACTATTCTGCTAGTGCAGAGACTAACAGAATGGTTTTTAACAGGGATAGATGCAAAATCCTACATCTGGGCAAGAAAAATGAAAAAAGCATCTACAGAATGGGAAGAATATAACTAAGCAACACCGCATGTGAAAAAGACTTGGGAGTGCAAAGTATGTGCTACAAGAAACAGTTAAAGGATCTGGGAAGATTTAGTTGCAAAAAAGAAGTCGAAGAGGAGACTTATTAGCTGTCTACAAATATCTGCTGGGATGTCACAGTGTAGAGGGATCATCATTATTCTCATTTGCACATGGAATGAAACTGAAAGGGAGAAGATACAGATTAGATATTAGATAAACTTTTTGACAGTGAGGTGATCACTGAGTGGAACAGGCGGCCACGAGAGGTGGTGAGTTCTCCTTCAATGGAAGTTTCACACAGAGGCTGGACAGACATCTATTGGAGATGGTTTAGTGACTCCTGCTTTGAGCAGGGGGTTGGACACGAGGACCCCGGGGGTCCCTTCCATTCTAGGATTTTATGGACTTTCCCTTGAAGAAACAAGAATCAATGGACAGAAAGACTTTTTCCTGAATCTGGGAGCGGGAATCTAATGAGGGTTTAGATTCTGATAGTTCTGTTGTTATTTTATTACTACTCTCTTTCTATTTCTGAAAATGTTTAATAAAAGTTACCCAATTTAAAAAGAACTGGAAACTTCTGTGCCGTTATCAGAGGCGCACTTCACACATGATTTCACTCGATCTCCTGGCTCTCATTTTGGTGTTGGATCAGTATTGATTGCATAAATCACCATTGAATAGCGAAATGTGGAGTAGAGGGATTAATAGGGCGAATCCAGACTGGGAACGATGGAAATTCTCTGCCTGCAGCCCATTGCTGACGCGGGTCTCCGTAATATAATCAGGGTCTCTTCTCCTGCAATTAACCCGTGAATGTTCCTATTTCCTCTAACTAGAAACTTACCGGCTGGTGGCATTAGTGGCGCTGGTTACCTGCTCTGCGGGCAAATAGTAGGAGTCGGAATAATGCCTGATATTCCTCAATCACTTAAAGTGACCAGCTGATCCCCGGGCCTTGGCGTTTCATCGTGCAGAGCTGAAATCCCCCAGCAGGCCTCGCTAGGTTTGGACATCCTCATCCCACCTCTGTGCAGATGGACCAAAAATCTACAACAGTTAACCCCTCTGCTGTGTACAAGGCATGGATTATCGGATGGGTGTGGACTATGGACGGTTATGGATTATCGGATGGGTGTGGACTATGGACGGTTATGGATTATCGGATGGGTGTGGACTATGGACGGTTATGGATTTTCGGATGGGTGTGGACTATGGACGGTTATGGATTATCGGATGGGTGTGGACTATGGACGGTTATGGATTATCGGATGGGTGTGGACTATGGACGGTTATGGATTATCGGATGGGTGTGGACTATGGACGGTTATGGATTATCGGATGGGTGTGGACTATGGATGGTTATGGATTATCGGATGGGTGTGGACTATGGATGGTTATGGATTATCGGATGGGTGTGGACTATGGACGGTTATGGATTATCGGATGGGTGTGGACTATGGACGGTTATGGATTATCGGATGGGTGTGGACTATGGATGGTTATGGATTATCAGATGGGTGTGGACTATGGATGGTTATGGATTATCGGATGCTTGCAGACTATCGGATTTGCCAAGTATTAAGACTACAGAGTGCTGTTGATCCACGTTGTATTTCAGCTCGCTGCTTCGCCCGTATGTAAATCTTTCCTAAGAGACAGGACTTTTATTTAACGGTGGAATTAGTGGAGTCGCTCATCCGCCGTCCTAAACTGTCTGCTGTGGAATTAAAGCCACATTAGCAGTCATTTGCAATATGCCTCCCGCTCCGTGCCTGTTGTAAGTAATACGGGGGAAGGATTTATCAAAGTGCCAGACTGCGGATCCTGCTGTCGTCCTCACCAATGCCGTGTGTAACCAGTTGTGTGCCGGGCGCTGGCACGTCCCCCCAGGGTTACCATACCTGTCTGCAGGTCCGCCCGGTCTCACGTAGGTTATCACCAGAGGCCTGGATTTGTGCCAGTCGTCCTGTGCACCTCCTGAAAAGCCAAGTACATGAAGCCATTATTTTACCCCCCTCAGACCCAGCTAATAATATATTCTGTAAATACGTAACTACCCCCTCCCACCAGGCCTTACATGCCACTTATAGCACTGGCAGCACCCGCTTTGGTCATGTAATCACATGCAATGTTCGGGTGCCCTGGAGGCGTCTCGGATCAGACAGCCCCAAACAGGAAGGTAAGTAAGTAGGTAGGTAAGTAGCTAGACACCATTCTTAAAGGGACACAGACGCTGCTCCCTCTATAGTCCTCAGTGCTGCGGAGCTGCAGTACAGCGTTATACATGATCTCCGCTCCCTCTGGGAATAACAAGGGACGTCCACAACTGAGGATAACAAGGGGTGAAAGCTCAATGGAGCATAAATGGATAATACCGCAAGCAGCATCTATACTGCGCCGGGCGATCGCCCTGCGCTGCCTCACGTGGCCGCCTGCGTTCACACAGCCCCAGATATTTTCCAGACTGATATGGTCTAGCTACAGTTTATTATTAAAGGTCACTCTGAAAATGGTTGTTGGAAATGCATGAATTAAACATGGCGACCTTTACAGCTCCCACAAGAGTTTCTTTCCAAGATTTGTAAATGTAAAATCCCCCCACGTGTCGTGCAGGAGTATGGACGCGGGGCACGTAGCACTGCAGTAATAGCTAGTTTGCTATTCAGGAGTCTGGGAAAGCTGGGTATCCATACTGGTTGTTCCCCAGCTTTCCAGAAACAGAACGCCGCTGCACTCACCTCTCATAACAAACCCGAAGCTGTTCCCTTCTTTGCACAAGCTGATCTCCAGCGTCTTTGGGATGATGGCAGCATTGTTGTCTGGAGCTGGAAAATACGATAAAATTCACTGGGAACTTTTTAAGAAGGAGATTCAGATCCGTCATAGAACACTACATGAAACACCGGCAGCTTGTCCCACCTGTAACTAATTCTTCAGGGTCCCCTGTGGAAGTTGGGCAATAGAGTGGGGATAGCTGTTAATGGGGTTGCACGTTATCCTGAGTCCTTAAAATAGGAGATATTTTACTGATCCCCGGGGGGCCCTTATCCCTGGGGGTCCACATTGCAGAGATCTGCCTAAACGGAGCGGAGGTGGAGCATGTGCAGCTCTGCTCCATTCACCTTCTATGGGACTGCCATGTCCGACCTCCACTGCATTCAGATGAAGCTCTACCTCGAGATCGATAGGGGTCCCACCCCGCAATTAATAAATGATCCTTAATGGCGTGCAGTCTTGTTCCATCCCCTTTAAGGATATCAGAAGTCATCTTAGCGTCCTTGGTGCCCTCTAATAGTCTTATAATAGACAGCAGGAAACATATGCCCCCATTTTACGCCATGGTGCCGTGACACGAGCGCTCACTTACAGACCACGGGCAGCTCGTACTCCACCTCCAGCACCACCCTCTCCCCCACGTTCTTCAGCAGGCTGATAATCTCTTCGTGGCGCAGTTTTGTCAGATTAATGCCATTCACGGACTTTATATAATCCCCGATATTCAGCTGGTCACTTCTGTAGATAAATGTAATATTATGGTTATGAAAACGACTGCAACCCAGGAACCTCTCCCATAGGGAGCCATGATGCAGAGCTCACCTGGCCGCCAGGCCTCCGGGCCGCAGGTTGGACACTCTGGGTTTGCCATCCTTGTCTGTGCCACCCGAGATGGTGAGTCCCAATGTGCTGCCTTCTTTCTTGATGAGCTCCACAATGGTCACTCCCCGGAACTCCTCTGAGGAGCGAAGAAACACAAAGGATGATAACTTCTCCCTTCCTCCACAATCGGGGGATTTACTACCTCAGGATTTCACAGTGATGTATGCACCATATGTCTCGCAGGAGTCCAATGGTCGTGCGGTCTGCATCGTGAAATGGCCACTAAGTCCTGCAGTTGGCAAGGACAATGATGGGTCATCCAGTCAGTCCAGCTGCTGCCAGGTCACCAATGGGACCAATAGGTCCGTAGCCAACAAAACCATTCTCGAACAATTCTTCTAAGCGATTTCCGCTGTTGGGAGCACTGGGTGACACCCGATCGGGCCTCAAATACAGGCTGACACCCAAAGTCCTGGACAGCTCTAGTTATACAGACAGAGAGCACATGTCTCCACAATTAACCATTCACAAACTATCCAAGACTCCTGAATGTCAAATCTGCCTAGAACCGTGTAGCGGTACATTAACCAGTACGGATCCAGAAAGCGAGAAAGCTGGGGACGCTGCAGCGGTGGCCATTAGTGTAATCACCCAGCTTTCCCAGCAGCCGATATAAGAAACTGTTGAATATGTAAAGCTAGTCGATTTCCGGAACGTTTGCGCCCTGCGGGCGGTTTGTGTTCTTTCCCTACGAGCATTTCAAGCATTTTTGGAGTTTTTGCTTTAAGTGATATAAATATTCAGTGACCCATAAAAAAAAGAAGGAAAAGCAATGAAATGCGCTGGAAGCACAGATAGGAATTGAATTAGCACTTAGAAGTGGCAGGGAAAGGGCACAGAAGGGGTTAAGCTGGCACTCGGCGCTGCTCCGATGGCTCCGGGATGACTGACGGCTCCGCTGGAGTCCTCGTCCTATCACTCTCACCTGCTGCTGCTGGAATTATCGGCTGCCCATGCCGGCTCCTCGCCCGCCCCGCGCACACCTCTTAATAGGACTGCAGATGGCACCTTGCGGGGATATTAATGCTTCCTCGCTGTGGTTTAATTTCTGTCCTGATAAAAATTCAAATTGTAGTTTCGGGGCCCCCGCTGCTCCGAGGCGACTCGTGCGGAGTCAGGATTATTCGGAGAGAGTTAGGAAAACACACGTCAGAAAGTCGCCAAAGCTTCTGCAGAAAAGTAGGCACCAAAAACGGCAACTGATCGCCCAGCGGGAAGAGCTCTGCTACACGAGGGAGCCGGACACCTACGCTTTTTTACTAGACTTCCCCTTTAGGATCCCACATTCTTACAACACATATCGTGCCCCTCGTCTTGCGCCATTTTACCCCTGATCAGGGGTTGCAGATTGAAAGCCCCCTGTAGAAAAGGGAGAGACATCACCCAGTAATAAAAGCTTCTCCATTAACCATGTCCTGACTTTGAGACATATAACAAAGTTCTGATTTTTGGGGTCAGGATAGTGATGGGCACCAAATAACGAGGGGCTCGTCGGGGGGGGTGTAATCAATGAAAGGGTCAGAATGGCGGGACTCTCTGGTGGATGAGCCGGGTGGTCTGACTGATCTTACTGGGGGCTTACCTGGAATGCTTTGCCGTCTGGAGACCAGCGCCACATCGTTCCCTGACAGGTCTTTGCTTCCTTTGGAATAGGGTCCATCATCTATAAGAAGAGAGACGAGGAGTCATATACAAAAACCATAGTGTCTGAAAGTGTTACGGGTTCCTTCCTAAAAATAACATTTCATTATCACTTCTGATATCGCTAAAGAGAACCCGTGTCAGGAAGAAGCCCCCTTACATTAGGAAACCCCCTCAATGGAAATCCATTCATTGAGCTGGTCGATTAGACGCGGGGGGCTGATAGTGGGGTCCTAGCAATAGCACCACTCAGTGATCACAAAGCTGCTGGTGACAATGTTCAGCCCCTTTAAAGGTCCCGGGCTTCGGGCATTTATCAGAAGTCAGGGGGCCACTTAACATTTTCCTGAGCCCTAAAAAACAATCTTATGTTCTAAAAGGGGGGGTCGCCTAATTTACAGCTTGGTGGTAGATGTTTACCCAACGAGAGGGACATAAGAGGTGTCTGGCAGTGGCACAAGATCAGACATATTGCGATCCAACATGTCCGATCCTACAGTCTCCCGAGAAAGCGCTGAGACGCCCCTGCACACATTTGGGTTCGGCTGATATTGGACCACATGTCTCCCATCCTCTGGGTCTTGGATCTATATTTTTCTGTGGAGGATTTCATCCATTTATTGTAGGATACTCCACATTTTCATACACAATGTCGGTATTATTTTGCTATAATTGCAACTTAGGAAAATATTTTTGGCTTGCGGTAGTGATCTCCATTCCTCATCTGCCATGACATGTTGGGAGTTGTAGTTGCACAACAACAAATGAACCACAGTCTGGAGACCACAGGTTAGAGGTGTAAATATTAGCACAGATGCAGACCCCCACCTAAGGAGCCACGTAATGTGCTGCTATTAGAGGGGGCTGTACATGTAAATACCAAAAGATTGAAAAACGTACGAAGCCCACGGTTGGCTGTACTTGTGTTGTATACTGACATATTCTATTAATATATAGATATTGTTACATTTTTAAGCCAAAAGGAAAGCAAAATCATCAGTGCACTGCTGGAAATTGACATCGACGGCCCCTAATGTTGCATTTCTTACCCAGCTGATGCAATATGAATATATGAATTATTTTACAACATTTGCAAATCTAAAAAGTTTCTCAATGACAAAGACTAAAAAAGAAGAAATCTCAGTCTGCCACTACGGTATTATACACATGTGCGTCGTCCTCCTAACTCTCCAAGGCTGGATCCCGCCATCTGCGGAGCATATTTTACACGGTGTGTAACCTCCAGTCTCCAGATCTTCTGATTATTATTTATTTTTTCCTTTTTTTTTTTTTCTATTTTATCAAGTTCACGATAAGACAGATTTCAAGGACGGCACAATCCAAGGCTGCGAATCTGAGCTGTAAAATATGACAAGCCCCAAAAAATAAATTTCACATGAGCAGCTGCGGGAGATTGAAATCAGAAGAGTAACGCCATCGCAAATACTGGAAGGAAACGCGTCTGATAAGATGAGGATTAACAGGGAACATCTTGTGTGGGCGACATGCGAGACAAGGAATCAGCACTGCACATTGTAGCACATTACTGGTACCCATACTGGTAATATACTGGGGAGGACTCACCTGCTCCAATAGAGTACTGAGGTACCGGAGCCATACAACCACGGGGATGACACGCTCATGTACAGACCTCGCATATCCAGAAAAGGTAAAAATGCATTCAACAATCCCAAAAGGTTTTCAGATTAATCTGGAAGGAAACCTCATTTCTGACCACAAAGTCCAAGTGTTGTCCTTCTGAAACCTTGACCCAGTAATTTCTAACAAGTGTTTGGGCATTTTCTTGGCACTGTGGTTGGCACTGCAGTGGGGGCACAATGGATGCTGCATCTACACTATGGAGGTACAGCAGAAGGCATCACTGCAAGGAGTACCGTGGATGGCACTTCTGGGGTCACATTATGTATGGAACCACTATGGACACTGTATAAATGGATTATTATTGATGAGGACTATTGGGTAGTGCCAATGCCTGCTGCAAATTCAGATGGCACTGTTATGGAAAAAATATGGATGGCACCGCTGAGGGGACAGTGCCAAGCCCTGGCGCAAATTAGAAAGGCACCTGTGAGTACTATATGACTGTGGCACCACTCTGGGATACTGTAGATGGCACCTCTGTGGGATCTACTGTGAAATACAATCAAAATCACCTCTGTGGATACTATAGGTTGCACCATTGTAGGTACAATATGAATGGCAGTGCTGTGGCCACTTCTGTGGGTTACTATGGATGGCACCTCTGTGGAAATAGAGAGCACATCTGTGGACACTACTGGGACACTATGGATGGCACCTCTGTGGAACCACCACACACACCACACTGGGAATACTCTGGATGGCTGCCCTGGGGATATGAATGCCACCAATGTGGGCACTACTATGGAGACACCCTGGGTGTCAGCTCCATGAAGACACTATGGAAGACACCACTCTGGGAATACTATGGATATCTGCTCTGGGGATATGAATGGCACCAATGTGGGCACTACTATGGAGACACCCTGGGTATCAGCTCCATGAAGACACTATGGAAGACACCACTCTGGGAATACTATGGATATCTGCTCTGGGGATATGAATGGCACCAATGTGGGCACTACTATGGAGACACCCTGGGTATCAGCTCCATGAAGACTATGGAAGACACCACTCCGGGAATACTATGGATGGCTGCTCTGGGGATATGAATGGCACCAATGTGGGCACTACTAACTACTATGGAGACACTATGGATGACAGCTCTATGGAGATATCATGGAAGGCACCGTTGTGGGGATCGCATCAAGCCCAGCTGCAGATTTTTCAGGCTCCATAGTATAAAATCCAAGGGTTGTAAATAATCCGGTCCCTTTCCCCTCCGGGTGCTATGAATATTATAAACGATGATGTGGTAGGGGGCGTTTTGTTTTTTTAGATACTATAAGAGATTAACAGTTGGAGTGATGTTTCTGAGCAGTAGTAATCCAGTACAGGAAAGGTCAGTGGCTCTGGGTAATGTAAACCATCTACAGGGAACTTGCACCGACCAGTCACGGGCACCGGGCCCATCCTTAAATAACTTGGAGCGGAGAACTGCAGCTGAACTACGACAGGGCCGGCATTGCTGCCATACCGAGAACCCTACACCCCGGGCATCTAAATGTATCCTCACATCATCAGGGAGCAAATCATGGTTCACAAAGAGAAAGACACTTAACCCTTTGCTGCCACACCAACGCCACATAACGATTTTTTACAGCATGTACCAGATATGAAAAAAAAAAAAAAGTGGCGATATCCCTCGGACCACAGGGCAGACCCCTTCACCAAGGTCAAGGTATAGGGGGTTCAGATGTTGAGGATCCATCATAGCGGTGGGCCTCATTCCGGACATTAGGGCCCAGAGGCATCATGTTTACCCCTCTACAAGTGTCCGCAATGAGGGCATAAAGCCACTAGAGGGCATCATGTTGATTCTTGTCATTGACTCAATGAATGTAAATTCGATACATAGCGCCATTGATGGAGGGCAGCGCTCTACATAGTCCGCAGCTTCTTATCTGCTCACATCATAATGCCGCCATACAACCGCAGTGCCAATTATGTGGGCAGCATAATTGGTTTATGGGAAGTAGCAGAGCCCCCTACCGAGAAATAGTCATTAACCAAAATGTCCTCACTAAGCAAATACTGTATCAGACAGAACGCGGCTAATAACCGGGAGAAGGCATTTATCATAAATCTGCAGCACAGAAGTAATCCTAGAAAGGACGGGGATGGTTCAACATGGGCATCTCCCCAAGTAGAGTGATGCCATACTGGTATAACCTGGGCATCTCCTGTATATACGGTAATTATATGTACGGCTGGTATAACCTGGGTATCTCCTGTATATAATTATATGTACAGCCGGTATAACCTGGGTATCTCCTGTATATAATTATATACAGTTAGGGCCAGAAATATTTGGACAGTGACAAGTTTTGTTATTTTAGCTGTTTACAAAAACATGTTCAGAAATACAATTATATATATAATATGGGCTGAAAGTGCACACTCCCAGCTGCAATATGATAGTTTCCACATCCAAATCGGAGAAAGGGTTTAGGAATCATAGCTCTGTAATGCATAGCGTCCTCTTTTTCAAGGGACCAAAAGTAATTGGACAATGGACTCTAAGGGCTGCAATTAACTCTGAAGGCGTCTCCCTCGTTAACCTGTAATCAATGAAGTAGTTAAAAGGTCAGGGGTGGATTCCAGGTGTGTGGTTTTGCATTTGGAAGCTGTTGCTGTGAGCAGACAACATGCGGTCAAAGGAACTCTCAATTGAGGTGAAGCAGAACATCCTGAGGCTGAAAAAAAAGAAAAAATCCATCAGAGAGATAGCAGACATGCTTGGAGTAGCAAAATCAACAGTTGGGTACATTCTGAGAAAAAAGGAATTGACTGGTGAGCTTGGGAACTCAAAAAGGCCTGGGCGTCCACGGATGACAACAGTGGTGGATGATCGCCGCATACTTAATTTGGTGAAGAAGAACCCGCTCACAACATCAACTGAAGTCCAGAACACTCTCAGTGAAGTAGGTGTATCTGTCTCTAAGTCAACAGTAAAGAGAAGACTCCATGACCGTAAATACAAAGGGTTCACATCTAGATGCAAACCATTCATCAATACCAAAAATAGACAGAAAAACACCTCAAGAAGCCAGCTCAGTTCTGGAAAAGTATTCTATGGACAGATGAGACAAAGATCAACCTGTACCAGAATGATGGGAAGAAAAAAGTTTGGAGAAGAAAGGGAACGGCACATGATCCAAGGCACACCACATCCTCTGTAACACATGGTGGAGGCAACGTGATGGCATGGGCATGCATGGCTTTCAATGGCACTGGGTCACTTGTGTTTATTGATGACATAAGAGCAGACAAGAGTAGCCGGATGAATTCTGAAGTGTACCGGGATATACTTTCAGCCCAGATTCAGCCAAATGCTGCAAAGTTGATTGGACGGCGCTTCATAGTACAGATGGACAATGACCCCAAGCATACAGCCAAAGCTACCCAGGAGTTCATGAGTGCCAAAAAGTGGAACATTCTGCAATGGCCAAGTCAATCTCCAGATCTAAACCCAATTGAGCATGCATTTCACTTGCTCAAATCCAGACTTAAGACGGAAAGACCCACAAACAAGCAAGACCTGAAGGCTGCGGCTGTAAAGGCCTGGCAAAGCATTAAGAAGGAGGAAACCCAGCGTTTGGTGATGTCCATGGGTTCCAGACTTAAGGCAGTGATTGCCTCCAAAGGATTTGCAACAAAATATTGAAAATAAAAAGATTTTGTTTGGGTTATGTTTATTTGTCCTATTACTTTTGACCTCCTAAAATGTGGAGTGTTTGTAAAGAAATGTGTACAATTCCTACATTTTCTATCAGATATTTTTGTTCAACCCTTCAAATTAAACGTTACAATCTGCACTTGAATTCTGTTGTAGAGGTTTCATTTCAAATCCAATGTGGTGGCATGCAGAGCCCAACTCGCGAAAATTGTGTCACTGTCCAAATATTTCTGGCCCTAACTGTATGTACAGCTGGTATAACCTGGGTATCTCCTGTATATAATTATATGTACAGCCGGTATAACCTGGGTATATCCTGTATATAATTATATATGTACAGCTGGTATAACCTGGGCATCTCCTGTATATAATTATATATGTACAGCTGGTATAACCTGGGTATCTCCTGCATATAATTATATATGTACAGCCGGTATAACCTGGTTATCTCCTGTATATAATTATATATGTACAGCCGGTATAACCTGGTTATCTCCTGTATAGAATTATATGTACAGCTGGTATAACCTGGGCATCTCCTGTATATAATTATATATGTACAGCTGGTATAACCTGGGCATCTCCTGTATATAATTATATATGTACAGCCGGTATAACCTGGGCATCTCCTGTATATAATTATATATGTATAGCTGGTATAACCTGGGTATCTCCTGTATATAATTATATATGTACAGCTGGTATAACCTGGGCATCTCCTGTATATAATTATATATGTACAGCTGGTATAACCTGGGCATCTCCTGTATATAATTATATATGTACAGCCGGTATAACCTGGGCATCTCCTGTATATAATTATATATGTACAGCCGGTATAAGTTATACATCTTCCTGTATATAATATTATGGGCCGTGCTGGTACAACCCGGGCATTTTCTGGTGTAGGCAGTAGCTGCCTCCTCTTCATATGGAGCTGTTGGATTACATAAAGCAGCAGATGTAGAAATTTACCTTGAGCGTCAATTATCTCGTTCAGCCGAGGTTGTTATAACAAGAACAGAAGCATGAAAACGCTTTTTCCGCTCTCAGGAACGCTCCGACGCATCTCCCATGTAATAGCGGAGCGCTAGGACCCGGTCTGGGAAGAGTTAATATAATTCAGCTCAGTAAATCTAGGGCGTTATATATTTTTGCTTGAATTATGCAAATCTTAAAATTCAGCTCAGAGAAGCGGATTATTCCAATACCTGCCCTGTACAAAGTGGAAAACGAGTCTGAGGAGCGAACATGGCGTCTTAATTAATCGTCAGGAAAACGCAAAGGGGCGAAGCGCAGGGTCGGGTCTGAGGACATGGAGAGCGGTGACCATCATTACAATGAAGCGATTCCTGTCTTTATCCAGCAAGCAACAAGATCAGTGCAGTCTGCGCCAATCACCTCCGAGGCAAAAGGCCGTCCCTGGGGCCGGCGCATTTCACAACATTTGGTGACACCGAAATCTAACAAACTTGGTCATCAAGTGGCCGTACGGTTATGTAACCGTGCAAGAGGGGCAAATACACGGACGCCGTACTAGAAGGAGCAAACACGTGCCGACCACCCTATGGGGAGAGGGGGGTGATCACACTGCTACCACACTGAGGGGAGAGCGAATACGCGGCCCGCCATACAGGACTGGTGAACACAGGGCCCGCCGTACAGGACTGGTGAACACAGGGCCCGCCGTACAGGACTGGTGAACACGGCCCGCCATACAGGACTCGTGAATACAGGGCCCGCCATACTGGACTGGTGAATACGCGGCCCGCCACACTGGACTGGTGAATACAGGGCCCGCCACACTGAGGGGAGAGCGAATACGCGGCCCGCCATACTGGACTGGTGAATACACGGCCCGCCACACTGGACTGGTGAATACAAGGCCAGCCACACTAAACTGGTGAATACAAGGCCCGCCATACAGGACTGGTGAATACACGGCCCGCCATACTGGACTGGTGAATACACGGCCCGCCACACTGGACTGGTGAATACAAGGCCAGCCACACTAAACTGGTGAATACAAGGCCAGCCACACTAAACTGGTGAATACAGGGCCCGCCATACAGGACTGGTGAATACACGGCCCGCCATACTGGACTGGTGAATACACGGCCCGCCATACTGGACTGGTGAATACATGGCCCGCCACACTGGACTGGTGAATACACGGCCCGCCACACTGGACTGGTGAATACATGGCCCGCCACACTGGACTGGTGAATACAGGGCCCGCCATACTGGACTGGTGAATACATGGCACGCCACACTGGACTGGTGAATACACGGCCCGCCACACTGGACTGGTGAATACACGGCCCGCCATACTGGACTGGCAAATACATGGCCCGCCACACTGGACTGGTGAATACAGGGCCCGCCACACTGGACGATGTTAGTACACGGCCGCCATATTTGAAAAAGCGAATACATGGCAGCCATATTGGTGGGAGATAATACACGGCCACAACATTGGAGGCAGGCATCATTATTGGAGGATGTCACTACACGGAACCCATATTGGGTGACATCAGCTATTCTGCAGTTATTTTGGACTCCTCGGGTCACTCGCTCCTCACACCAGCTCATTAGTTCTCGTACACATCTGTCACATTCTCGCTCAACACCGTTGCTGTAATAATCGCGGCGGATTAAACGTTTCACTCCTGTTTGTGACAGAGGACGCAGGTCGGGGTCGGATCATATAAAAAGCATTTATCAGCTCTGATCTAATTGCCCATTAACCCTTCGCCCTCTCCCTGGTGTAATAGATCACTGATTTCAAACTCGACCGTGGCGTCATTCATCCTGAGATGATTGTGAGGGACGCTCAGGTTCAGAGCAATTTATTTGGAGAGAAAAATACTTCACAAGAAGACCCCGTCTGCACCATCCTCACCCAAGAGCAATCTGTGCCAATCTCACCCGGGGCCTTGTCTGCACCATCCTCATCCAAGACCAATCTGTGCCAATCTCACCCGGGGCCTTGTCTGCACCATCCTCACTCAAGACCAATCTGTGCCAATCTCACCCAGGGCCTCATCTGCGCCATCCTCACCCAAGACCAATCTGTGCAAATCTCACCCGGGGCCTCATCTGCACCATCCTCACCGAAGAGCAATCTGTGCCAATCTCACCCAGGGCCTCATCTGCGCCATCCTCATCCAAGACCAATCTGTGCCAATCTCACCGGGGCCTTGTCTGCACCATCCTCACCCAAGACCAATCTGTGCCAATCTCACCCGGGGCCTCGTCTCCACCATCCTCACCCAAGACCAATCTATGCCCATGTAACCCAGGGCCTCATCTCCTCATCTGCGCCATATTCACCCAAGACCAATCTGTGCCCAAATAACCCGGGGTCTCGTCTGCGCCATCGTCACCCAAGATCGATCTGTGCCAGAGTTGCCAAAATTTGAGAACAGACATCGGAGAGTTTCTAAAAAGAGCATTTGAGTGACAAAGTACAAATCGTTTCCTTAAGCACAAGCCTAAAAAAAAAAAAAAAAAAAAAAAAAAAAAAAAAATCGAGACAGATTCCCCGTGACACGCTTAAAAAGTCACAAAAACACATGGACCCAAGATCAGCCTGCCTTTAAAAATAAAAAAAGAGAAGCAGCTAGCTATAAACATACAGAAATGAAATTACTCTCCCCAGAACTTAGACCCCAGACAGAACGGTCTTAAAAAAAAAAAAAATACAGCCCCCTCCTTATATAAACCCCAAGACCCAAACTGTCCTTGGTAAATTTGGAGGCCAGATGTTCACATAACAACCTCTCCTCTTTCCTGCACTTCCCTCCGCTCCTGAGCAGCGACACCCTGATGCTACTTGGTCCAGGATCGGGAGAGAAAGCTCAGGGACAGTGAGGCGAGTATGTATGGGTCCGATGAGGGCAGCCTCGACTGGCCCACCGGCGATCCAGAGAATTCTCCGGCAGGCCACGTGGAGTAGTGCTCCTGAGCAGCGACACGCTGATGCTACTTGGTCCAAGATTGGGAGAGAAAGCTCAGGGACAGTGAGAAGCGAGTATGTATGGGTCTGATGAGGGCAGCCTCGACTGGCCCACCGGCGATCCAGAGAATTCTCCGGCAGGCCCCGTGGAGTAGTGCTCCTGAGCAGCGACACCCTGATGCTACTTGGTCCAAGATCGGGAGAGAAAGCTCAGGGACAGTGAGGCGAGTATGTATGGGTCCGATGAGGGCAGCCTGGACTGGCCCACTGGTGATCCCGAGAATTCTCCGGCAGGCCACGTGGAGTAGTGCTCCTGAGCAGCGACACGCTGATGCTACTTGATCCAGGATCGGGAGAGAAAGCTCAGGGACAGTGAGAAGCGAGTATGTATGGGTCTGATGAGGGCAGCCTGGACTGGCCCACCGGCGATCCAGAGAATTATCCGGCAGGCCCCGTGGAGTAGTGCTCCTGAGCAGCGACACCCTGATGCTACTTGGTCCAAGATCGGGAGAGAAAGCTCAGGGACAGTGAGGTGAGTATGTATGGGTCCGATGAGGGCAGCCTGGACTGGCCCACCGGTGATCCCGAGAATTCTCCGGCAGGCCACGTGGAGTAGTGCTCCTGAGCAGCGACACCCTGATGCTACTTGGTCCAAGATCGGGAGAGAAAGCTCAGGGACAGTGAGAGGCGAGTATATGTATGGGTCCGATGAGGGCAGCCTGGACTGGCCCACCGGCGATCCCGAGAATCCTCCGGCAGGCCACGTGGAGTAGTGCTCCTGAGCAGAGCTCTTAAGCTTATTCACTATATGCTGAAAAGTTATCTAATCTTTCAGTAAAGAGGCCAAATTAATATTATATGGCAGCAAAGGTAAGTCTGCATACTAGGGTCAGGTGATTTATCAATGTTATTGGTGGGCACTGGATGAGGGGGGGGGGGGGTTCTATGGAGATGAAAATAGGGTTCAGTAGAAACGGGCACATCATTGGCCATATAGTGCAGCATTCACGTTTCTATTGAGCACCTGCCATAGGGAGAATCCCACGCTGTCTTATAGGAGCGATCCAGGGTCAGCCCATCAGTGTAGCAGCATCACTGATAGAAACCTCTAAGGTTGTCTGTATTTCAAATCCGAGAATGATCGAGCAGAACTGCAGTGTAAAGCAAGGTGGCAGCTAGAATACATAATAGCATTATTAGCGGCAGATACAGTATATGGCTGCTTAATGAAAACTTATCTTAAGAAAAATATTTTATCTGTTCCAGAATTGTCACTTTTGCGGTCCGATGACTTTGCGGTGTATCCCGTACGCTGATGCGGGAACGGATAATAAATCCGGAATGTTCCGTTTATAATTAATATAGATTTAATCCGTAGATGGAAGATAAATGGGGAATCAGACAACTAGCACTAATCTATTCAATAACTTTCCATGCGAGCACAGGACGGGTGCGGGGGAGGGGCAGGGTGGTCTGTACGGATAATGTACACATATAGGGAGTCTGTATACTGACATACAGGACACATTACACCGGGTCAGGAGCAAAGAACGCTAATGCATCAATCACTGGAGGAGGGGAAGCCATTAGCCGGCATAGTGTACAGAACTTTCCACCATGCTGCACCTTTCCACATCTCTTCCTTCATCAGGACAGATCTCTGGCTCACTGTGACCCCATGTAATGCCCCCAGAGTTTATGCCCCCAGAGATTATGCCCCGCACGGCCTGTCCTGCAGATTGTAAGCTCTTATCACTAGAGGCAGATCACTGCTTTTTTATTTCTGTCATGAGATTATTCTGCAGAACTATGATGTCTGCTCTTGGAGGACGCAGGTGCCCACCCATACACACATAGTAGACCCCGGCCAGGCTGCTCGCACACTGCTCCCTCCATGACCCGTCTAACATGTGGCACCTGGTGCTAGGACCGCTCACATGTAAGGTTATCATTCAGCTTTCCCAGAGCCCTGCATGGCAAGGTATGCCTATAGGCGTGGATAGAACACTGCATACCCAGGCAGATGTGCCAGGCATATAGGAAGCCCTGAGGCCGACATTGGTAGTCACCCAGCTTCTAAAGAAACAGATAGATACAGAGGCATGATACAATGTAGCACTGAGTAAATGACATAAGATGCAATGTGTGTACAGAACCCCTACCAAGAACAACCCGATGTAAGTGGTACTGTGCGATCCAAGCAATGGACCAGGGGGAAGTGGGACCGTGCAACCCAAACAATGGACCAGGGAAAGTGGTACAGTGCGACCCATGCAATGAGTCGGGGAAGCGGTACCGTGCGACCCAAACAATGGTCCGGGGGAAGTGGTACTGTGTGACCCAAACAATGGACCGGGGGAAGCGGTACAGTGCGACCCAAATAATGGGCCGGGGGAAGTGGTACCGTGCAACCCAAATAATGGGCCGGGGGAAGCAGTACCGTGCGACCCAAACAATGGTCCGGGGGAAGCGGTACCGTGCGACCCAAACAATGGTCCGGGGGAAGCGGTACCGTGCGACCCAAATAATGGGCCAGGGGAAGTGGTACCGTGCGACCCAAATAATGGGCCGGGGGAAGTGGTACTGTGCAACCCAAATAATGGGCCAGGGGAAGTGGTACCGTGCAATCCAAATAATGGTCTGGGGAAGAGGTACCGTGCGACCCAAAGAATGGACCGAGACAGGGGGAACCACACAATCCAAAGAACGGATCAAAGGAAGCATTACGACCCAATGAGTGGAGCCAGGGAAGTTACTCTGCGGTGAATCCATACTGGGATCTCAATCTGACATACACAGTATAATAGACCATCAGTATAGACTAATGTACAAGTGGAGGCAGACTACTGCTCTCTGTTATCAGCCATTTCCTGTTGTGCTGCTGCACTATTACAGGCAGCCGATTTCTGAGCTGGTTTTCCTTTAAACACTCTTGAATCATTTTTCGGGACCCCCATGATCAGTTTATAGTTGCCG
Source organism: Ranitomeya imitator (assembly GCF_032444005.1). Lineage (NCBI taxonomy): Eukaryota > Metazoa > Chordata > Amphibia > Anura > Dendrobatidae > Ranitomeya > Ranitomeya imitator. The sequence goes on along the minus strand of NC_091289.1, from coordinate 10,170,275 downwards.
GACACAAAACAGATGACCCTGAGATATTTCTATTATATTTATGATTTCTCTGGAGAGAGAATTCCTGCTCCCCCCAACGTCTCACATTCCCAAAATACCAGCTGCACAATGTATACAGACACACAGCCCCCCACAGAGGGCAGCTACACCCTGCAGGGTCCTGGACCACCACCAGCCGGACCCTGGGGTAACACTCAGACTATGGCACCAGTCAGATCTAGATGTAGCAGAGCTGGGATCATTACTGCCCTAGTCCTGTGTAAATCAGGCAGCCTGGCTCCAGTGCCCTCCGTGGCACCCAGCACTCGGCCACCAGCTGCTGTAGATACCCCCAATGCCAGGCAGGGCAGTGCCAGCAGTGCAGTCCAGTCAAAGGTAAATACATCTCTGTTTAACTGCAGTAGACTACAAGTCCCAGCAATCAGGCCACAAGTGCACAAATGCAGAGTCTGCAAAGTTAGCAGCACTGGAGACACTTGTACTTGGAGGTGATGCCCGGTGTGCTGCCTGCTGGTGGCACCACGTACAGCCTGGCATCCATCCCATAATCCGGGGAAGAGAGAAGATCCACTCACCACAATCCGAGCGCAGATCCTTCCTGAGCCCACAGAGCATGTCTGCCGGAGAGCTGCACACAGCGCACAGCCCGCGCCCGGCTCTGCACACACTGGCACAGCCCACACAGCGGGCACAGCACAGCTCCGACCTGATTGGACGGCAGCTGAACTCCTCCAGCAATGGACGAAACCCTGGGACCTCCGAGCTGCTGCGGGGGGCAGTGCCAAGGACACGATCGGCGGAGGGGGCAACGGCTTCCGAAAAGTTACCTACACAGGACTGTCACAGTGTAAACTGCCACATCGGCAGGAGGTCACTGTACAGGCATAATGCACACAGTGATGTCACTGTACAGGGATAATGCACACAGTGATATCACTGTACAGGCATAATAGACACAGTGATGGCAAAGTGCAGAGAATGCACACGGATGTCACAGTACAGGGATAAGGTCCACAGCAATGTCACAGCTCTGGGATATCATGGTACAGGGATAATGCACACAGTGATGTCACAGTACAGGGATAATGCACACAGTAATGTCACTGTACAGGGATAATGCACACAGTAATGTCACTGTACAGGGATAATGCCCAAAGTGAGGTCACAGTACAGGGATAATGCACCCAGTGAGGTCACAGAACAGGAATGATGCACACAATGATGTCACAGTACAGATAAAATGCACACAGTGATGTCACATTATAGGGATAATACAGTGATGTCACAGTACAGGGATAATGCACACAGTGATGTCACAGTACAGGAATAATGCACACAGTGATGTCACAGTACAGGGATAATGCACACAGTGATGTCACAGTACAGGGATAATGCACACAGTGATGTCACAGTACAGGGATAATGCACACAGTGATGTCACAGTACAGGAATAATGCACACAGTGATGTCACAGTACAGGGATAATGCACACAGTGAGGTCACAGTACAGGGATAATGCACACAGTGAGGTCACAGTACAGGGATAATGCACACAGTGATGTCACAGTACAGGTATAATGCACATAGTGATGTCACTGTACAGGGATAATGCACACAGTGATGTCACAGTACAGGGATAATGCACACAGTGATGTCACAGTACAGGAATAATGCACACAGTGATGTCACAGTACAGGGATAATGCACACAGTGAGGTCACAGTACAGGGATAATGCCCAAAGTGAGGTCACAGTACAGGGATAATGCACACACTGAGGTCACAGTACAGGGATAATGCACACAGTGATGTCACAGTACAGGTATAATGCACAGAGTGAGGTCACTGTACAGGGATAATGCACACAGTGATATCACAGTACAGGGATAATGCACACAGTGATATCACAGTACAGGGATAATGCACACAGTGATATCACAGTACAGGGATAATGCACACAGTGATATCACAGTACAGGGATAATGCACACAGTGAGGTCAAATTATAGGGATAACGTACATAGTGATGTCACAGTACAAAGATATCCTAAGAAAATACTCAGTATATACCTCCAACATAAAGAATAAAGAAATAAAGTGTGCAGGATGGGAAAAACATGGATGCCGCCCTCCAGGAACAGCAGCACACGAGTTTATGGGTTGTGTCCGATACAGCGGTCAGTTCGATTGAAGTAAATAAAACTGAACTAATAATATTATTATTATTATTATTATCATCAATAACAACAACGACACAAGCTGAGGCAGAAAAGTGAATGTGGCGGCGGTGGCGTCTGCTGGTGTCAGTCACGTGGCGGCAGCTGTTGTGCTTCGTATATGGCCTGATAGATACAAACAGTTGTTTGATGTAACCGAGATCTTGGGCCAAAGAATGAACCTCAATATGGAAGCAAAAAAAAAAAAAAAAAAGCAGAATTTATGGGCTGATCCAGTCTTCATAGGGTTAACAACGTAAATATTCCCTGCAGTCCCAAAAAAGTGTAATGTCCCTAATCACAGACATGATCCTAAATCCACTGGGTTCAAATCAATAGGAAAATCAGATCAGAAGGTAAAATTCATTATATAATAATGATTTACAGTGGGGCAAAAAAGTATTTAGTCAGTCAGCAATAGTGCAAGTTCCACCACTTAAAAAGATGAGAGGCGTCTGTAATTTACATCATAGGTAGACCTCAACTATGGGAGACAAACTGAGAAAAAAAAATCCAGAAAATCACATTGTCTGTTTTTTTAACATTTTATTTGCATATTATGGTGGAAAATAAGTATTTGGTCAGAAACAAACAATCCAGATTTCTGGCTCTCACAGACCTGTAACTTCTTCTTTAAGAGTCTCCTCTTTCCTCCACTCATTGCCTGTAGTAATGGCACCTGTTTAAACTTGTTATCAGTATAAAAAGACACCTGTGCACACCCTCAAACAGTCTGACTCCAAACTCCACTATGGTGAAGACCAAAGAGCTGTCAAAGGACACCAGAAACAAAATTGTAGCCCTGCACCAGGCTGGGAAGACTGAATCTGCAATAGCCAACCAGCTTGGAGTGAAGAAATCAACAGTGGGAGCAATAATTAGAAAATGGAAGACATACAAGACCACTGATAATCTCCCTCGATCTGGGGCTCCACGCAAAATCCCACCCCGTGGGGTCAGAATGATCACAAGAACGGTGAGCAAAAATCCCAGAACCACGCGGGGGGACCTAGTGAATGAACTGCAGAGAGCTGGGACCAATGTAACAAGGCCTACCATAAGTAACACACTACGCCACCATGGACTCACATCCTGCAGTGCCAGACGTGTCCCACTGCTTAAGCCAGTACATGTCCGGGCCCGTCTGAAGTTTGCTAGAGAGCATTTGGATGATCCAGAGGACTTTTGGGAGAATGTCCTATGGTCTGAGGAAACCAAACTGGAACTGTTTGGTAGAAACACAACTTGTCATGTTTGGAGGAAAAAGAATACTGAGTTGCATCCATCAAACACCATACCTACTGTAAAGCATGGTGGTGGAAACATCATGCTTTGGGGCTGTTTCTCTGCAAAGGGGCCAGGACGACTGATCCGGGTACATGAAAGAATGAATGGGGCCATGTATCGTGAGATTTTGAGTGCAAACCTCCTTCCATCAGCAAGGGCATTGAAGATGAAACGTGGCTGGGTCTTTCAACATGACAATGATCCAAAGCACACCGCCCGGGCAATGAAGGAGTGGCTTCGTAAGAAGCATTTCAAGGTCCTGGAGTGGCCTAGCCAGTCTCCAGATCTCAACCCTATAGAAAACCTTTGGAGGGAGTTGAAAGTCCGTGTTGCCAAGCGAAAAGCCAAAAACATCACTGCTCTAGAGGAGATCTGCATGGAGGAATGGGCCAACATACCAACAACAGTGTGTGGCAACCTTGTGAAGACTTACAGAAAACGTTTGACCTCTGTCATTGCCAACAAAGGATATATTACAAAGTATTGAGATGAAATTTTGTTTCTGACCAAATACTTATTTTCCACCATAATATGCAAATAAAATGTTAAAAAACCAGACAATGTGATTTTCTGGATTTTTTTTTCTCAGTTTGTCTCCCATAGTTGAGGTCTACCTATGATGTAAATTACAGACGCCTCTCATCTTTTTAAGTGGTGGAACTTGCACTGTTGCTGACTGACCAAATACTTTTTTGCCCCACTCTATATGATTTTGGCTTCCTAATACACAGAGATAATGCACACAGTGACATCACAGTACAGAGATAATGCACACAGTGACATCACAGTACAGGGATAATGCACAGTGACGTCACAGTACAGGGATAATGCACACAACGATGACACAGTACAGGGATAATGCACACAGCGATGACACAATAGACGGATAATGCACACCGTGACATCACAGTGCAGGGATAATGCACACAGTGAGGTCACAGCACAGGGATAATGCACACAGTGATGTCACAGCACAGGGATAATGCACACAGTGATGTCACAGCACAGGGATAATGCACACAGTGACGTCACAGTATAGGGATAATACACAGTGACATCACAGTACAGGGATAATGCACACAATGATGTCACAGTACGGAGATAATGCACACAGTGATGTCACAGTACAGGGATAATGCACACAGTAATGACAGTACAGGGATGAGGCACACATTGATATCGCAATCTATATATATAATTGTCTAAGGGGTACTTCCGTCTTTCTGTCCTCAACTTCCATAATGGAAATCCTGCGTCGCTGATTGGTCTCGCCAGCTGCCTGTCATGGCTGCCGCGACCAATCAGCGACGGGCACAGTACGATTAGTCCCTCCCTACTCCCCGCAGTCAGTGCCCGGCCCCCGCATACTCTCCTCCGGTCACCGCTAACACAGGGTTAATGCCGGTGGTAACGGACCACGTTATGCCGCGGGTACCGCACTCAGTTACCGCCGCTATTAACCCTGTGTGTCCCCAACTTTTTACTATTGATGCTGCCTATGCAGCATCAATAGTGAAAAAAAAATGATTAAAATAAAAAATAGTTATATACTCACCTGCCGTGATCCAATCCACCGAGGCTCTGGCGCAGGCAATGAGCACGCGGCTGCCGCCATCTTCCGTTCCCAGAGATGCATTGCGAAATTACCCAGAAGACTTAGCGGTCTCGCGTAATTTCGCAATGCATCTCTGGGAACGGAAGATGGCGGCAGCCGTGTGCGGCTCGGCGGACTACGGAGGGTGAGAATAGCAAGTTTTTTGCTTTTTTTTATTTTTAACATTACATTTTTAACAGGGATATGGTGCCCACACTGCTAAATATTGCGTGGGCTGTGTAATATACCACGTGGCTGCTATATACTACCTGGTCAGTGTGAGATACTATGAGGGCTGTGTTATGTACTGCGTGGGCTGTGCTATATATTACGTGGCCAGTGTTATATACTGCGTGGCCAGTGTTATATACTGTGTGGGCTGTGTTATATATTACGTGGCCAGTGTTATATACTGCGTGGGCTGTGTAATATACCGTGTGGCTGCTATATACTACCTGGCCAGTGTTATATACTGCGTGTGCTGTGCTATATTATTATTATTATTATTATTTATTATTATAGCGCCATTTATTCCATGGCGCTTTACATGTGAGGAGGGGTATACATAATAAAACAAGTACAATAATCTTGAAAAATACAAGTCACGACTGGTACAGGAGGAGAGAGGACCCTGCCCGCGAGGGCTCACAATCTACAAGGGATGGGTGAGGATACAGTAGGTGAGGGTAGAGCTGGCCGTGCAGCGGTTTGGTCAATCGGTGGTTACTGCAGGTTGTAGGCTTGTCGGAAGAGGTGGGTCTTCAGGTTCTTTTTGAAGGTTTCGATGGTAGGCGAGAGTCTGATATGTTGTGGTAGAGCATTCCAGAGTAGGGGGGATGCACGAGAGAAATCTTGTATGCGATTGTGGGAAGAGGAGATAATAGGGGAGTAGAGTAGGAGATCTTGTGAGGATCGGAGGTTGCGTGCAGGAAAGTACCGGGAGACGAGGTCACAGATGTATGGAGGAGACAGGTTGTGGATGGCTTTATATGTCATGGTTAGGCTTTTGTACTGGAGTCTCTGGGTGATGGGGAGCCAGTGCAGGGATTGACAGAGGGGAGAGGCCGGGGAATAGCGGGGGGACAGGTGGATTAGTCGGGCAGCAGAGTTTAGAATAGATTGGAGGGGTGCAAGAGTGTTAGAGGGGAGGCCACAGAGCAGGAGGTTACAGTAGTCAAGGCGGGCTATATATTACGTGGCCAGTGTTATATACTGCGTGGGCTGTGTTATATACTACGTCGCCTGTGTTATATACTGTGTGGCTGCTATATACTGCGTGGGCTGTGTTATATACTGTTTGGGCTGTGTTATATATTGCGTGGCCACTGTTATATATTGCGTGGCCTGTACTAACGCATCGGGTATTCTACAATATGTATGTATGTTTGTATATAGCAGCCACATAGTATATAGCACAGGCCACGTAATATATAACAGTATTTGCTATATACTACATGGCTCCTATATACTACGTGGCCAGTGCTATATACTATGCGGCTGCTATATACATACATATTCTAGAATACCCAATGCGTTCGAATCGGGCTACCATCTAGTAGAGGTATAAGGCACTTAGTGACGTCACAGTACAAAGATAAGGCACACAGCAATGTCACGGTGCAGGCATAATGCACACAGTGATATCACGGCACACAGTGATGTCACAATTTAGGGATCATTTTCATCTAAAGTTATTACTGACAGCCCCTTATGTTGGTCCCTATACCAGCCTCCATGCCTGCTGCCTGTGAGGATGCCTACCGCAGAGGTAAAACACGATAGTTGCTTGCCTTTAGATGATTTAACAGGGTTCTGTACAGTGCAGCTGCGCTGAGGATGTTCCCCGGTTTTCACTGCTCTGCGCAGTTTTGCCTCCCACATGATATTAGAAGAATACAAGGCTTAATTCCTACAACTGGATATATCACCAGGCAGGAAACACCAGGAATCTGTACTATAAGACATAGGAGCCGTTATTAATGGGAAGACAGCTGAAAAGGGCTCACGAGTATGTGCATCACAACATGAGGGTCCCTCTGGGTCCATATTACAGAACTATAGGTACCATTATACCTTCATAGGGCGCTGTGTGCACCGCTCTATCACAGAAAAAAACTTAGATTCTGATGATGGATGTAGGTCTGAAATGTTACAGTCTTCATTTTGGCCACTAGAGGTCAGTAGATGAGACATGACACCATCTCACTTTACAGCTCGCTGCTTCTCAGCATTTTTTAATGTAAAACTCAAGATTTGCTGCACTTTAGGTACACAACCAAAAAAGAAATTCTTAAAATACTTTCAAAAGTATAACAAAAGGGTCTGCAGACTATTGCAACCACTGTCCAGTTTTGTAAAGATTCTAAATGCAAAAAAATGCACTTTGTGTATACAGCTCCTATGCTGAGCTATGAGTCTCTATTGTGAGCTACAAACCAGCCCTGTGTATTCTGATCCCGCCATCACGTGTCCCTCCACTCAGCCCCGCTGCTTCCTCCATTTCTGGGCCCAATTCATTATTGCATTTGTGCCGTTTTCAGTCTGCTTTTGATGTGTGACATATTTATGTGTATTCCTAAGTTCTTTTTTTGCCATTCTGGGTGTGATTTTTGTTTTACACAGGTTTGTGGCAGAATAATCAACTGCAACTTTTAATTTTGTGTAAATGTACTCCAGTCCCTCATACTCCCCAGAAATGGATTTTATGTATGCCTGAATTTTTTAAGAACATTTTGCAAACTTTTAGGAAAACAGGTGACTTAATGCCTTAAAAAAGGCGCAAAAAAAAAAATAAAAAAATCATTTTTCATTTTGCACAAAACTCGTGAGCCATTTTTAAGAATTTGGTGCAAGAATAAAAAAACAAAACACGTGAATAAGGGCCTTGAGCTGTTGCAAAACTACAAGTCCCAGCATGCATATTGTAGTATTGCAGTGGCTAAGAGCGGTGGTTGAGAAGAATCCTTGGGAACTGATCATCGGGAGCACAGACGAACAGGAAAAAGCTGGAGGGGGTGAGCAGAACTGTGGCCCATCTGTTCTCCAAAATGATTGGGATCCCAGAGGCAAGATCCTCATAGATCAAAACCGGAGCGGACACAGAAGGATCCAGTGCAGGAACAGTATATGGCCCACTGCAGCCCAGAATCCCATCATAATGCACAATTCCACCTGCTTTGGAGCTGGATGTGGCCCCCTGACCTACTGGGCCCCTGTACTGGTTGAACCAATAATATGTCCGCCCCTGGAATCATTTTGCATGATGGGAATAACCCTTTAAGCCCCAAAATTGGTTGACACACAATGCCCTCTAGGACAGGGGTGTCAAACTGCATTCCTCAAGGGCCGCAAACAGGTCATGTTTTCAAGATTTCCTTAGCATTGAACAAGGTGCTGGAATCATTCTGTGCAGGTGATTAAATTATCACCTGTGCAATACAAGGAAATCCTGAAAACAGGACCTGTTTGCGGTCCTTGAGGAATGCAGTTTGACACCCCTGCTCTAGGAGGCGCTGTTCTTACACATCTGCGCAGATCAACCTGCTTCTTTGCCTTCAGTGAAGTCACCAAGTAAGTGACAAGTTTACAGCCGGGAAAGTGGCTGTCACCAACCAAGACTGACAGCTGTGCGCCTGGGGTGGAAGTACCTACCATTGCATTAGAGGAGTCAATTAATCAGTAAAGCATCGACTGCGCCTCGCACCGTCCATGATGTTTTCCAAAACTCATTAATTTGCTGCTTATTGAATTCTAGGTAAAAAAAAAAAAAAGAAAAAGTGCAGCAACTTTACAAGAGTAAATCAGTTATTACTGCTGTAAGCACCGATGGGAAGAGTTGGGCTCACTGTGCAATCTTGGAAGGTAAAGGAGATAAATAATCATACATGCCCCCCAATATGGCAGCCGTCGCAGCTCTAAAGGGGAGAAACCTACTGATACGTCCACACTAAAAAGGACCCAGAATTAAATACTTTACGTATATCCCAATAAAACACACGGATCAGGCATAAAAATAAAGCCCAACAAAAAGGAGCCCGTAAAATCAAATATCCATTGAAAGAGCCATAAAATTAATGTACAGCCATAGAAAGCTATTCCGCTACTTGCCACAGTAAAAACACAGACAAAAAAAAAATATATATAATGGACTAGAGAGTTATAGATAATTATCACTTAAGATAATTTGTGACCAGTGTCCTGTATAATGCACCTCGCTACCAAAAGAGTATAACACCGAATCACTAGAATTCTTACATGGGTATCTGTGGGGGGCCGTGTGCCCCTCTGTCCCTATTATATATTTACTATACTACAACCCCTGGCAAAAATTATGGAATCACCGGCCTCGGAGGATGTTCATTCAGTTGTTTAATTTTGTAGGAAAAAAGCAGATCACAGACATGGCACAAAACTAAAGTCATTTCAAATGGCAACTTTCTGGCTTTAAGAAACACTAAAAGAAATCAAGAACAAAAAAATGTGGTAATCAGTAATGGTTACTTTTTGTAACCAAGCATAGGGAAAAAATTATGGAATCACTCAATTCTGAGGAAAAAATTATGGAATCACCCTGTAAATTTTTATACCCAAAACTAACACCTGCATCAAATTAGATCTGCTCGTTAGTCTGCATCTAAAAAGGAGTGATCACACCTTGGAGAGCTGCTGCACCAAGTGGACTGACATGAATCATGGCTCCAACACAAGAGATGTCAATTGAAACAAAGGAGAGGATTATCAAGCTCTTAAAAGAGGGTAAATCATCACCCAGTGTTGCAAAAGATGTTGGTTGTTCACAGTCAGCTGTGTCTAAAATCTGGACCAAATACAAACAACATGGGAAGGTTGTTAAAGGCAAACATACTGGTAGACCAAGGAAGACATCAAAGCGTCAAGACCGGAAACTTAAAGCAATATGTCTCCAAAACAGGAAATGTTCAACAAAACAAATGAACGAATGGGAGGAAACTGGAGTCAATGTCTGTGACCGAACTGTAAGAAACCGCCTAAAGGAAATGGGATCTCGATTTTTCCAAAGCGTTTGATACCGTGCCGCACAAGAGGTTGGTACACAAAATGAGAATGCTTGGTCTGGGGGAACATGTGTGTAAATGGGTTAGTAACTGGCTTAGTGATAGAAAGCAGAGGGTGGTTATAAATGGTATAGTCTCTAACTGGGTCGCTGTGACCAGTGGGGTACCGCAGGGGTCAGTATTGGGACCTGTTCTCTTCAACATATTCATTAATGATCTGGTAAAAGGTTTACACAGTAAAATATCGATATTTGCAGATGATACAAAACTATGTAAAGCAGTTAATACAAGAGAAGATAGTATTCTGCTACAGATGGATCTGGATAAGTTGGAAACTTGGGCTGAAAGGTGGCAGATGAGGTTTAACAATGATAAATGTAAGGTTATACACATGGGAAGAGGGAATCAATATCACCATTACACACTGAACGGGAAACCACTGGGTAAATCTGACAGGGAGAAGGACTTGGGGATCCTAGTTAATGATAAACTTACCTGGAGCAGCCAGTGCCAGGCAGCAGCTGCCAAGGCAAACAGGATCATGGGGTGCATTAAAAGAGGTCTGGATACACATGATGAGAGCATTATACTGCCTCTGTACAAATCCCTAGTTAGACCGCACATGGATTACTGTGTCCAGTTTTCGGCACCGGTGCTCAGGAAGGATATAATGGAACTAGAGAGAGTACAAAGGAGGGCAACAAAATTAATAAAGGGGATGGGAGAACTACAATACCCAGATAGATTAGCGAAATTAGGATTATTTAGTCTAGAAAAAAGACGACTGAGGGGCGATCTAATAACCATGTATAAGTATATAAGGGGACAATACAAATATCTCGCTGAGGATCTGTTTATACCAAGGAAGGTGACGGGCACAAGGGGGCATTCTTTGCGTCTGGAGGAGAGAAGGTTTTTCCACCAACATAGAAGAGGATTCTTTACTGTTAGGGCAGTGAGAATCTGGAATTGCTTGCCTGAGGAGGTGGTGATGGCGAACTCAGTCGAGGGGTTCAAGAGAGGCCTGGATGTCTTCCTGGAGCAGAACAATATTGTATCATACAATTATTAGGTTCTGTAGAAGGACGTAGATCTGGGTATTTATTATGATGGAATATAGGCTGAACTGGATGGACAAATGTCTTTTTTCGGCCTTACTAACTATGTTACTATGTTACTATGGATTTACATACAGAAAAGCTAAACGAAAGCCGTCATTAACACCTAAACAGAAAAAAACAAGGTTACAATGGGCTCAGGAAAAGCAATTGTGGACTGTGGATGACTGGATGAAATCAGTGATGAATCACGAATCTGCATTGGGCAAGGTGATGATGCTGGAACTTTTGTTTGGTGCCGTTCCAATGAGATTTATAAAGATGACTGCCTGAAGAGAACATGCAAATTTCCACAGTCATTGATGATATGGGGCTGCATGTCAGGTAAAGGCACTGGGGAGATGGCTGTCATTACATCTATATATATAATTGTCTAAGGGTCACTTCCGTCTGTCTGTCCTTCTGTCTGTCACGGATATTCATTGGTCGCAGCCTCTGTCAGTCATGGAAATCCAAGTCGCTGATTTGCCACGACCAATCAGCGACGGGCACAGTCCGGAAGAAAATGGCCGCTCCTTCCTCCCCGCAGTCAGTGCCCGGCGTCCACATACTCCCCTCCGGTCAGCGCTCACACAGGGTTAATGGCAGCGTTGACCGTGATGTAACGCACTCGGTTAACGCTGCTATTAACCCTGTGTGACCAACTTTTTACTATTCATGCTGCCTATGCAGCATGAATAGTAAAAATATCTAATGTTAAAAATAATTTTAAAAAAAATAGTTACATACTCACCCTCCGGGTGGACCCCGGATCGAAGCGGCCGGTTACGGATGCTCCTCGCGACGCCCCGGTGACCGCTGCATGCATTGCGGTCTCGCGAGATGATGACGTGCGGTCTACGTCATCATCTCGCGAGACCACATTGCAAGCTTCAGACCGGAGCGAGCGACGAGGATCCATAATCGGCCGCTTCGAACCGGGGTCCACCCGGAGGGTGAGTATGTAACTATTTTTTATTTTAATTCTTTTTTTTTTAACAGGGATATGGTGCATACTACGTGACTGGGCAGTATACTACGTGGCTCTGTGCTATATACTACGTGACTGTGCTGTATACTACGTGACTGTGCTGTATACTATGTGACTGGACAATATACTACGTCGCTGTGCAATATACTACGTGGCTGGGCAATATACTACGTGGCTCTGTGCTGTATACTACATAGCTGGGCAATATACTACGTGGCTGGGCAATATACTACGTGGCTGGGCAATATACTACGTGGCTCTGTGCTGTATACTATGTGGACATGCATATTCTAGAATATCCAATGCGTTAGAATCGGGCCACCATCTAGTCTTCAATAAATGCACAAGTTTATGTTGATATTTTGGACACTTTTCTTATCCCATCAATTGAAAGGATGTTTGGGGATGATGAAATAATTTTTCAAGATGATAAAGGACAGGCCGGAGCGAGCCGCCCCCTCCCCCCCACGGCTAAGCGAAGGCCAGCATGACAATGGGTTGGAGAGGAGGGGGTGGGGCTGAAAGGGTTAACAGTATAGGGGGCGGGGGAGATAGTTGAAGAGAGGGTTAGGGAAGTGTCAGGGGGCGGGGGCCGGTCAGTTCCCGCTCACCAGCACTGAAAGCAGCAGCATGTCAGGTGTGGACGCTGTGCTGCAGAGCCTGAGGGCGGCTGCAGCCTCTCGGCCTCCCGGATGGCTGGAGGCGCAGGTGCCCACCTGCTGGACGGCGGCGCCGGCGGTGGGCCGGCGGCAGCGGATCCCCTCCGGCGGTCCCCCATCTTGATCGGCGCGCTCGGCGGACACGGCCCCCCGAGCGCCTATCGCCGGATCCTGGGCCTAGCGCCCCCCGCAGGCGTAGGAGCCCCTTCCGGGACCCTCCAGGCCGGGCGCCGGTAAGAGCAGCGGCGAGTAGGCCCTGGCCTGGGAGGAATCCGACTGCCAGGGGGGCGCAGCGGCGGTTGCTAGGCCCTCACCTCGTGGTGCGGTGGGGGCGGAGCCAAGACGCGCCGGGCAGCGCTTGGGGCCTAGAGCAGCGGGAGGCCGCGGCGGTGCCGGTTCCGCCGTGCGGTCTGCCTCGGCGGTGAGAGCGGGGCCCAGAGGAGCGGTGGATGGAAGCGGGGCGGGTGGCCCGAGGCAGGACGGCGCTGGGTCGGCCCCTACTACAGTGGCGGGGGGTCCCCCTGCTCCAGGGCCTTGGAGCGGACAGCCTCTTACGGCGGCCTGGACTGCGGCTGGCGCCGGTCAGCAAGATGTGCCCTCGCCGGTCCAGGCGGCGTCTCCCCCCATCGCGGGGAGTCCGAATCCAGTGTCCCACGGGCCAGCTGCGTCTGGGAGCAGCGGGTCTGACGGACACCTCCAAGGCACATCGTTGGACGGGTCGGTGGCGGATTGGGCCGTTCGTGGACGTCCGGATACCAGCACTCCGGCTGGAGGGACCACAGATCCCTTGCAGCCCGGTGAGTATGCGTCTGTGTCTCGTGCTTGTTCTTATGATGCTAGTGCGCCTGCGTTTAGTGGTGGTCAGGGAGCGCTTAGCGGCGTAGCTGCGGCAGGGGTAGCAGGCGGCGGTGAAGCGGCAGGGGTGCGGGAGCTTTTGGTTAATGTGCAGAACCTGCTAGCTAGATTGGATCGTGATGTGGCTCCGCAGGGTTTTTTGGGTGCTTGGTCTGGTGTAACACGGAGTCCGGTTAGTGCGGCAGCAGCGCAGGCCGAGGTTGCGGAGCCAGTTTCGGTTTCTGTGCAGACTGAGAAGGAGAAGGAGTGTAGGGTCCACTTAGATGATAGGGCGCACGGCGAGGTATACGTGTGTTTTGAGGGCCCGTTGGGGGCGCATCTTAAGAAAGAGGTCAGGGAAAAGATTAGTAAGGATGAGTACGTGGAAATTTTTTCACTGCTCCCCTTGGAGAAATTTAACATTGACAAGGGGAAGAAGGAGGATTTAAAAAAGGAGGAGGAAGAAAAGCGGCGTTGGCGTTTGATTCCCCAGACTTTTGCTAATTGGCTTCAAGCTTTTGCCATTTTGGCCAGTGTTATTGGCGAGAAGGCTCCGGAGAATTGCTCGGGGCTGTTTTGCTACATGGATTCCATCAGTGAGGCTCATAGGGTGTATGGCGGTCAGGCGTGGCTGAGATACGATGAGCAGTTTAGGCAGAGAAAAGCTGTGCGGCCGGCTATTAGGTGGGACCAGAAGGATATTGGTCTCTGGTTGCGCGTGATGGCGCAGTACAAGTTCGGCCATCCCTTTCAAGGGGGGGCCGGTGGGTCCGGCCATGGATCTCAGTCCGGTGCAGGGAGCTCCTCAGGCAACGCCGGTCAGGCAGGAGGACAGAAGTTGGGTGTCTGCTGGCAATTTAATGAGGGACAGTGCAAATTTGGAAGCAATTGTAGATTTAAACATTTGTGCTCCCACTGCAGTGGTTCCTCCCACGGAGCCGCAAAATGCTTTAAGAAGGGCAAGGCAAAAGCAGGTCCAGGTAATTCCCATGGGGGAGACTCCGGTGATGGTGGAAAGGATGGTCCCTTATCTAAGTAGGTACCCGGATAAGGAAAAGGCGGCACTGTTACTGTCCGGTTTTACGGAAGGTTTTGTTATTCCAGCACCTCCTTTTGTGGTTCCCGTTGTTAGGAAAAATCTGCATTCAGCCTTGTTACACTCTGAGGTGGTTTCAGAGAAGTTACGTAAGGAGGTGGCTTTGGGCCGCATGGCTGGCCCTTTTGACCATGCTCCGTTTGAGGACTTAGTTGTTTCCCCTCTGGGGGTGGTCCCTAAGAAGGAAGCGGGAAAATTTCGCCTTATCCAGCACCTGTCATATCCTAAGGGTAGGTCGGTGAACGACGGCATTGATCCTGATTTGTGCTCGGTGGTTTACGCATCGTTTGATGAAGCGGTAGCTTGGGTGCAGAGATGCGGAAAAGGTGCCCTGTTGGCAAAGACGGACATAGAAGCCGCTTTTCGATTGTTGCCGGTTCATCCGTCTAGCGTTAGACTTCTTGGATGTTTTTGGGAGAAAAAATTTTTTGTTGACAGATGTTTGCCCATGGGTTGTTCGCTGTCTTGTGCTCTGTTCGAGGCGTTTAGTTCCTTTTTGGAATGGGTGGTACGGGACGTGTCTGGTTGCGATGCGGTCCTACACTACCTAGACGATTTTTTGTGCATCGGCCCGGCGGGGTCCGATTGCTGTGCAAGGATTTTGAATGCGATTGAATGGGTGGCTTCGCGGTTCGGGGTCCCGCTGGCACCGGGTAAGACGGAAGGCCCGAGTACGTGCTTGTGTTTCTTAGGCATAGTCATCGATACCGTGCGGTGGGAGTTTCGTTTGCCTGAGGACAAATTGACGGGCCTACGGGAAGACGTTGTGCGAACTGGTCGCCTGCGTAAGGTGCCTTTGCGAGACCTGCAATCTCTGCTCGGTAAGCTTAATTTCGCTTGTCGAGTCATGCCAATGGGGCGAGTTTTTTCTAGGAGGTTGGCTAGCGCTACGGCGGGAGTTAAGGCTCCTCACCATTTTGTGCGGTTATTAGCTGAGCACAAGGAGGATTTGGCAGTGTGGAGTGAGTTCCTGAAGTCATATAATGGTAGGTCGTTGTTTATGGCGGGCGTGATTGACAACGAGTCGTTGGAATTATTCACTGACGCAGCCGGAGGTTCGGGTTTTGGAGCATATTTCCAAGGGCAATGGTGCGCGGCAAAGTGGCCTGCGAGTTGGATTTCTACTGGTTTAGTTCGTAACATTGCTCTCCTGGAGATTTTCCCTATTTTGGTAGCGGTGCACTTGTGGCAAGATAATTTTCGGAACAGGCGTGTTCGTTTTCGTTGCGATAACATGGGGGTGGTTTGCGCGATTAATAGTTTGTCTGCATCTTCGCCGCCGGTGGTTTGCGTGTTACGGCGTTTGGTGCTGTTGTGTTTGAATTTGAACGCGCATGTCACAGCGTCGCATGTGCCGGGAGTTCATAACTCCATCGCTGACTCTCTTTCTCGTTTGCAGTTCGATCGTTTTCAGTCATTGGCCCCGGAGGCGGAGATGGTCGGTTTGGAGTGCCCTCCAGAACTTTGGCTAGCGGTGTCCGGGACGCTCAGGCATTGATTAAGGCGTCGTTGGCTCCCAGAACCTGGGAGGCTTATCAGGCAACTTGGCGGGAGTGGGAGTTTTTGCTAGCAGCGGAATTTGGTGGGTGGAGCTACCATGATCAGATCGGGATCCTGTTGTCATGGTTGAGCCGGGGGGCATCAGCGGGTTGGTCTCCCGCAAAAGTGTCGAGTCATGGCGGCCCTGGCCTTTGGTTGCAAATTGCGGGGTCAGGACGATATCACCAAGTCCTTTTTGGTGCAGAGGGCCGTAAGAGGTTTTAGGCGGCGGCCCAGAGGAACAGATTCTAGGAGGCCGGTGTCTTTTAACGTTTTGGAAAAATTGGGCGAAGCATTGTCATCACTGTGTTCTTCGTTTTTTGAGCTTTGTTTATTTCGGCTGGCCTTTTCATTGGCCTTTTTTGGGGCCTTTAGAGTAGGAGAGTTGGCACCAAACAAAAAAGGGCCGGGGGGTTTATTGGCCAGGGACGTATTGTTGGCTGGGGGCCAGGTGGAGTTATGGTTGCGAAGGTCAAAGTCGGATCAGGAGGGGTGGGGCAGCAGAATTGTGGTGGGCTCAGTTGCGGGGTCCGTTATGTGTCCAGTCTCTTGCCTTAGCAACTTTTGGGGCCTGCAGCCTAAGCGGGATGGGGCATTGTTATGTCACCAGGATGGTTCCTGCTTGTCTCGATACCAGTTCACGGCGGTTTTCAAAAAGGCGATTTCCTCGGTGGGGTTGGATGGGGCTTGTTTCGCCCCTCACTCCTTCCGGATAGGTGCCGCAACTGAAGCGGCAATTGGGGGATTGGAGGATTCCGCCATTCGTAGGATCGGTAGGTGGCGCTCCAACCGCTTTAGAAGTTATGTGCGGCCACAGGGGGTGGTCGATGGGGTTTTATAGGCTTTATGGAGCGTTTTGCTGCAGTAGGGGACAGTTGTTAAGTTTGTGTTTGTTTTCCAGGTCACCAAGGTTTATTGGTGTGGATTCTTGGACACTCGTACGTGCAATGGGGAGCTCTGCGAGCCGACGTTCGGACGGAGGGCAGGCAACTCGGATTTGATCGAAGCGTCGCAGTCATCCGGTGGCTCGGTTTTCGGGGTATGGCCTGGAATCGCGTGTTGCGGGAAATCCAGAACAGTGTGAGACTGGACAGAGCTCCCGACATTTTGGTTTTGCACGTGGGGGGTAACGATCTTGGGGTCCGACCTTTTCGGGAGTTGGTTAGAGACATCAAACAGGACCGTTTACGTTTGTGGGTTTTGTACCCGGGATTGACTGTCGTCTGGTCCGAAATCGTGCCGCGGAAACGGTGGAAGCACATGCAGTCTTTGCAAAAAATTGATAAGGCCCGCATAAAGGTGAACAGGGCGGTGTCTGCCTTTGTGGTTAGGAATGGGGGTGCGGCGGTCAGACATTTTGAATTGGAATCTGGAAATGGGGAGTATTGGTTGGCGGACGGCGTGCATTTGAATGCTGTAGGAATGGATTTTTGGGCTCTCGGGTTACAGGAGGGCATTGAGAAGGCCATAGCTTTTCGGTCGGGTGGGGTCTCGGGCCTTTAAGGTTTTCAAAGGCCTCTCGTTGTGGCGGTTGGGGGGAGTCCTTGGAGTTGGTGGAAATTGGTTTGGGGGGTCCATAGGTATATGGCTCCTCTGTTCTGAAGTTTATTATGTTTTGGATCTGGTGATTGGTGGTGGGGAGTTCCGGCAGGGGTGGTCGGATCTCATGTTTTTACCGCGAACAGTGAACCCTCTTGCGGGGTTTTTGGTGCTCCCGAGCCAGGCTTACAACGGCTGGGAGTAAAATATGGTTTGAGTTATGTTCACGGTATGGTTAAAATCACCAGATTCTTTTGGGCTCCAAGGACTTCCCCTAGTTTTGAAATGTATGCTTTTACATTAATTGTTAACCGTTGTTTTTGTTTAATAAACAGGCTGCTGTGGCCTACATAATTCCAAAGAAACTCTTGTCTCTGTCTTAATTGGGAGAAGGGGTTCGGGTGGTCGCGTTGGGGGAAAAAAGGTAAGGGATGGTAAGAGTGTCAGTAGGGGGTATCTCCCTCTTTCCCAAGAAGCTTCGACAATATCAGGGTCATGCATCCTGCCATAGAGCAAAAACTGTGCAAACATTCCTTGAAAAAGACACATAAGGTCAATGTCATGGCTGCAAATAGTCCGGATCTCAATCCAACTGAAAATCTTTGGTGGAAGTTGAAGAAAATGGTCCCTGACAAGGATCCAACCTGCAAAGCTGATCTGGGGACAGCAATCAGAGAAAGATGGAGGCAGAATGATGAAGAGTCCTGTGTGACCCTCAGTAAGTCCAGGCCTCAGAGACTGCAAGCTGTTATAAAGCCAGAGGTGGTGCAACAAAATACTAGTGATGGGTTGGAGGGTTTGTTTGTTTATTTTTCATGATTCCATAATTGTTCCCTATGCTTGGTTACAAAAAGTAACCATTAATGACTACCACATTTTTTGTTCTTGATTTCTTTTACTGTTTCTTAAAGCCAGAAAGTTGCCATTTGGAATGACTTTAGTTTTGTGCCATGTCTGTGATCTGATTTTTTTCTACAAAATTAAAACAACTGAATGAACATCCTCCAAGGCCGGTGATTCCATAATTTTGTTTGCCAGGGGTTGGTCCCTTCTTGTCTTTTGGTCCCTTCTTGTCTATCAGCGTTGAGGACTCCTTATTTTATTAATCATGTACCCGATGAGGGGATATAAAATTCCCTTTCCCACCACCAGATGGCGATCTGTACCATACACCCCACAATCTACACACATGGGGCCTTAAAAAGACATTTGTATACAACATAAAATGTGAAGAGGTTGATAAAAATATAAATAATTTCAACAAAAATACAGAGATAACAGACCACCAGCAAAAAATAACAGTGGAGATATCTTCTTGTATTTGTATGGGAATTGAACATTTGGTCCAAGTCAATCATGTTTAGATAGTGGCGGTGATCGGAGGTTTCACCATCTTCATGTATATTGATTGCTTACCTGCATCCTCCACCACCTGTTCACAGCCTTTCCCAGGACACAGGAGGATGGTGGTGTTTTTGTTACCAGGCTCCTTTCTTCTACGTCGCGGTACTCGCTGCTGCCAGTCATACCCCTACCACTCGAGGGAGATCCTAGGTAGCATTTCCTGAAGACAGGGCCCCTAGGAGCCAGTTGATATTTACCCTTAATTACTCCACTGCTCTAGACCACCTAAGAATTGACAAGTAGAGAGGTTTTCTGGTGCAATTTATAAGAAAACATGTTGTGCTTTATTCATCCTCCCCAGGTCCGGCACTGAATCTCCACCGCTTCCCCCAGTGTCTGTTACTGTGTGGAGCGCCGACATCATGTAACAGCATCCAGAAACTGAGATCAGCGGCTCTACCTGAGCTGAGGATACAAGCAGCTGATCCCAGTGACTGTCAGCAGCGTTGTCGTTGTGATGTTAATGCTGCAGACAATAACCGACACCGGTAGAAGTGAAGACTCAGTGCTGGACCTGGGGAGGGTGACTGAAAAAAGCTGCACTTTGCTGGTTTTCCCTGGGGTTTGTAAACTCTCTAGAATAGGCTCGCCATATACATAACTTTGTATAAAAGTTTGCTGGGACTTGTAGTCCATTTCATTAACTAGAAACCTTCTGGCAGTTTCCTTACTCTGAAAACAACTTCCTCCAACCTCTCCAGCCTCAACTCTCTGCAAAGAGTAGAAGAAAAAAAAAGAAAAATATATTCAACTTCTTCTCCCCCCAGAGGAAAGGCAATGCTTCATACTGAGAGAAATGACTCCGACCTCAGGAGACAGAGAGTTTCCTTTGTGTAAGAAAATTACCAGATGTTATAAATAGGAAAAATAGATTCTGAGCGTCAGGAAAGCGCGCAACGCCTCGAAACCGGTCTATAATGTGAGCAGGAGGCTGCGGAAACATGCCGGCGCTAGGAGCAGAAATCCCCGATCAAGCATACCCATGACTTGAGGCGACTGCAATGTATCCTGTTGTGTGCAGACAGTGTTTACTGAGCTAGTGGGTAGAGTCCAGCTGCTGTGGCGTCTCCCACACACAGACATTAGGGATTCCAGCTCTCCTGTCTTTATATAACATGTTTAGAAGAAGCAGGAACATGGAGGACATTATACAGCAGAACTGAGCAGTGTAGCTGCGAATCCAGCACTAGGGTAAAATAAAACACTGGAAGGCAGCAGCACGTAGGATTTTATACAGAAATGCTGAACAGTGTAGCTGTGAATCCACCACTGAGGCGACAAAGCCACATAATAGAGGACATTATAAAGCAGTACCAAACTGTAATGTTGAATCAAGCACTGGGTTGAATAAGGAAAAATCTAGACAGATGCATCATGGAGAAAATTTGTACTATATATCATTATCAAGCAAATTTGATATGAATTCAGTCTGGGATGAAAGATTGAGAAAAAAAAAATCACTAAATACAAAAGAACAGCAACATGGAAGACATCGTACAACAGTGCTGAGCTTCCAGCTGTGATGTGTGAAACATTCACTAGAAAGCAGCAGCATTGAGGTAATTAATCAGCAGTAATAAGCAGTGTAGCTGTGTTTTCATCTCCAGGGTACTATACTTACAAGAAAGCTGCAGACAGGTCTGATTGCTTGTGCCCCAGTCTTTCTTACTCTGCTCTTCCCAGTCCAACATGAATAGGAGACATTGTGTGACCAATCGGCCGGCTGCTTATTTCTATGGCAGCACCAAAAAGCTCCGATCCACATGAAGGAGCTGTGGAAACCCAATTCACAAGCACTGATCCACTGATCCAGACTGTAGATGGATTTAGGAGCAGAATTTGTCCCAAAGTCTGCAGTTAAGAAATGAAACTGTGAAATACTGTAAATAAGACAGAACTATTTTGCTGTGATGAGCTCACAGAGCATGGCCTACACTGACACACTGTAACAAGATATCATAAGTGTGGAAGTAGTGAAGGAAGGAAGGAAGGAAGGAGTGATTGACAAATTTGGGATGCAAACCTGAAATTTACTCCCTTGGCACCCTAGGTAGAAATGTTTTGTTAGCTGGGAGCGAGCTCTGTGCTGCTGGGAGTGAGCTCTGGACAAAATCAGTTTCCTTCCCCTTCTGGCAGCAATCCCTTCTTATTTCCCATGTAAAAGGACTCTTCGCAGTCACACTGTAGAAACTTTATTTCTTTGTGAAAAGCAGGCAGAAACCTATTTTCATTGGCCGCCCTGCAGTAAACCTCAGTTCACAATATGAAGTTATAATATGGAATCATGACTGTGGGGGTGACCGAGTGGGAGCATCAAACCGACCAGACCCTCCCAAATTGTGCCCTATGGGATCACCAGGCCTTGATTTGTGCATGTTGGGAGTTGCAGTTTAATAGAGACATCACTTGGGTCTAATAAAAATGTCTGTAATGCTACGTTCACATTTGCGTTGTTGGGCGCAGCGTCGTCGACGCAACCCACATCGCATATACACAACGCAGCATTTTGTGACGCATGCGTTGTCATAAAATAGTAAAGTTCAGGAAATTTGGCGCAGGGAAAACGCGACAAGTAGCGTCGCTGCGCCCTGTCTGGTGCGTCAAAATGACGCATGCGTTGTAAAACGCATTACAACGCATACCGGCGCATGTCCATGCGCCCCCCATGTTAAAGATAGGGGCACATGACGCATGCATCGGTATCCGTCGACGACGCTGCGCCCAACAACGCAAATGTGAACACAGCGTAACTTGGGACGTACCTAAGAAATAAGGCTGGGGTAATGGGGGCAGTGCCGGGGTAATGGGCACAGTGCCAGGGTAATGGGCACAGTGCCAGGGTAATGGGAAAAGAGCTGGGGTATGCCGGGGTAATGGGGACAGTGCCGGAACAATGGGGACAGTGCCAGGGTAATAGGGCACTGCCCCCAATTGCAGCACACGGCACCCGCTTTCTATTGGAAGAGTCCCTTATTTGGAAGCAGAGGGGGCTACAAACTGTACATACATAATATAGGATGGAGCGTCTTTGGGGGAAGGGAAGGGGCACGGCGAAGCTGATCACTTAATACATCTCACAATTTAGAAAAAAATAGAGACAGTTTAATAACAGGCTGTCAGGTTAATCAGAAACGATTTCTTAATTACACGTGAACAAGGCTGACATGTTCCCGTCACGAACTGCGGAGGCATAACAGCCATGAACAATAAGACAAGCGCCACGTAACCCGTGAAGATCCAGGCAGCGAAAATCGTACAAAAGGGTTAATGGGTGTAAAAACCACCAAAAGTTCACTCCAAAAGGGAGAGAGTGGGAAGGGTTCAGACTCAGATGGCAAAACCAGCGGGTCTTGTAATCCAACCGCTGGGAGCTGTAGTCCTCCACTTAGGTTGTGCAACAGAGAGAGAGCTTGTGATGAACAGATATTTGATACATGGATCACATTTGGTACATTTTGTTTTTTCTTCAATTCCCCAGTTTCCGAGATCTCAACTTGCTGCCAATAAATGGAAACCTGTTCACACCTGGCTGCAGGTTCTTGTAGAGAATCAATGCTCGTCTGTCCTGGTTTCCATGGTGATAGAACTCTACCGATACAAAGTAACACATTTTGAAAGCAGAACGAGAGACCGCTAAAAGATAAACCCCCAAAAAATAAACAAAAAAAGTTGCTCACTGACTGCAAGCAGAGATCCTGAATATGGCAATGAATTGAAACATACAGGTCCATATTAAGACGGACATTTCATAAGATAAATAAGTACAAAAAAAAGTATGTGGGAGTAAATTTAGCCAAATGTAGTGATATCTATGCTACTTATGAACTATATTAGATTTGCACCAAAACTTGGACCATTTCTGGCTTAAAAAATAATAACAATAATAGGCCATATTAGTATTAGTAGTATTTATTTATATACATGAGGCCATATCTACTTCTATCTAAAGTCACAAGCTCTCGCACCATCATTCGCTACTTTTTTAGCTCAACCTTGCTAAAATATATTAAAAAGCTGCAAAACTGCGGATTACGCAACAATATTTTAATGAGATCAGACCCCTTTAAAATTCCAATACATGCAACGATGTTGTTAACAATTTAAAGGGATGCCCCACCCAAAATCCTATTACTATATCAGTAAATGATAGAGATAAGATGGTCTGAACCCCGTAAGTTCTCTCCGTCCTTTCCATGCCCTCATGTTACTCCCAGATTAGTCTGACTGGTTGCTAGGGAAATATTGTCTGACAACCCCATAGACAAAGGTGCTGCTGTATCCATAGCAACCAGCCTTCCTATTCTGCTGACAGCTGGATTGGCACCAAGAAGAAAAAGGGAGAAGGCGGCAACAGATTTTGATTGACATGACAGATTGCAATCTCTGCACAGCGCTGTGGAATATGTTGGCGAAATAAATGCAATTATACAAGTCCTTGAAAAGTTACTGATGCTGTAGCCAGTCCCTGCCACTGGAGGGCAGTACAATCCCATCAGCATTGCCCTCTGAGGCTTTGCAGTAATGACCTGGTTAACCCTTTATGATTATTTCTCTTGGATCAGTGCAGACGCAGAACTGCCCGATACAATTTATATCTACAAATAAAGCGCCGGCATCGGCTTCCAGGAAATTAAACTGAATGCATTTGGGCTGAATGGCTTAGTATCTCCATAATCAAGACGGGGCACGGGGGAGTCATTTCTAAATTATCTATTTCACTGGGTAAAGAACATAAAGCTGCATCAGGAGCGGTTCTCATCCCCGAGGCTGTATCATGCTGGCAAGGTGGGCGCGTATATAAAGGAGGCCTTGTTACTTTATAGAATGTTTGCTCTATGAATCTCTCTCCCAGGTCCAGCCATATCCAGGTTATTGATATCATGCACACAGCCGGACGTATCAGGCCACACTTTATAGCCCTAGAATGGCGTTGGATGCCACCATTCCAAAATGTCCCTGGTTTCACCCTAAATGATGATGCGGAACATCTATGAGGAACCAGAGCCCAGAAAAGAAGCAGAAATAGTCACCCGGTCTCCTTGGGTTCCAAAACCTGGTGTAACAGTATCTGCGCCCCTACGGGACCAACAATAACTAAAGACGACAAAAAATAAGGTCACTGAGCGTCATGATATGGACTTCCATTGTAGAGCAGCCAGAAAGTTCTTCACGGCAGGGCCAGTCAATCATATACACCTAACCATTATTATGTATACCCCTCCTTACATGTAAAGCGCCATGGAATAAATGGCGCTGTAACAATAAATAATAATAATAATAATAACCACCTGCTTGTTCACCCTCTATCTCCGCTGCCCCTCTTCTTTGATTGACAGGGCAGATAGATGGAGAATAAGGAGGCAGGAAGGTGTATATCAATGGCCCCAACATGGAGCTCCTGTACTTGGTTTGAACAGTCCTTCTGTGCTGACAGTGTCCCTTTAAGGGTATGTGCCCACGCTGCGGATTTTCCTGCGGATTTTTCCACAGCAGATTTGGAAAATCCGCAGTGCAAAACCACTGTGGTTTTCTCTGCGGATTTTCTTGCGGTTTCTTCTGCGGTTTTTCACCAGCAATTTCCTATTGGTGCTGGTTGCAAACCGCTGAGGAATCCGCACAAACAATTGACATGCTGCGGAAAATAATCCGCAGCATGTGCACAGCGTTTTTTTTCCCCCTTAGGTTTACATGGTACTGTAAACTTTGGGAAAACTGCTGCGGATCCACAGCGGTCAAATCCGCTGCAGATCCGCAGCAAAAACCGCAGCGTGTGCACACAGCCAAAAGGTGTCGTCGGTGATATTCCATAGATGGCGCAGTCAGGGTACATGATCATCAGGTATCTGCCAATGCAATGTCAAAGGTCATTAATACCGCTGACCTATCGGTGCGGAAGTCAGTGAGGATGGATAACTCCCATCATGGGTTCTCCAGCTATGATGCCGTCCAAGTTTTTGGCAAGAAATTGGGGAGAGTGATCAATGCAATGATCAGCCAAGAGAACAAACTAGTGGAAAAGTGGAAGCGCCCAATCACAGTCATCCAGACGAGTGTGTCCTGCATCAACACATGTTAGGACTGGACTGATCTTCTGTTTAAGACAATGTAACACCAAATGTGAGCTCAACCTCATCCAACACTCTTGGCATCAACCAGGACTTGAAGCAGCATCGTTAGGAGTGTACATAGAAATCAGGGGACACATCGCAAAAATCCTAATTGCCTCCCACCCCCTACTCCGAAACCAATCTAAAAACTTCATGGACTAGACAGCGCTACAGGAGGGCGAACGTCCGAACAAGACAGCGTTCGGGGCATGTATTGCAGAGCTCACTCAGTAATCCTGCCCCTATTGAAGCCCCTTAGGCTATGTTCACACCATGCATTTTGCTGCGGTTTTTTTAATGCAAAGTTTAAGTTGCTTACAAACAGCAGGTTTTGCTTAGTTTTTGCTGCATTTTTGTCAGGGTACATTTGTCTCTTTTGCATGCTAATAAAGTTTAGTGTATAAAAAAAAAAATTATCTGACTCAACTTCATCAGGTTTTGGCACCAAAAAGGCAGCAAAATCTGATACCTGGGCTTTTCCATTGTTTTTTGCAGTACAAATTGAGGGGTGAAAAACGCTTCAAAAATGCTGAAAGAAGTGACACGCTGCATTTTGCAGAAGCGCAACTCTGACAAAATAGGAAAAACAAGGTGTGTGCATAAAGTTTCTGAAATCTCAAAGACTTTGCTGATACTGTGAAATGCAGCTGAAAATTTGCATTAAAAAACACAGCAAAAAAAAAAAAGATGCAAAATTGCAACATGTGAATATAGCCTTAGTGTGCTCACCCACTATGACACCCCTTCATGGCTCCAATAGGGTATGATACCCTCACAGTGAATTCTTCCACAGCACCCCCCTCACAGACATTATGATGACCGTCCAGTACTCCCTGCAAGGCCTGATGCCTCCAAGTGCCGGTATCAATGGGAAAAAAACATCCTAGGAGAGCAGCACACGGCTCCATATAATGGCATGCTTCGTATCAAGATGGTCAACAAGTACAGATGGAGATTATATCTAGGGTGCACATACTTTTATACAAGCCTAAACTGTGACCAAAATGGTCCATAGTTGCCCATTTTGGAGCCGTCTCCATCATTGTATGCCCCTGCCCCCAGTTGTCATCTTGGGTTGTGAAAGAGAGAATGGCTAATTAAATCATTTATTAAACCTTACATAGGCCAGCTCAGATGTATTGTGGCAAGATGGTGATTTTGCCCTGGAATGAATTCTTGGAATGTGAAGCAGATACTGAACATTGGATGGAATACCATACATACAGTGGAGTTGGCAAGGACCTATCATAGACTGACACTGGCTGTTCAGAAGTTGTACAACACCCACTTTCTGCCTGTTACAAGATTCTTTGTTCTAAGAATAAAGTTCAGTTGTGTGCCAACTTCTGCTGGGAGAAGAGCATGCATCCGATTCTGTATCCGATGTCTATCTTCTAAGCATGCACCCAGCTCATTTAGGTCAGGAACAAGCAATCACTAAAGGTCTCACCTTAAGAGATCACCCCAACAGGGTGTAGCCCATAACCTAAATATCTGTAGACTGGATGTCGTAAATTAACTCCCCATATGTCTGAGACACCATCAGAGAGGGCACTTCACAACACTATATATAACTAATCCCACACAAATATTGGTGGGATGAAAGAAGAGATCCCATGATAAAAACCAAATGTTTATTAGTATTCTTTTAAAAGTTTAACTATAAAAAAGCAAAATGACCGTAGGGGACACTAAAAGACAAGGAACAATATAAGTAATCCGTACTCAATAACACTCAGATTTTGCAAGTGAATATTGCACTCCAGAATAATAAAGGAAGATCGTTCACCCAGTGGCTTAATACGTCCAATACATATACCGCTTACAGATCCCCATATACCCACCATGGGGCAACCTCACAATCACTAACACAGTGGCTATATTTTAGAGTATCAGTGGTTATAGGAAATCCTGAGCTGACCGCACTGGAGCAACTTAACGGACCATAATATCCATAGCTGTATAAAGAGATGGTATTACCTCGTACTAGATGGCGTCCCCTCACCCCGACGCGTGTTTCGCCTCCTGCTTATTCTGGCAAAATCTGAGTGTTATTGAGTACGGATTACTTATTTTGTTCCTTGTCTTTTGGTGTCGCCTACGGTCATTTTGCTTTTTTATTGTTAAACTTTTAAAAGAATACTAATAAACATTTGGTTTTTATCATGGGATCTCTTCTTTCTTCCCACCAATATTTGTGTGGGATTAGTTATATATATGGATGTCGTAAATGTCTGAACGGCAGAAAATCTGCATGACTTTACCGGAGCTTGTGCTGTCAGACCCCCGCACAGTAATGAAGTTTGGCAGAAAATATCTGCTGTAAATTACATGTTTGCTTTTTCCATTTTCAACAATCACAAAATGACAGAAATGAAACATTCAAGTTTTCTACCAGAACGTCAACTTTCATCAAAGAGAGGGAGAAAAAATAATTAGTTACTGGTAGAAAAGAAACAAAATTACTTTAACAGAGTTTAGACTATAAGGAAATAAGAGAGTGTCACGGTAACAACTGAGCCCCCAATCGCTGCACCCATTCACCCCCCCCCCAATGGAAATGAGGTGATCATGGTCCCGACCACCACTTTAACACATAGGTGGCTGACCAGAAGTGGCCATTCTCCACAGAAATTAATGGTTGTAGATTCTACAAGCATAACAGGAAATTTTTTGGAACAATTATGGAGTGCAATGCGCTAACCACACCGCAGAAATGTACTCCATGATCAGGCCCTCTTTTCCCAACCACTGAATGTGCGTTTAGTCGCTGGAGGTCTGTTGGATGATGGAGCATCCTAGTGCCCAGCACAGGAAACCTCCAGGGAGCGCTCGTGTTCCTGAAGGCTTTGGCACAAAAACCGCGTCAAAACCGCGTCAAAAAATGCATGCGGATTTCATGCGGAAATCTGCCAGAAATGTCCGGATTTTCACAGGAATTTTCTGCATGAATTCCTGAACGTGTGCACATAGCCTTAATCTTCCAGGAAGTCTCCCCTCTTTTTTTTCTGAGTCTCCTGGACCTTCCACATTGTTGTAAAGTATGGACAATACAATCATTTCATCCATAGGGGGCACTCTTCTCTATCTGACCCCAGGTTACAAGTGAGTGCAGAAAACCACAATACAGCACAGATGTCTCACAGCAACAATGTATCAGATTATAGGACACCTGGAGGATTGCTATTTATTAAACATATTGAAATAACTTCTAAACTTTGTATCAACTGTAAAAAAAAAACACAGTAATGTTAGGATTTCCATAGAGGCTGGGAGCACAGTAGTTTACTATGTGATAATGCAGATAAATGTATTATTGTATTGTATTTGCCATGGGCAGAGAAGCATACAAATCCTGATGTAACTTACACTTTGCAAAACTACAACTACCAGCATTTCCCAACAAGTGAAGACTGGGAATTGTAGTTACATCATAGCCAAAGAAATACAGTTTGGAGATCACAGCGTTGGTTCAGTTTTCACATCCGTGTCCATATAATGCTGCATACAGAGCTGCTGGGAACATTGACTTCCATGGGACAGTGTGAGATGATATTGACACACGGCCGAAAATCTGTTCTGTTCAATTAATATTTTCCTTGCAGCTGACACAAACCTGAGTCCCATCTACAAAGTATCCTGTTACGTACACAGAAAATTAGCTTACAGTATGGAGGACTCTGACCTTTCCTTGACTTCCACCTCATTATTGTCATTAGGGAAAGCAGCCCTGGGCTCCACGCTGCATCTCACATTGACCTGCACTGCCCTAATCCACACCTATCACCTGCAGCACCTGTAATACAAAACCCGAGCTCAGGCCTCATGCAAAATCTGGGCCGGCGTCTGATCTGTGCAGTCACCACAAGAGATCAGCTGGTCAGTATAAAACATGAAAGATATCAAGAAACTGCATCCAAAGAGGGAGCCGGACCTGAGCCTCCAGGAGTGGAACAAATAGAGGAAAGGTATAATAGAAACATATGCACCACTTCTGCATTTATCACCCACTCCTGGTTTTGGCTACAAACACTGATGTAAAATACTGACCAAATACTGATAGTGTGAAAGCAGATTTACTCTGCAAAGAAAAAAAAGTTGCAGCCAATAGTAAAAGTGAAAAACAGAAACTTTGTAATGTATCTCATCATAGAAATCTGTTTCTTTCTCCCCCAGGAATGACCGTTCATTCTCAAAAGTCTCAATTCCTTGGTAACATCTGTGACCAGTGGATACAGGTTTTCCTTTTACTGAGATAAGAGATGACGGTTGGTGCTTATGAAGTTCTATGGAGACCTGCGCTTGTCATTGCAAGAGAACTTGCAGCAGCATGTCTGTGTCGGCCTCTAGCTCGCCGCACGTTCGCCATAGAATTTGTGAGCACTAGCTGTCACTGCATATCTCAGGGCAGCACGGTGGCTCAGTGGTTAGCACAGCAGCCTTGCAGCGCTGGGGTCCTGGGTTCAAATCCCACCAAGGACAACATCTGCAAAGCGTTTGTATGTTCTCTCTGTGTTTGCGTGTGTTTCCTCCCACATTCCAAAGACATACAGATAGGGAATTTAGATTGTGAGCCCCGTCGGGGACAGCGATGATAATGTGTGCAACCTGTAAAGCGCTGCGGAATATGTTAGCGCTATATAAAAAATAAAGATTATTATTAATGGGGGATTCTGTCTTCACTGAATATAGATTTTACACATGAACTGAGAGTGAACATCAGTCTAGGAGGAGAAATAAGTTTTCTCCTTTCTTAGGCCTTAAAGCTATAGAGGAGAGATATCATGATTGGGACCCTACACCTCAATATTACTCAGAGCACAGAACTTCAGGATGTCTATAATGCACTGAATTCTGTTACATTACCCCAACTGACAGTATGAGGACCCTACAGCGCTCCCAGCAAACTACGACGCCTCCTTAGTCCACATAGACCCCCACACAGTGTGATGACCCTACAGCACTACACAGCCCCTCCTACAGACGGTATAAAGACTGTACAGTGCTTTCAGGAAAGTATGATGCCTCCTTAGTCCACACAGACGGTATGAGGACCCTACAGCGCTCCAAGCAAAGTATGAGGCCTCCTTAGTCCACACAGCCCCCCATACAGACAGTATGAGGACCCTACAGTGCTCCAAGCAAAGTATGAGGCCTCCTTAGTCCACACAGTCCCCTATACAGACAGTATGAGGACCCTACAGCACTCTCAGCACAGTATGGTGCCTCCTTTGTCCACACAGCCCCCCATACAGACAGTATGAGGACCCTACAGCACTCTCAGCACAGTATGGTGCCTTCTTTGTCCACACAGCCCCCTATTCAAACAGTATGAGGACCCTGCAGCACTACCTGCAAAGTATGGTGCCTCCTTTGTCCACACAGATGGTATGAGGACCCTACAGCGCTCCAAGCAAAGTATGATGACTCCTTAGTCCACACAGCCCCCCATACAGACAGTATGAGGACCCTACAGCACTCTCAGCACAGTATGGTGCCTCCTTTGTCCACACAGCCCCCCATACAGACAGTATGAGGACCCTACAGCACTCTCAGCACAGTATGGTGCCTCCTTAGTCCACACAGATGGTATGAGGACCCTACAGCGCTCCAAGCAAAGTATGATGACTCCTTAGTCCACACAGCCCCCCATACAGACAGTATGAAGACCCTACAGAACTCTCAGCACAGTATGGTGCCTCCTTTGTCCACACAGCCCCCCATACAGACAGTATGAAGACCCTACAGCACTCTCAGCACAGTATGGTGCCTCCTTTGTCCACACAGCCCCCCATTCAAACAGTATGAGGACCCTGCAGCACTACCTGCAAAGTATGATGACTCCTTAGTCCACACAGCCCCCCATACAGACAGTATGAGGACCCTACAGCACTCTCAGCACAGTATGGTGCCTCCTTAGTCCACACAGCCCCCCATATAGACAGTATGAGGACCCTACAGCACTCTCAGCACAGTATGGTGCCTCCTTAGTCCACACAGCCCCCCATATAGACAGTATGAGGACCCTACAGCGCTCCAAGCAAAGTATGATGACTCCTTAGTCCACACAGCCCCCCATACAGACAGTATGAGGACCCTACAGCACTCTCAGCACAGTAGGGTGCCTCCTTAGTCCACACAGCCCCCCATATAGACAGTATGAGGACCCTACAGCACTCTCAGCACAGAGATGACTCCTTTGTCCACACAGCCCCCCATATAGACAGTATGAGGACCCTACAGCGCTCCAAGTATGATGACTCCTTTGTCCACACAGCCCCCCATATAGACAGTATGAGGACCCTACAGCGCTCCAAGTATGATGACTCCGTAGTCCACACAGCCCCCCATACAGACAGTATGAGGACCCTACAGCACTCTCAGCACAGTATGGTGCCTCCTTAGTCCACACAGACGGTATGAGGACCCTACAGCGCTCCAAGCAAAGTATGAGGCCTCCTTAGTCCACACAGCCCCCCATACAGACAGTATGAGGACCCTACATCACTCTCAGCACAGTATGGTGCCTCCTTTGTCCACACAGCCCCCCATATAGACAGTATGAGGACCCTACAGCGCTCCAAGTATGATGACTCCTTAGTCCACACAGCCCCCCATACAAACAGTATGAGGACCCTGCAGCACTACCTGCAAGGTATGAGGCCTCCTTAGTCCACACAGACCCCCACAATTTCTCACTGATAAAATAGAAAACTTAAAAACGACTCTTCCAGCCCTTTGCCCACGATGTCCTGCTTTGCTCAGTGCGGATTGAGGCTCTGCACAGCAGGTGGGATCTGGGGACCTCATCGGGCCTACTGCGCTGAGACTCAGATGCTCAGGCTGAATTGTCGCGGCTTCCTCCTCCTCCACTATTGTGTTCAAGTTTATCCGCATCCTCAGGTTACTACGACAAGTTTCAAAAAAGTGTTGCAACGTTTCAAGAGGTTTTACACCAGAAATCTGACTCCGACCACTTCATGAAACAGGTTTAAGGTGAATATTTCAGGAGTGCTGGTGTCACAGTTCCCCATGTATATTGGTTAAGAAAAAGCAAAAAGTTTCTACAAAAAGTTGCAGATGATAATTCTTCCAAGTTCGCGCAGTTGCTGCTGGAGGGGGCGTTTACTGTAAACTGTAGCCCTGCAGTGTGCTCGGGGGTCTCCAGAGGTAAAACTCGTCCCATCTCTGCTGCATTTATATGCAAAAAGCAAATTCCAGATTTTCTTTTCAAGATCTCATCGGATGCACAGAGGGCCTCGTAAGCAGCAATTAAAACACACACAGGCGGCAAAGTTAATTTTTTTTTTATTATTAATGTCAACATAAAAAAGCTCCGGATTTCTCTGCTAATTAAGCTGTTCCTTTGAAGCATTCAGTAACCACACAGAACGAGCCGAGGAGATTATGCAGCACTAAGTCCTGGGAGAAGCGCTACTCTGTCTTATGGAAAAAAATAAGAATTAACCCTTTAAATCAAAGATCAGCTCAGAAAACGTGTGACACCCTCCCCCCCCTCCCCCCAGAAGAAAACAAACTGATCTGGATTCATTACAAAAAGAAAGAAAAATGCTGCAAATATCTAATTATATACAGAATAGTCCCAGGTTATACCAACTGTACATATATAATTATATACAGGATATGCCCAGGTTATATCAGCTATACATATATAATTATATACAGGAGATGCCCAGGTTATAGCGGCTGTACATATATCATTATATACAGGAGATGCCCAGGTTATACCAGCTGTACATGTATAATTATATACAGGAGATGCCCAGGTTATACCAGCTGTACATATATAATTATATATAGGAGATACCCAGGTTATTCCAGCTGTACATATATAATTATATCCAGGAGATACCCAGGTTATTCCAGCTGTACATATATAATTATATATAGGAGATACCCAGGTTATTCCAGCTGTACATATATAATTATATCCAGGAGATACCCAGGTTATTCCAGCTGTATATATATAATTATACAGAGATGCCCAGGTTATACCAGCTGTACATACAGTGGGGCAAAAAAGTATTTAGTCAGTCAGCAATAGTGTAAGTTCCACCACTTAAAAAGATGAGAGGCGTCTGTAATTTACATCATAGGTAGACCTCAACTATGGGAGACAAACTGAGAAAAAAAAATCCAGAAAATCACATTGTCTGTTTTTTTAACATTTTATTTGCATATTATGGTGGAAAATAAGTATTTGGTCAGAAACAAAATTTCATCTCAATACTTTGTAATATATCCTTTGTTGGCAATGACAGAGGTCAAACGTTTTCTGTAAGTCTTCACAAGGTTGCCACACACTGTTGTTGGTATGTTGGCCCATTCCTCCATGCAGATCTCCTCTAGAGCAGTGATGTTTTTGGCTTTTCGCTTTGCAACACGGACTTTCAACTCCCTCCAAAGGTTTTCTATAGGGTTGAGATCTGGAGACTGGCTAGGCCACTCTAGGACCTTGAAATGCTTCTTACGAAGCCACTCCTTCGTTGCCCTGGCGGTGTGCTTTGGATCATTGTCATGTTGAAAGACCCAGCCATGTTTCATTTTCAATGCCCTTGCTGATGGAAGGAGGTTTGCACTCAAAATCTCACGATACATGGCCCCATTCATTCTTTCATGTACCCGGATCAGTCGTCCTGGCCCCTTTGCAGAGAAACAGCCCCAAAGCATGATGTTTCCACCACCATGCTTTACAGTAGGTATGGTGTTTGATGGATGCAACTCAGTATTCTTTTTCCTCCAAACACGACAAGTTGTGTTTCTACCAAACAGTTCCAGTTTGGTTTCATCAGACCATAGGACATTCTCCCAAAACTCCTCTGGATCATCCAAATGCTCTCTAGCAAACTTCAGACGGGCCCGGACATGTACTGGCTTAAGCAGTTGGACACGTCTGGCACTGCAGGATCTGAGTCCATGGTGGCGTAGTGTGTTACTTATGGTAGGCCTTGTTACATTGGTCCCAGCTCTCTGCCGTTCATTCACTAGGTCCCCCCGCGTGGTTCTGGAATTTTTGCTCACCGTTCTTGTGATCATTCTGACCCCACGGGGTGGGATTTTGCGTGGAGCCCCAGATCGAGGGAGATTATCAGTGGTCTTGTATGTCTTCCATTTTCTAATTATTGCTCCCACTGTTGATTTCTTCACTCCAAGCTGGTTGGCTATTGCAGATTCAGTCTTCCCAGCCTGGTGCAGGGCTACAATTTTGTTTCTGGTGTCCTTTGACAGCTCTTTGGTCTTCACCATAGTGGAGTTTGGAGTCAGACTGTTTGAGGGTGTGCACAGGTGTCTTTTTATACTGATAAGTTTAAACAGGTGCCATTACTACAGGTAATGAGTGGAGGAAAGAGGAGACTCTTAAAGAAGAAGTTACAGGTCTGTGAGAGCCAGAAATCTTGATTGTTTGTTTCTGACCAAATACTTATTTTCCACCATAATATGCAAAAAAAATGATAAAAAAACAGACAATGTGATTTTCTGGATTTTTTTTTCTCAGTTTGTCTCCCATAGTTGAGGTCTACCTATGATGTAAATTACAGACGCCTCTCATCTTTTTAAGTGGTGGAACTTGCACTATTGCTGACTGACTAAATACTTTTTTGCCCCACTGTATATAATTATATACAGGAGATGCCCAGGTTATTCCAGTTGTATATATATAATTATACAGAGATGCCCAGGTTATACCAGCTGTACATATATAATTATATACAGGAGATGCCCAGGTTATACCAGCTGTACATATATAATTATATACAGGAGATGCCCAGGTTATACCGGCTGTACATATATAATTATATACAGGAGATGCCCAGGTTATTCCAGCTGTATATATATAATTATACAGAGATGCCCAGGTTATACCAGCTGTACATATATAATTATATACAGGAGATGCCCAGGTTATACCAGCTGTACGCATATCATTATATACAGGAGATGCCCAGGTTATACCAGCTGTACGCATATAATTATATACAGGAGATGCCCAGGTTACAACAGTTGTACATACACAATTATTACTGTCCATAGCACTACATACAAGAAGATGTATAACTACAGGAGCTTCCCACAAAATTAGAATATCATCAAAAAGTTAATTTATTTCAGTTCTTCAATTCAAAAAGTGAAACTAATATACCATATAGAGTCATTACACACAGAGTGATCTATTCCACGTGTTTTGTTTCTGTTAATGTTGATGATTATGGCTTACAGCCAATGAAAACCCAAAAGTCATTATCTCAGTAAATTAGAATAATTAACATTAAACACCTGTAAAGGCTCCTAAGCGTTTATAAAGGTCCCTTAGTCTGTTTCAGTAGCTCCACAATCATGGGGAAGACTCTGACTGACAGATGTCCAGAAGGCGACACTGACACACTCCACAAGGAGGGGAAGCCACAAAAGGTCATTGCTAAAGAAGCCGGCTGTTCACAGAGTGCTGTATCCAAGAATATTAATGGAAAGTGGAAGGAAAAAGTGTGGTAGAAAAAGGTGCACAAGCAACCGGGATAACCACAGCCTCGAAAGGATTGTTAAGAAAAGGCCATTCAAAATTAGAGGGAGATTCACAAGGAGAGGACTGCTGCTGGAGTCATTGCTTCACCACACACAGACGTCTCCAGGACATGGGCGACAAGTGTCACATTCCTTGTGTCCGGCCACTCATGACCAAGAGACAACGCCAGAAGCGTCTTACCTGGGCCAAGGAGAAAAAGAACTGGACTGTTGTCAGTGGTCCAAAGTGTTGTTCTCAGGTGAAAGTAAATGTTGCATTTCGTTTGGAAATCAAGGTCCCAGAGTCTGGAGGAAGAGTGGAGGCCACAATCCGAGCTGCTGGAGGTCTGGTGTGAAGTCTCCACAATCAGTGATGGTTTGGGGAGCCATGTCATCTGCTGGTGTAGGTCCATTGTGTTTTATCAAGACCAAATTCAGCGCAGCCGCCTACCAGGACAATTTAGAGCACTTCATGCTTCCCTCTGCCGACAAGCTTTTTGGAGATGGAAATATCATTCTCCAGCAGGACTTTGCACCTGTCCACACTGCCAAAAGTGCCAATACCTGGTGTAAAAACAACAGTATCACTGGGCTTGATTGGCAGCAAACTCACCTGACCTTAACCCCATAGAGAATCTATGGAGTATTGTCAGGAGGAAGAGGAGACACCAGACCCAACAATGCAGACGAGCTGAAGGCTGCTATCAAAGCAACCTGGGCTTCCATAACCCCTCAGCAATGCCACAGGCTGATCGCCTCCATGCCACGCCGCATTGATGCAGTTATTGATGCAAAAAAAGCCCCGACCAAGTATTGAGAGCATTTACTGAACATACATTTCAGTAGGACAACATTTTTCTTTTTTTAAATCATTTTTGAAGCTGGTGTTATAAATTATTACAATTTACTGAGATAATAACTTTTGGGTTTTCATTGGCTTTAAGCCATAATCATCAACATTAACAGAAAAATACTTGAAATAGATCACTCTGTTTGTAATGACTCTATGTCTATAGAATATATGAGTTTCACTTTTTGTAGTGAAGAACTGAAGTAAATTAACTTTTTAATGATATTCTAATTTTGTGAGAAGCACCTGTATTTGTATATATGGTTAGTGATACAGCAGGGGGGCTGCGTAGCCTTTTGTTTATGTTACTTCTACGCTTTTACATGTTGTGCAACATCCATCTTTACACTTATACAATGTGACACATTTAACAGGAGCGGAGATCGGAGAATTTGGTGCACGCGTCTGTTCAGTTTATTGTAAGCAATATCTACAGGTCAGTAATCCATCCAATCAGATCATCATCAAGACTACATGTGAGCTGACACACGCGGGAAGATTCATTGCTTTCAGCCAAACAGGTACACATTGCAGTACTGCAACCCCGACATGGAATGGTCCTAAATAATCAAGATGGCCAATGATTAAGACACACGTTCTTGCGTTGAAACGCGTATGATTTTAATGTCTGGTCTATGACATAATTGTTTTAATATTATTTGAAGCTATGGATTAAAGAAAATGCATTTTATGGACATACAGCGCTGGACTTAGAATAGAACTACTATAATACTGCTCCCTACATACAAGAATATAACTACTATAATACTGCTCCTATGTACAAGAATATAACTACTATAATACTGCTCCTATGTACAAGAATATAACTACTATAATACTGCTCCCTGTGTAGAAGAATATATCTACTATAATACTGCTCCTATGTACAAGAATATAACTACTATAATACTGCTCCTATGTACAAGAATATAACTACTATAATACTGCCCCTATGTACAAGAATATAACTACTATAATACTGCTCCCCATGTACAAGAATATAACTACTATAATACTGCTCCTATGTACAAGAATATATCTACTATAATACTGCTCCTATGTACAAGAATATAACTACTATAATACTGCTCCTATGTACAAGAATATAACTACTATAATACTGCTCCCCATGTACAAGAATATAACTACTATAATACTGCTCCTATGTACAAGAATATATCTACTATAATACTGCCCCTATGTACAAGAATATAACTACTATAATACTGCTCCCCATGTACAAGAATATAACTTAAGCAATGTGAACAGAGCAAGGGCGGTGAATGTGAGTGAATGCGGCAGCCAGGATACAGAATATACAAATACAAATACATATGGTAACTGCTATAATACTGCTCCTATGTACAAGAATATATCTACTATAATACTGCTCCTATGTGCAAGAATATATCTACTATAATACTGCTCCCTATGTACAAGAATATATCTACTATAATACTGCTCCTATGTACAAGAATATATCTACTATAATACTGCTCCTATGTACAAGAATATAACTACTATAATACTGCTCCCCATGTACAAGAATATAACTACTATAATACTGCTCCTATGTACAAGAATATATCTACTATAATACTGCTCCTATGTACAAGAATATAACTAATATAATATTGCTCCTATGTACAAGAATATAACTACTATAATACTGCTCCCTCTGTACAAGAATATAACTACTATAATACTGCTCCTATGTACAAGAATATAACTACTATAATACTGCTCCTATGTACAAGAATATAACTACTATAATACTGCCCCTATGTACAAGAATATATCTACTATAATACTGCTCCCTATGTACAAGAATATATCTACTATAATACTGCTCCTATGTACAAGAATATATCTACTATAATACTGCTCCTATGTACAAGAATATAACTAATATAATATTGCTCCTATGTACAAGAATATAACTACTATAATACTGCTCCCTCTGTACAAGAATATAACTACTATAATACTGCTCCTATGTACAAGAATATAACTACTATAATACTGCCCCCATGTACAAGAATATAACTACTATAATACTGCTCCTATGTACAAGAATATAACCACTATACCGCTGCCCCTATGTATAAGAATATAACTACTATAATACTGCTCCTATGTACAAGAATATATCTACTATAATACTGCTCCTATGTACAAGAATATAACTACTATAATACTGGAAATACGACCGTTGAAACGCGTATGATTTTAATGCACTTTAAGCCTGTGACTGTCACTGGTATGAATCACCCGTTTTTGTGTCTATGGATATGAAGATGGACTTTGGATTTATGTGCTTTTAACGAATATGGAATAAAAGGTATTTTTTATGGACATCACCCGCGCTGGACTTCTGCTTTTTCCTTACTATAATACTGCTCCTATGTACAAGAATATAACTACTATAATACTGCTCCCTATGTACAAGAATATATCTACTATAATACTGCTCCTATGTACAAGAATATAACTACTATAATACTGCCCCTATGTACAAGACTATAACTACTATAATACTGCTCCTATGTACAAGAATATAACTACTATAATACTGCCCCTATGTACAAGAATATAACTACTATAATACTGCCCCTATGTACAAGAATATAACTACTATAATACTGCCCCTTTATACAAGAATATAACTACTATAATACTGCCCCTATGTACAAGAATATAACTTCTATAATACTGCTCCTGTGTACAAGAATATAACTACTATAATACTGCCCCTATGTACAAGAATATAACTACTATAATACTGATCCTATGTACAAGAATATAACTACTATAATACTGCTCCTATGTACAAGAATATAACTACAATAATACTGCCCCTATGTACAAGAATATAACTACTATAATACTGCTCCCTATATACAAGAATATATCTACTATAATACTGCCCCTATATACAAGAATATAACTACTATAATACTGCCCCTATGTACAAGAATATAAGTACTACTAGATGGTGGCCCGATTCTAACGCATCGGGTATTCTAGAATATGCATGTTCACGTAGTATATTGCCCAGCCACGTAGTATATTGCCCAGTCACGTAGTATATTGCCCAGTCACGTAGTATATTGCCCAGTCACGTACTATATTGCCCAGCCACGTAGTATATTGCCCAGCCACGTAGTATATTGCCCAGCCACGTAGTATATTGCCCAGCCACGTAGTATATTGCCCAGCCACGTAGTATATTGCCCAGCCACGTAGTATATTGCTCAGCCACGTAGTATATTGCCCAGTCACGTAGTATATTGCCCGGTTACGTAGTGTATTGCCCAGCCACGTAGTATATTGCCCAGCTACGTAGTATATTGCACAGCCACGTAGTATATTGCCCAGCTACGTAGTATATTGCCCAGCCACGTATGTCACAGGTTAAAAAATAAAAAATAAACATATACTCACCTTCCGAGGGAGCCTTTGTAGTCATGTTGCCTGTGTTCGGTGCACTCGGCAGCTTCCGGTCCCAGGGTTGGTAGCGCAGGACCCGTGATGACGTCTCGATCACATGACCGTGACGTTATGGCAGGTCCTTCTCGTGCAGGCACGCAGAACCTGTGATGAGGTTGCGGTCACATGACCGTGATGTCATGGCAGGTCCTTGTCGCATGCCATCCTTGCCACTGGAACCTGCCGTTTGCATGGAGCGGTTACCGGAGCGTGGCGAGGAGCGGGAAATCAGCGGAAGGTGAGTATATAATGATTTTTAATTTTTTTTATTATTTTCAACATTAGATCCTTTTACTATTGACGCTGCACAGGCAGCATCAATAGTAAAAACTTGGTCACACAGGGTTAATAAGACGGTAACGGAGTGAGTTACCTGCGGCATAACGCGGTCCGTTACCGCCAGCATTAACCCTGTGTAAGCGGTGACTGGAGGGGAGTATGCGGGCGCCGGGCACTGACTGCGGGGAGTAAGGAGCGGCCATTTTCTTCCGGACTGTGCCCGTCGCTGACTGGTCATGGCTGTTTTGCCGCGACCAATCAGCGACTTGGATTTCCTTGACAGACAGAGGCTGCGACCAATGAATATTCATGACAGACAGACAAACAGAAGGACAGAAAGACGGAAGTGACCCTTAGACAATTATATAGTAGATAATACTGCCCCTATGTACAAGAATATAACTACTATAATACTGCCCCAATATACAAGAATATAACTACTATAATACTGCTCCTATGTACAGGAATATAACTACTATAATACTGCCCCTATATACAAGAATATAACTACTATAATACTGTTCCCTATGTACAAGAATATAACTACTATAATACTGCTCCTATGTACAAGAATATAACTACTATAATACTGCTCCTATGTACAAGAATATAACTACTATAATACTGCTCCTATGTACAAGAATATAACTGCTATAATACTGCTCCTATGTACAAGAATATAACTACTATAATACTGCCCCTATGTACAAGAATATAACTACTATAATATTGCTCCTATGTACAAGAATATAACTACTATAATACTGCCCCCATGTACAAGAATATAACTACTATAATACTGCTCCTATGTACAAGAATATAACTACTATAATACTGCCCCAATATACAAGAATATAACTACTATAATACTGCCCCAATATACAAGAATATAACTACTATAATACTGCCCCTATGTACAAGAATATAACTACTATAATACTGCTCCTATGTACAAGAATATAACTACTATAATACTGCCCCCATGTACAAGAATATAACTACTATAATACTGCTCCTATGTACAAGAATATAACTACTATAATACTGCCCCTCTGTACAAGAATATAACTACTATAATACTGCTCCTATGTACAAGAATATAACTACTATAATACTGCTCCCATGTACAGGAATATAACTAATATAATACTGCCCCTATGTACAAGAATATAACTACTATAATACTGCTCCTATGTACAAGAATATAACTTCTATAATACTGCCCCTATGTACAAGAATATAACTACTATAATACTGCCCCCATATACAAGACTATAACTACTATAATACTGCTCCTATGTACAAGAATATAACTACTATAATACTGCCCCTATGTACAAGAATATAACTACTATAATACTGCTCCCATGTACAGGAATATAACTAATATAATACTTCCCCTATGTACAAGAATATAACTACTATAATACTGCCCCCTATGTACAAGAATATAACTACTATAATACTGCCCCTATGTACAAGAATATAACTACTATAATACTGCCCCTATGTACAAGAATATAACTACTATAATACTGCCCCTATGTATAAGAATATGACAGCTGTAATACTGCCCCTATGTACAAGAATATAACTACTATAATACTGCCCCTATGTACAAGAATATAACTACTATAATACTGCCCCAATATACAAGAATATAACTACTATAATACCGATTCCTGATATAATATACAGACCTTGTCCTTGCAGTGTACACTGGGGTTATCACTATGTATTTTCTGTTCTTTTGATGTTTGTACTCACCCGTTCATCTAGTTTATTCCATAGTAATATTCATAGTGTTTTCTCCTGAATTTGCTCGGCCTCTTTGAGTTCTTTTCCTTGGATTCCCCTGTGACCGCCATCATTGGGTTTGTTTATGTAACTGAGCAGTCAGCAGAGGTTTCAGTGTTTGCATTCATTTTTAAGAATCCTGGATCACACGACCCACCTGTTTTGTTGGACTCCAGCCCGAGACTAAGCCCTTAGTCGGATGCGACTCTTTAGGAATATGGGAATTCAATTCTTTGCTGAGATGTTTTATTTTACAGAGAGCGTATTTGCAACAATCCTGATCCTTCTCAAATAAACAGTGCAACGAGATGAGGAAGGAGTTGCTACAGCTCAGTCACGATCCTCATCTCAGTCCTAATATCTTAAAAAAGAATTTTCACCCAAAGTTACTTATGGTACTCATTAGTAAACTAGATTGAGCAAAATGATTGAGTAAACTATTTTTGCAAAATGAAGTGCAGCCATGTTGGTTGTTGCTGTTTCGCAACTCCAGTTGTTGAGCTTTTCTTGCTTTCCTTTACATTTTGCTTGTGCAGCTGCAAGTTCAGAGCTCCTGATGAGGTGACAGCCGTATTTGTTTACAGTCTGACATCATGGAGCTTTAAACTTTTCCAAATAGTGCACAATAGTCACAAGTTATGACTGGGCTGTGATGTTGTGGCAGATGGCTACCGTGATGTGGTGGAGGTCCAGCAGTTGAGGTTTTTTTCTGCTTTCTTTTACACTTTGCTTGTGCAGCTGCAAGTTCAGAGCTCCAAATGAAATGATAGTCAGGATTTGTTTGCAGTCTTGCACCGTGGATCTTTAGTCGCTTCCAAATAATTGCACAGAACTTACAAGTTACGACTGGGCTGTACAGTTGTGAGAGATGGCTACCATGATGTGGGTGACACCTCAATCGGTGCACGTGTAGTTGTGAGCCATTGAAAAGCGTGGACAATACAATTGAATAAGAGTTTCACTGATGTTTTTGCAAAGAAAACCATTGCAGGTTACTAGTTAGGTTCCTTAAGGCTACTTTCACACATCAGGTTTTTTGCATCAGGCACAATCCGGCGAATGTTGGAAAAAACGGATTCGGTGCAGATTGTGAAAAACTGATGCGACAGATCCTTTTTTTTCAATGGATCTGACTAGCCTATCCAGATAATTGGATAAAAAAATTTGGAGCATGCGCAGTTTAAAAAAACGGAATCCGGCACCGGAATCTGTCATTTTCCAGATCCGGCACCTTCTGGCTCTCATAGGCTTCCATTCTAGCAAACAGCCAGAAGCGCCGGATCCGGCGTTTCCGGCTTTTTCGCCGGAGACAAAAAGTGTTGCTATGGATGTTTTTTCCAGAAACCGTAAACGGCAGATTTGCCGGATCCGGCAAAAACCGGATGATACGCAAGGTCATCCGGCACAAACACAAGTCTATGGGAAAAAAACGGATCCGGCGGCAACATTCGCTGGACCGATTTTTTTTTTTTCAAATTAGCCGGTTTGAGCCTGAAGGCGAAAACATGATGCATGAAAGTAGCCTAAAACAGTCCAAATGTCATGTCACTCTCAGGAGTCACTACGAAGGAGAGAGATAAGATATCCTGCACCCTTTTGCAATTCAGGGGGGAATTGCTCATGACCCACCAGACTAAATGCTCATCCCAAAAAACACATTCTCCACCACCTCGCCAGAAAAGCACTGA
The DNA here is from genome assembly GCF_032444005.1 of Ranitomeya imitator. Lineage (NCBI taxonomy): Eukaryota > Metazoa > Chordata > Amphibia > Anura > Dendrobatidae > Ranitomeya > Ranitomeya imitator. The sequence goes on along the minus strand of NC_091289.1, from coordinate 10,126,258 downwards.
CCGCTCTCAAGCAGTATTTTGCACAATTGTCTTTGGTCACTACAGGCCCTTTATCAAATATGACAAAGAAGTCCACATTTATCAAAAATGGCATCATTTATGGCAAATGTTTAGCAAAGTCACTTCAACTCCATCGCTCCAAATGTATCAATTGTTTGGTGCAAGTTACAACAAAGTAACTGTTTAAGCACGGTGGTACGCAATGTTAGATAAGAGTGTGAGACCATGCGTCAAATATCACACGTTAATGTGAAAACATGAGCAAACTGCAACTTTTTTGCATAGAAAAATGGATGAAACATAAATGTATTTGTTCCAAGACCGATATGAACTATCTAGAATATATGACCTATGTTGCCGCTTTTATATAGAAATGCAATCATAAATGTGTCCTACTACAAGACCCAAACGCCATGCCACCAATCTGATGGGAGCATATCTGGAACTTCATTGGTCTGTGATTACACAGTAGCTGACAGCAGCGGATCTTGATGATTTGCCCAAGTGCAGTCAGCGGCAGAATATTCAACAAACGGCCATTAATAACCTCAGTGACAGCAGTAGAGGCTGGAAGAGCCGGGAATCCTGCACGTCTGTCTGTCTGTCTGTCTGTCTTTCTGTCTGTCTGTCTGTCTGTCCTGGAAATCCCGGCTCTCTGATTGGTCGAGGCCGCCAGGCCTCGACCAATCAGCAACGGGCACAGCGACGATGATGTCATAAAGGACGTAGAAATCCCGCGTCTGATTGGTCGAGGCCGTTTCTGATTCAGCGACGGGCACAGTATCGACGTAGATGTCATAATGGTTGCCATGGCGACGATGATGTCATAAAGGTTGCCTCGACCAATCAATGACGGGCACAGTGTGCCGCGAATTCTGGAATCATCATTGTCCATATACTATGGGGACATGCATATTCTAGAATACCCGATGCGTTAGAATCGGGCCACAAAATCCCGCGTCTCTGATTGGTCGAGGCCGCCAGGTCTCTGATTGGTGACGATGATGTCATAATGGTTGCCATGGCGACGATGATGTCCTAAAGGTTGCCTCGACCAATCAGCGACGGGCACAGTCTGCCGCAAATTCTGGAATCATCATTGTCCATATACTACGGGGACATGCATATTCTAGAATACCCGATGCGTTAGAATTGGGCCGTCTGTCTGTCTTTCTGTCTGTCTGTCCTGGAAATCCCGCCTCTCTGATTGGTCGAGGCCTGGCGGCCTCGACCAATCAGCAACGGGCACAGTATCGATGTAGAAATCCCGCGTCTCTGATTGGTCGAGGCCGCCAGGCCTCGACCAATCAGCGACCGGCACAGCGACGATGATGTCATAAAGGACGTAGACATCCCGTGTCTCTGATTGGTCGAGGCCGCCAGGCCTCGACCAATCAGCAATGGGCACAGCGACGATGATGTCATAAAGGATGTAGAAATCCCACATTTCTGATTCAGTGACGGGCACAGTATCGACGTAGATGTCATAATGGTTGCCATGGCGACGATGATGTCATAAAGGTTGCCTTGACCAATCAGCGACGGGCACAGTCTGCCGCGAATTCTGGAATCATCATTGTCCATATACTACGGGGACATGCATATTCTAGAATACCCGATGCGTTAGAATCGGGCCACAGTCTAGTACTCCATAAGGAGGGTTTGAAAATGTTTCCATTTTTTCTGCATTTGCAAATCAGTAACATCTCCATGATTTCCATCATTCCACCACTTTTTGGTGTTGCAATTTCAATGCTGTGGAGTGTGTGTATATATACAGTTATTCCTGAAAGTGTTGACACCCTTAAAATTATTCCAGAAAATTAAGTATTTCTCCCAGACAATTATTGCAATTACACACGTTTTGTTATACACATTTATTGCCTTTTTTGTGTATTGTAACAACATAAAAAAAACAGAGAAAAAAAAGGCAAATTGGACATAATTTCATGCAAAACTCCAAAAATATTCAATGATGCCTTGCACACAGTCAAGGCACCCAGTGCCAGAGGCAGCAAAGCAACCCCAAAACATCTTTGAACCTCCACCATATTTGACTGTAGGCACTGTGTTCTTTTCTTTGTAGGGCTCATTCTGGTACTGGTTTACCAAAAAGCTCTATCTTAGTCTCATCCGTCCACAAGACGCTTTCCCAGAAGGATTTTGGCTTACTCGCATATATTTTGGCAAAGTGCAGTTTTGCTTTTGTATGTCTCTGTGTCAGCAGTGGGGTCCTCCTGGGCCTCCTGCCATAGCATTTAATTTCATTCACTTGTGGACAGATAGGTCACGCTGACACTGATGCACCCTAAACCCGCAGGACAGCTTGAATTTCTTTGGAACTTGATTAGGGCTGATTATTCACTATCCGGACTATCTTGTGTTGCAATCTTTTCATCAATGTTTCCCTGCCGTCCACATCCTGGGAGATTAGCTGCAGTGCCATGGGTTGTAAACTTCTTGATTATGTTGTGTACCGTGGACAAAGGCACATCAAGATCTCTGGAGATGGATTTGTAACCTTGAGATTATTGATATTTTTCACCAGTTTTTGTTCTCAAGTCCTCAAACATGTGCGTTTAACAAAACATGTATAAGTGCAATAATTATTTGTCAGAAATGCTTCATTTTCTGGAATAATTTCAAGGATGCCAAAACTTTCGGCCATGACTGTATATATTTCCGGGCATCTGCGCAACATCTCATGCCCCATAATAAACCACAACAATTCAGACACTGAACCAGCAGAGGGAAGAATAGCGAAACTAGCCAGGGCAAATGTGAATGCAGCTCTAGATGTGACTAGAGTAAGACATGTTGTATCTCAACATCAGTCCACAATAGTACCCAAAAAGAAATTGGTATGATGACACAAATGTATCAAACTTTAACTTGACATTTTAAATCAATCTTTCATTTCAACAAACTTTTCATAAATTAAAGAGTTGTCCATTACTGTCATCAATGTCTGATTGGCCGGGGTCTGGCACCTAACACACCCGCCGATCAGCTGACATCGATATTGGATAATATAGTCATCAATCAAAAAGTAGTGGACAACCTCTATAATAATACAAGTGAGTACAAGAAACTTTGCAACATAGAGAAATCTGCTTCTTTCTCCACTTATGACTCATTTCGCCTCCCCCCGGCCTCTTGAAATAATCATTTACTTTGGAAAAATCTGCTAATATCAGTCTTGATCAAAGCAGGACAGACTGGCAGCTCACTGAGGGATCAGCTTACAGCTGCCTTTTGAGTCTAGAAAGAGAAAAAAGGGAGTAAAGAGTGATAGGCACAGACTCACTCAGAGCTGCACTATATCTTACTAGTAAGTGTATTATCTAACTCTAGAGCTGGGTTCACAGCTACACTGCTGAGAATTTCTGAATGATATTATTTATTTTACTGCTTTCTAAAGGGTGTTTTATTTGACTGCACCTCTAGTCAAAGCTATACTGATCAGTATGTCTATATTTATTCATGCTGCTGTTTACTAGTAAGTGTTTTATCTAGTTAGTTGTGGATTCACATTTACACTGCTCAGTAATGCTGTATATTTTCCACTATGCCCCTGCTGCTTCTGAACATGTGCTACATAGAGACAGGAGAGCATGAATCCCCTCATGTTTGTGTGTGCTATGTATAGGAGACATCATAGCAGCTTGTTTCCACCCACTAGCTCTGAGACAACTGAAAATTAGAGCCGGCAGAAGTAAAAGCTGGTGAAATATGCAGGAAACAAGTGATATAATGGTTATGAATAGTCTTATTCTTCATGTACATACACATGACAGCTTTGCTACATCATGGGGTGTAATATCAAGCTGACGTTTTCTGCATTTGTGACATTTCTGAATTTAAGTCCCCAATTTAAAAGTGTTTATATCTGGTGATAGTTGCAATGAAACAACTAGAGTATGGTGTATGCAGCAGTACAGAAACCCTGCACATCAGTATTCAGGAAGATCAGCCACCGCCGCATACCTGCTACAACCCTCTCCTTCCATCACAGGCTTTTACTAAGTGCATCCAGAAAATAGAACATTATTTGTGTCTCCGGATCCCTGTGGTGCATTGCAGAGTCGCCTTCATAATAAACTCATCCAGGTATGTTGCTATGTCTTAGCATTACAGGGCACCCTCTGCTTCTTCAGAGACCTGCAGACTCTTAATCATCTTATCCTACTTGAAAAAGAAACTTGAAGTCTGCAAAACATGACCCAATTGTCACTCAAGTGTCTTAAAGGGCCAGTAAACCGTAGCCTGCGACTTATAATAGTGCAGCAGCGTAATAAGGAAAGCTGCTGAACACAGGGGTAGAGCAGAGATCATGGGGCAGGGAGGTCTCTGCACTTCCTGTCAATCATCCCATTGATACAGCCTACAGTCAGGGTCTTCACTGGCTGCAATTGTTAATAGCAGGGAACAATGGATTGTATTGAAGGTAAAGCAAGTACGTCCTGTAGCCAAACAGCTAATATTTCAATGTCTCCAGCCTGGCACAGCGCAGCTTCTGCGGACGACGCTGCAGATTTAAGTCACAAGGTTTTCGTACCTTTCACTCGTCGCTTTATAATCCCCAGCCGACACTTTAGTGATACGGAGAACATAGGTGCCCAGTGCTGCCAGCTCCCTCGCCCCGTCCAGGTGTGCGCTGCCAGGGCAAGTCAGTCACGGTACGCAGAGCAGTCAGTCATAGAAGGAGGGGGTACACAGTGCGATGGGGGGCGATACAAAGAAGAGGACGCAGGGGAGAGGGCAAGAGACGCTGGGGAGTTACTGATCCTACAAGATAGTCAGAAAGGTAATCTCAGCTGCGATGAATGGAGCAGAGGACGAAAATGTACCACAATGAAGAAAGATGGAGAAAGGTGGGAGGAAGAAAAGAGGGGGAGAAGAGGGAGAGAATAGGAAGGTAGAGAGGAGGAGAAAGAGGAAAAGAGAGGGGGAGAAGAGGGAAAGAATGGGAAGGTAGAAAGGAGGAAGAGGAAAAAAGAGCGAGAAGAGGGAGAGAATAGGAACAGAGAATGAAAGATAGAGAGGAGGAGGAACAAAATAAGGTGAGAAGAGGAAAAGATAGGAAGGTAGAAAGGAGGAAAAAGAGGGAGAAGAGGTAGAGGAGAAGAGAAAATGAAAAGTAGAGCAGACGAGGAAAAAGGGGGAGGAAGAGGGAGAGAATAAAAAGAGAATTAAAAGAAGAGAGGAGGAGGAAAAAAAGAGGGAGGGAAGAGGGAGAGAATGGAAAGGTGGAGAGGAGGAGGAAGGGGAAAAGAGAGGGTGAGAAGAGGGAGAGAATAGCAAGGTTGAGAGGAGGATGAAAAGGAAAAAAGGAGCGAGAAGAGGGACAGAATAGGAACAGAGAATGAAAGGTAGAGAGGAGGAGAAAAAAAGAGGGGGAGAAGAGGAAAAAATAGGAAGAGAGAATGAAAAGTAAGAGAGGAGGAGGAACAAAATAAGGTGAGAAGAGGAAAAGATAGGAAGGTAGAAAGGAGGAAAAAGAGAGGGAGAAGAGGTAGAGGAGAAGAGAAAATGAAACGTAGAGCAGAGGAGGAAAAAGGGGGAGGAAGAGGGAGAGAATAAGAAGAGAATTAAAAGAAGAGAGGAGGAGGAAAAACAAGGGAGGGAAGAGGGAGAGAATGGAAAGGTGGAGAGGAGGAGTAAGGGGAAAAAAGAGGGGAAGAATAAGAAGAAAATAGGAAAAGAGAGAGAATGAAAGGTAGAGGATGAGGAAAAATGATAAGAGAGGGAAAACAAAGAAAGAGAGGGAGGTAGGGAGGTTGAGGAGGAAATAGAGAGGGGGAGGATGAAGAAAAAAAAGAGGGTAGGAAGAAAAAGAGAAAGGGATAAAAAGGCAAAGGAAGAACAAGAAAAGCGAAGAAGAGGAGGGAGAAAGAGCTAAGATTAAAGGCAGTAATGAATGAGAGCAGGCAGAGTGAGAAACAAAGGAGGAGAAAAACGGGGAGAGAGGAAGGGAGAGAGAAAAAGAGGGAAAGAGAACAAGAAAGGAAGGAGAAAGGAAGAAAATAAAAAAGGAGAAAAATACAGGAAGGAATAGAAGGGAGGGGGAAGGAGAAGACTGAGGAGGAGGGAGAGAATAAAAAAGTGAGATAAAGGAAAAATAAGAAAAGTGAAAGATGGAAAGAGGGAGAAACGAGAGAGGAGGAAGAGGAAAACAGAAAGTGAGTTAGAAAAGGGCAAAGAAAGGCAAAGAAAGGCAGGGAGGAGGTATAAAAGATGAAAAGAGGAGGAACAAAGAGAAAGGAAGAGGAAGACAGAGAGGGAGGGAGAAAGGCAGAGATTAGAAAGAAATAGAAAGGTAAGAGAAAGTTATATAGAGTAAAATGATTAAAAAAAGATAAAATGGAGGAGAGACTGAGAAAGCAAAAAAATGAAAGTGGTGGAGGAAGAAAGAGAAAGGAAGAGGAACAAAGAGGACGAAGGAACAGAGAAATACAGAAACACAAAAAGAGAGAGGGAAAAGTAGAGGGAAAGAAAGGGAGATAGGAAGATGGATAGAAAAAAGGACTGGAAGAAACAAAAAACTTAGAAAGGGGAAGCGATATTGATGGTTTGTTGCAAGAGAAAAAAGCAGGCGAAGGAATAGAGGGAGAAGGAGCTATAGAGGTAGGAAGAGATATAGAGAACAGGAGTAAGAGGAAAACAGAACGGAAGAAAGAATGATGAAGAGTGAAAGGAGAAGGGGATAAGTACAAGGAAGAGAGAAGGGAAGATTAGGAGGAAATGCTGGGAGAGCGGGAAGAGGAAAAGGGAAAGGAAAGTTCACTGGAAAAAAAAGGAAATTAAATGGGTAAAGTAAGAAACGTGAAGATTAAAAGAAGAGAGAGGAAAGCAGCAATGGAGGAAAGATATTGGGGAGTGCGAAGAGGACGAAACATGAGGGAAGAGAGGTGAGAAACAAGGGAGGAAAGTGAATGGTGGGGAGAGACAATTAAACAGAAATGGCTCACAATGGTTACAGAAAGAAAAAGACACAAGAGACACCCAACAAAAGATAGAAAGGGAGAGAGAATTACAGTAAAAAAAGACAGCAAGGATGAGAGAAGAGAAGACAGGGATGTGGGGAGAGACAGCCCGGGGATGAGATCCTCGCCTCGCAGCGTCTGTCTCAGTCTGGCTTCCCTGTCCGGCAGATAATGAAGTCCCCCATTAATATTAATAAGATGTTTATTTGCTTCTTTCCTCCTTATTGGAATTCATCCTAATAACAGCAAAGGGTCATTAACCCTTCCACTGCCTCCATACTTTCACAATCCTGTAAAGCAAAACCATAAGAGAGCTTACAGTGGAGTATACAGGTGGAGACTGTAGTACTACAAGTGATGTAATTCTCTGCCAGAAGCAAACACCTGCACCTACAAACCCTGATTGTCCAAAAGGTATTGCTAAACTAATGAATTCACATCACAGAATCAAACGAAACAGCTACAGAATCCATAATCCACATAAACTAGTCACAGTATACAAACAAAACCAATCCCGAGTTACATCCTGTATTATACACCAGAGCTGAACTCACAATTCTGCTGGTGCAGTCACTGTGTACATACATTACTGATCCTGAGTTACATCCTGTATTATACTCCAGAGCTGCACTCACTATTCTGCTGGTGTAGTCACTGTGTACATACATTACATTACTGATCCTGAATTACATCCTGTATTATACACCAGAGCTGAACTCACTATTCTGCTGGTGCAGTCACTGTGTACATACATTACATTACTGATCCTGAGTTACCTCCTGTATTATACTCCAGAGCTGCACTCACTATTCTGCTGGTGCAGTCACTGTGTACATACATTACATTACTGATCCTGAGTTACATCCTGTATTATACCCCAGAACTGCACTCACTATTCTGCTTGTGCAGTCACTGTGTACATACATTACATTACTGATCCTTAGTTACATCCTGCATTATACTCCAGAGCTGCACTCACTATTCTGCTGGTGTAGTCACTGTGTACATACATTACAATACTGATCCTGAGCTACATCCTTTATTATACTCCAGAGCTGCACTCACTATTCTGCTGGTGCAGTCACTGTGTAAACACATTACATTACTGATCCTGAGTTACCTCCTGTATTATACCCCAGAGCTGCTCTCACTATTCTGCTGGTGCAGTCACTGTGTACATACATTACATTACTGATCCTGAGTTACATCCTGTATTATACCCCAGAGCTGCACTCACTATTCTGCTGGTGCAGTCACTGTGTACATACATTACATTACTGATCCTGAGTTACCTCCTGTATTATACTCCAGAGCTGCACTCACTATTCTGCTGGTGCAGTCACTGTGTACATACATTACAATACTGATCCTGAGCTACATCCTTTATTATACTCCAGAGCTGCACTCACTATTCTGCTGGTGCAGTCACTGTGTAAACACATTACATTACTGATCCTGAGTTACCTCCTGTATTATACCCCAGAGCTGCTCTCACTATTCTGCTGGTGCAGTCACTGTGTACATACATTACATTACTGATCCTGAGTTACATCCTGTATTATACCCCAGAGCTGCACTCACTATTCTGCTGGTGCAGTCACTGTGTACATACATTACATTACTGATCCTGAGTTACCTCCTGTATTATACTCCAGAGCTGCACTCACTATTCTGCTGGTGCAGTCACTGTGTACACACATTACATTACTGATCCTGAGTTACATCCTGTATTATACCCCAGAGCTGCACTCACTATTCTGCTGGTGCAGTCACTGTGTCACGGGGCTACCGCAAAAGAGAGGTTCCAGAGAACCGCAGCGCTTTGGGCCTCGTTCACACACAGTGAACAGAAACTCTTCACCTGTATTCTGACCTAGCTGCTTTGTGCCAGCAGTGCAGGAGTTAACCTTATTGCTAAGTTGCTGAGAGCTTGGTCTCTCAGCTGAAGTGGATTTTGTAATCTGATCCTCTATGTAGACCCAGTCCTGACTTCAGCTAGTGTCAGTGATCAGTTCTGCTGCCTGGCTTGGAGGTTGAAGGAGCGTAGTGTTGGTGTTGGAGTTTTATTTACAGAGATTGGTGTCTGCAGTTTTGGTTGCATGTTAAACCTGTTTTCCTTCCTAAGTTTATTCCTTCTCTTCCCTTCACTGTGTTTCCTCTGTGGTTGTGTGAGCATTTGGTGAGTTTGAGAATTTTAGTTACCTTGTCTGTATACCCTGTTAGTTGTTGTATTAGTACACTGGTGCAGTCCACCTCCTTTGGGGAGAGAGGGGGCCCCTGATAGAGCCTGCACAGGAGACAGGGATACGCTGGCGGCTCGGGCCTCCTAACCATCATAGGTACCCCCGAGATAAGGGAAAGCCAGGGCCCAGTTTAAGTGGTAGGGACAGGTGCAGGTCCCAGTACGCCGTCCTGCCTCTTTATCGCCGTTTACGGCGTGACACACTGTGTACATACATTACATTACTGATCCTGAGTTACATCCTGTATTATACCCCAGAGCTGCACTCACTTTTCTGCTGGTGCAGTCACTGTGTACATACATTACATTACTGATCCTGAGTTACATCCTGTATTATACCCCAGAGCTGCACTCACTATTCTGCTGGTGCAGTCTCTGTGTACATACATTACATTACTAATCCTGAGCTACATCCTGTATTATACCCCAGAGCTGCACTCACTATTCTGCTGGTGCAGTCACTGTGTACATACATTACATTAATGATCCTGAGCTACATCCTTTATTATACTCCAGAGCTGCACTCACTATTCTGCTGGTGCAGTCACTGTGTACATACATTACATTACTGATCCTGAGTTACATCCTGTATTATACCCCAGAGCTGCACTCACTATTCTGCTGGTGCAGTCACTGTGTACATACATTACATTACTGATCCTGAGTTACATCTTGTATTATACTCCAGAGCTGCACTCACTATTCTGCTGGTGCAGTCACTGTGTACATACATTACATTACTGATCCTGAGTTACATCCTGTATTATACCCCAGAGCTGCACTCACTATTCTGCTGGTTCAGTCACTGTGTACACACATTACATTATTGATCCTGAGTTACATCCTATATTATACTCCAGAGCTGCACTCACTATTCTGCTGGTGCAGTCACTGTGTACATACATTACATTACTGATCCTGAGTTACATCATGTATTATACTCCAGAGCTGCACTCACTATTCTGCTGGTGCAGTCACTGTGTACATACATTACATTACTGATCCTGAGTTAAATCATGTATTATACTCCAGAGCTGCACTCTGATATTGTCCGCACTAGACACTGGTATGAGATGCTTGCTGACTGTTTCCAATAACAGCTGACAGTATAAATGGGTCTGACAGCTGGACTCCTGCTATTATTTTGCATACACCCTGCCTATAAACATGCACTTATATACTGTAGTTTCTCCCAGCCGTTCTCCACGCAGCGTTCTGCACACATCAGCAATATTTACTACAATTTAAAGCCCCTTAAAAGCTGATGACTTTCCCCTTTTAACATCAGCCCCAAACAGCCCATAAATATCCAGACACCTCAATTATCTCTGCGCTTCTTAGCACAAACACACAGAGCATCACATCGTACAGTATCCAAAGTCTAATACCTGCTGTAAATTAAGAGGATTTGTGCGGCGGCTTTTGCATCCATATTTCTCTTCCGCGCTGTAAATCCAGCAATGAACACTTGGCTTTTGCTATTCCAGCAGTGATCGCTCTGCTCCGGATCAAACATATAGAAAGTCAATGATGTGGTCAATAAGGAAGGTGGCTGCTATCTGCAGGGCTAGATCCCCACTGCCGGATCTGTAGGATGAAACGGAGCCGTTCATTCATAAGGTCCAAATTTGGGATTCTGCCCAAAGCAGAATGAGTTACACTCATGTAATTCCCTGAAAAGTCACGCAACAAAAAAAAAAAACACGCGTGCGGCTTGTGACCGAGAAAATGTGACACATTTGGAAACATTAGTGACGCCTTAGGGTGGTTTCACATTTGCGTTTTTTTTCCCTATATTTAACATTAAAAACGCCTGCGTTTTTTTGTATGCGTTTTGACGCGTTTTTGCAACGCATGCGGTTTTTTCTGCATGCGTTGTGTTGCAGAAATGCAACATGTAGTATTTTTAGCGGCGTTTGCGTTTGCATGCGTTACAAACGCATGCGTTTTTTGTTAAAACATAAAAACACACTGATAAACCACCCCACACCATAAAATTGATAAAGGGATCCTACCCCTAACCCTAATCCCTTTAAGGGTAGGGTTAGGGTTAGGGGTAGGGTTAGGATCCCTTTAGGGTTAGGGGTAGGGTTAGGATCCCTTTAGGGTTAGGGGTAGGGTTAGGATCCCTTTAGGGTTAGGGGTAGGGTTAGGATCCCTTTAGGGTTAGGGGTAGGGTTAGGATCCCTACCCCTAACCCTACCCCTAACCCTAGCTCTTTCTGTTTATAGTGGGTTTTTTACTTTATTTTGATGATTGGCAGCTGTCACACATTTATCTGCATGCGTTTAAAAAATGCAAACGCATGAAAAAACGCATGTAAACGCATCAAAACGCCGCGTTTTTTTCACCACATGCAAAAACGCATGCGTCAAAAAAACACAGCGTTTGCACGCGTTTACATGCGTTTTTTCACCATGCGTTTTTTTTTTTTAAACGCATGCGTTTTTGAAACGCAAGTGTGAAACCAGCCTTATTGCAGGTCACAACTTGACTCCGTAGGGAATTATTATTACATCAAATGTTGCAATGTTTCACTCTGGGTAGCCCTAGTGTAAAGGGTTAATCTGATGCTACTCATTTACATTGGCAATGATGATGTCCTACCGACAGGTGCCTGCCAGAACGCAAATACGGGCGACAGCCGGCAGACACCCGATGACAGGTTGTTATTTGCGCCACTCACCATAAGCAGCGGCAGAGGGACCAGTTAGGTCTATGGACACACTGGCTTTATGGCTTGTGTTTTTTTATAGAATGCATGCAAATATAAGGGACCTGTGTGCTGCTTCAGCAGTGTCCCTCCACTGCTCCTGACTGCAGGGTCTGACTACATAGTTTGTTTGTAGTCTGTAGCCATGGAGACACATAGCTCTGCATATGGGCTACATACACAAAACGGTAGAAGATTTTTCGCTAAGAAGTGGCAAAGATGGCATATTTTTTCGTAGAGGACTCTAGTAAGGTCTCCCCTGTCCTGGGAAAATTGGCGAGTATGGGAATAATAGGGCAATATTATAACATTGCATAATTACTTTCCTAAGACAGCGGAGGGCACTCGGGCACTCATTGTCTTAGATGCCGACGTCGTGGGTGCTGGTGTTCCCCCTTTTACCTACAGACTCAGGAAAATGCCATCCTCAGGTGTTATTAAGACGTCAGGTGCCCATCTTCCTTTCTCGACAATAGAACGTCTCAGAATTATCTCCCACACGAACTGCGCAGAAATCCTCCCACTCACATCGCAAAGCGAATGCAATCTTCAGATTCTGCAAACCAGATGTGTATCTGTCAGAACCGCTGCTATGAACATCATCACACTACTGTAATATATGGGGAGATCAGTGCTCAACCTGCAGAGTTATATAAACGCTGCAGCATTGTACGCCTGAAGCAGGAGGCTCAGGATGAAACCAAATAATGGAAAGATTGCTGTGAGTGGAGGGGGGTACGACCGTCAGACCCCTGCTAAACAAAACATCAATTTTTCTAGTGAAACAACTCCTAAAAATTGACATCTTTATTTTGTGCTATGTAGGGAACAATATACCGTACGTTATGTGGAAACCATCAGCAAGTTGTTATATCGTATTATATCTAGGACAGTCACGATCATTACCTGGTGTCTGGCTTATGGATAATTTACACTGTGGATTGTCCTTGCAGAGTTTACACGAGATTTCACACTCGTCTGCAGGATCGGTAGCGGCTGCCATACTGGGTGCAGCCAGATGTCCAAGAAACAGAAAAAAGATTGAAGCTCAAGAGCTAATAATGTTGATGCCGACTGTAATTTATCCCGCCCTTCCCTAGATATAGGTAAGAAGACATTTTTGCAGCCAGAGAACAGATTACAAATTTGCTTTCCCCTTTTTTGGGCAGCTGCTTCTTTACGGCATTGATTTTACCGTTAGGAATACATAAGCACAAGTTGTATATCTGATAGGGATGAAATTCATCATTGATCTTAGAGAACATAAAAGGAGATGAGAAAAGAGAAAAGAATAAAGTAGAAATGTGAGGTTGTGTATCACCAGAGGAAATCTGTCCTGCCAGCAGAACTGACTTGTGAACTCCAATAACAAGAACCTATTACCACTTATTACACTCATGTCAACGACAAATCATTAAAGGACATCCACCCCCCGAACCCCGATCTAAGGAAATGTATGAGACATTCCTGATCTTATAAAATAATTAAAATCACACTGTACACATATACATGGGCAAGAATATACGGTAACTAAAATAATACTGCCTCTATCTATGTACGGAATATAACTACTATAATACTGCTCCTATGTACAAGAATATAACTACTATAATACTGCCCCTATGTACAAGAATATAACTACTATAATACTGCTCCTATGTACAAGAATATAACTGCTATAATACTGCTCCTATGTGCAAGAATATAACTACTATAATACTGCCCCCTATGTACAGAATATAACTACTATAATACTGCCCCTATGTACAAGAATATAACTGCTATCATACTGCTCCTATATACAAGAATATAACTACTATAATACTGCCCCCTATATACAAGAATATAACTACTATAATACTGCTCCTATGTACAAGAATATAACTGCTATCATACTGCTCCTATGTTCAAGAATATAACTACTATAATACTGCCCCTATGTACAGGAATACAACTACTATAATACTGCTCCTATGTTCAAGAATATAACTACTATAATACTGCCCCTATGTACAGGAATACAACTACTATCATACTGCTCCTATATACAAGAATATAACTACTATAATACTGCCCCCTATATACAAGAATATAACTACTATAATACTGCTCCTATGTACAAGAATATAACTACTATAATACTGCTCCTATGTTCAAGAATATAACTACTATAATACTGCTCCTATGTACAAGAATATAACTGCTATCATACTGCTCCTATGTTCAAGAATATAACTACTATAATACTGCCCCTATGTACAGGAATACAACTACTATAATACTGCTCCTATGTACAAGAATATAACTGCTATCATACTGCTCCTATGTACAAGAATATAACTGCTATCATACTGCTCCTATGTACAAGAATATAACTACTATAATACTGCCCCTATGTACAAAAATATAACTACTATAATACTGCCCCTATGTACAGGAATATAACTACTATAATACTGCTCTTATGTACAAGAATATAACTACTATAATACTGCTCCTATGTACAATAATATAACTACTATAATACTGCTCCTATGTACAAGAATATAACTACTATAATACTGCTCCTATGTACAATAATATAACTACTATAATACTGCTCCTATGTACAAGAATATAACTACTATAATACTGCCCCTATGTACAAGAATATAACTACTATAATACTGCTCCTATGTACAAGAATATAACTACTGTAATACTGCTCCTATATGCAAGAATATAACTACTATAATACTGCTCCTATGTACAATAATATAACTACTATAATACTGCTCCTATGTACAATAATATAACTACTATAATACTGTCCTTATGTACAAGAATATAACTACTATAATACTGCCCCCTATGTACAAGAATATAACTACTATAATACTGCCCCTATGTACAAGAATATAACTACTATAATACTGCCCCATATGTACAATAATATAACTACTATAATACTGCTCCTATATACAAGAATATAACTACTATAATTCTGCCCCCTATGTACAAGAATATAACTACTATAATACTGCCCCTATGTACAAGAATATAACTACTATAATACTGCTCCTATGTACAAAAATATAGTTACTATAATACTGCCCCTATGTACAAGAATATAACTACTATAATGCTGCCCCCTATGTACAACAATATAACTATTATAATACTGCTCCTATGTACAAGATTATTATATATTATTATTTTTGCACGCCCCCTGAGGAAGCGACATTGATGTGAAACGCGCGTTATGTAACGTGGCTGCAGTTCAGGCAGGACAGAGATACAATGGGTAAATACTCCTCTTACTTGTCACACTTCTAATATGTATAGCGTTCAACTCAAACTCGCTGGCACTTCCTGATAGACACTGGACTATTGCCCCCTTATTGCACCTTTCTCCCACCATTATTTAACATAGCGTAGTAACCTAATTTAGGGACACCAGTTGAGATATATATATATATATATATATATATATATATATATATATGTCTTTCATGAATTTCCAATATTAGATACAATTTCTAAGCTGTTCGCATTTGTTATTGACTCCTGACCTATTCTCCGGCTCCTTTTTTTCCTTACTACAAACTTTCATACTTTTAGCATATTTTGACTCAGTTTCTCCTTGTTTAGTATACAACCCCTGGCAAAAATTATGGAATCACCAGCCTTGGAGGATGTTTATGCAGTTGTTTAATTTTGCAGAAAAAAAAGCAGATCACAGACATGGCACAAAACTAAAATCATTTCAAATGACAACTTTCTGGCTTTAAGAAACAGTAAAAGAAATCAAGAAGAAAAAATGCGGTAGTCAGTAATGGTTACTTTTTGTAACCAAGCATAGGGAAAAAATTATGGAATCATGAAAAACAAACAAAAAACATCACTAGTATTTTGTTGCACCACCTCTGGCTTTTCTTACAGCTTGCCGTCTCTGAGGCCTGGGCTTAATGAGGGTCACACAGGACTCTTCATCATTCTGGCTCCATCTTTCTCTGATTGCTGTCGCCAGATCAGCTTTGCAGGTTGGATTCTTGTCATCGACCATTTTCTTCACCTTCCACCAAAGATTTTCTATTGGATTGAGATCTGGACTATTTGCAGCCATGACATTGAATTTATGTGTCTTTTTTCAAGGAATGTTTTCACAGTTTTTGCTCTATGGCAGGATGTATTATCATCTTGAAAAATGATTTCATCATCCCCAAACATCCTTTCAATTGATGTGATAAGAAAAGTGTCCAAAATATCAACATAAACTTGTACATTTATTGAAGATGTAATGGCAGCCATCTCCCCAGTGCCTTTACCTGACATGCGGCCCCATATCATCACTGACTGTGGAAATTTGCATGTTCTCTTCGGGCGGTCATCTTTATAAATCTCATTGGAACGGCACCAAACAAAAGTTCCAGCATCATCACCTTGCCCAATGCAGATTCGCGATTCATCACTGAATATGACTTTCATGCAGTCATCCACAGTCCACGATTGCTTTTCCTGAGCCCATTGTAACCTTGTTTTTTCTGTTTAGGTGTTAATGACGGCTTTTGTTTAGCTTTTCTGTATGTAAATCCCATTTCCTTTAG
The DNA here is from genome assembly GCF_032444005.1 of Ranitomeya imitator. NCBI lineage: Eukaryota > Metazoa > Chordata > Amphibia > Anura > Dendrobatidae > Ranitomeya > Ranitomeya imitator. The sequence goes on along the minus strand of NC_091289.1, from coordinate 10,109,731 downwards.
GCGGTTTCTTACAGTTCCGTCACAGACTTTGACACCAGTTTCCTCCCATTCGTTCCTCATTTGTTTTGTTGTGCATTTCCTGTTTTGGAGACATATTGCTTTAAGTTTCCGGTCTTGACGTTTTGATGTCTTCCTTGGTCGACCAGTATGTTTGCCTTTAACAACCTTCCCATGTTGTTTGTATTTGGTCCAGATTTTAGACACAGCTGACTGTGAGCAACCAACATCTTTTGCAACATTGCGTGATGATTTACCCTCTTTTAAGAGTTTGATAATCCTCTCCTTTGTTTCAATTGACATCTCTCGTGTTGGAGTCATGATTCATGTCAGTCCACTTGGTGCAACAGCTCTCCAAGGTGTGATCGCTCCTTTTTAGATGCAGACTAACGAGCAGATCTAATTTGATGCAGGTGTTCGTTTTGGGTATGAAAATTTACAGGGTGATTCCATAATTGTTTCCTCAGAATAGAATGATTCCATAATTTTGACTCTATGCTTGGTTAAAAAAAAGTAACCATTACTGACTACCAACATTTTTTGTTCTTGATTTCTTTTAGAGTTTCTTAAAGCCAGAAAGTTGCCATTTGAAATGACTTTAGCTTTGTGCCAGGTCTGTGATCTGCTTTTTTTTCTACAAAATTAAACAACTGAATGATCGTCCTCCAAGGCCGGTGATTCCATAATTTTCGCCAGGGGTTGTATTATGATGAGTCATTAACTATTTGGGTACACTAGTGATGTGGATCTGCTCCCTATGTACAAGATTATTATATATTAGAATACTCTCCCTTTGTATAAGAATAATAACTTCTATTTCTTCTATAGTGTTGCTCCATTGCTACATTTACCCAGCCAGTGCATACCGTGATATCTGTGGTTGCACATTGCATCTGATTGCTTTAATTCCGTGTTAATAAGTCACACACAATCACTTCGGCTCCATGTCCAGCATTTCCTCCAATAAATGTAACAGTATAACTGTGCCGTCCCTCGAGGAGCATCCCGCCTGAGAAAATGCTCTGGTTTTATTATTGTTATGGTTGGTGTAACTGCCTGCAATTCTTCATCGCCTCGGTCTGTCCTGAATTCCTGTTTCCTCCACGCAGCACAAGATCCAGCACCGCCGCGGCCTCACACAACCTCTCAGCGCCAAATCTCTCTGAACAACTCAATAGCCATAATAATTAGGGTCCATTATAAAATGAGGTTGTGTATGATTTATAAGAAGTGATTATTTCCACTGCATGGGTAATAAAACGCAAGGATGCTGCCCGCTGGGTATTCTCGAAATAATGAGATTTTGAAAGTTATTTGATTTGCTGTTATAGATAAAGGGAAAAAGGGATGATAGTATATTAAGTATTATCAGTGGAACCCTAAAAACAAGGGGGTACATACCAAGCAGCACATGGAGCTACTACGTAGACTAGATCACAAACAAGCAACGGGCAAAAGACCAGAGGGCCCAACATGACTGGGGTGCGATGGCACAGCGGGGCAATTACAAGGCGCCAACTATGTGCATGCACAATAATCTAAATCTCAATGCAAAACATGCAAATTATCTTTCATGTCCTAGGTACATTACAGGGCGTCATGCTGCAATGCCAGGATGCACCCACTATAGCCCACCACTGCCTGCACTACTCCTATAGCAACTGAACTACTCATGATAAAATTCCGTTTACTTGCATCCACCACTAGGGGGAGATCACTGTAGACGACTGCATACAGCTCCCATAGAATGAATAGTAGAATAGGAGCTGAATCCATTCCTATGCTGTGAGCTCCTCCTAGTGGTGGCTAAAGGAAGTGAGCATTGCATCGTTTGATTCTTTGGCTCGGGATTTGGGGCTGACAGCACTGCAGTTTGGGCTACATGTAGATATCTATCTATTGCTCCCGGTTATCAGGGTGAGAAATGCAGCCAGCCTGAAGTACGTTCGCACTGGCACTATGACAGTAATTCTGCCGCCAGCACAGTTCAATGCACCGTGAGCGTGCTCTTTAATCCTGACTCCGCGGTTTGACAGGTGCTCCAGGTCTGTACTTTCCTTCTGTCTCCATCGACCAAGTTTCCTTTCAAACAATTTGCTCTTTCAGCTCTCAGATGCCGGAACGCAGCGGTGTAATTACTGTCTTCATTTTAAGGCCGCAGGAGGGGAGATACAGAGGAAAAGGAGAATGGGAGACGGAATGAAAAGAGAAAAAGACCCTCATTAAAATGTATGAGAGGCAGGAAACGCTGGGTTAAAATAATAGAGATAAAAAAAGACATCTTGCCCCAAATTCTGGGCAAAATTATTGCTCGGCTTTGAAGGATCACTGAGCCTTGGGTTCTCACATATTTTGCTATTAGCAGTGAAATAGAGAGGTGAGGCTGGGGTCGCCCGTGCGGGCCGCGGGGTGGCGGTGTATCGGTCGATACTGGCACCTCCAATCTGCCGCCAGCACAGGCGATACATGGCATGTGTAGGTGCTTTACCCGAAATTGCTGAAAAAACTGCTCAGTTTGCGATAAATGGCGCGTGAACCTGATATCAGCCGCGAGGCACAATATCGAGACGTGCGACCCCAACCTCAGACTGATAAAGAGTAGCAGGTGAAGCCCCCTAGACAATGGCAGCTCCATGCTCCCCTGGTCCTAATGTGGGTACAGACCCAAATCGGACAATAGCCCGAGGCAGCAGAATCAATTCACACATGTGTAAACTTCATCCAAAATTAATAAAGCAAGATTGCAAATTATGTTCTTTGCATACAGCTCCTGGGCAGACCTATCTGTTTCCATGGTTACAGAATGCCGACATCTTGAGGAACATATATCAACTCTAAATGTGGCAGAATTGTGGCAGAATTTGCAAAAAAAACATTAATGACTTGACACCATATTCATTATATGTTTTTGACAACTGCGACAACCTGTGGGTGTGGTCTTATAGAAAAGAGGTGTGGTTTATCAGGAAAAAAAAGGAGTGGCCTAATGTGCAACAGCATGCGCCAAAAAATGTGGAAGAATTCTGGCACATATTTATGGCACAAAGTCAGCCAAATGAGAATACTGGAGCCTTGATAAATGTTCCCCACTGGTGTATTGTGATCCCTACAGTCGCTCTCTCCTTTGCCTACACATAGCCTACAGCCAGAGCCGGGAACTGTCTTAGGGTCCCTGGGAGCTTCAAGAGCAAACTGACTCCGTCTAGTGATGTATGGGGCTATTATTTGGAGATTACATTGTAGTATTATTTGGGATTTTTAAAGAACTGATATACAGGCAGCATAAGGTAGTAATATGTCAGTATTATGAGGGCAGTATATAGTAGTATTACCTTGGTACTATATGATAGTATTATGTGGGCAGTATATAGTAGTATTACCTTGGTACTATATGATATTATTATGTGGGCAGTATACGGTAGTATTACCTTGGTACTATATGATAGTATTATGTGGGCAGTATATAGTAGTATTACCTTAGTACTATATGATATTATTATGTGGGCAGTATATAGTAGTATTACCTTGGTACTATATGATAGTATTATGTGGGCAGTATGTAGTAGTATTACCTTGGTACTATATGATATTATTATGTGGGCAGTATATAGTAGTATTACCTTGGTACTATATGATAGTATTATGTGGGCAGTATATAGTAGTATTACCTTGGTACTATATGATAGTATTATGTGGGCAGTATATACTAGTATTACCTTGGTACTATATGATAGTATTATGTGGGCAGTATATAGTAGTATTACCTTGGTATTATATGACAGTATTATGTGGGCAGTATATAGTAGTATTATCTTGGTACTATATGATAGTATTATGTGGGCAGTATATAGTAGTATTACCTTGGTACTATATGATATTATTATGTGGGCAGTATATAGTAGTATTACCTTGGTACTATATGATATTATTATGTGGGCAGTATATAGTAGTATTACCTTGGTATTATATGATATTATTATGTGGGCAGTATACGGTAGTATTACCTTGGTACTATATGATAGTATTATGTGGGCAGTATACGGTAGTATTACCTTGGTACTATATGTCAGTATTATGAGGGCAGTATATAGTAGTATTACCTTGGTATTATATGATAGTATTATGTGGGCAGTATATAGTAGTATTACCTTGGTACTATATCATAGTATTATGTGGGCAGTATATAGTAGTATTACCTTGGTACTATATGATATTATTATGTGGGCAGTATATAGTAGTATTACCTTGGTACTATATGATATTATTATGTGGGCAGTATATAGTAGTATTACCTTGGTATTATATGATATTATTATGTGGGCAGTATACGGTAGTATTACCTTGGTACTATATGATAGTATTATGTGGGCAGTATATAGTAGTATTACCTTGGTACTATATGATATTATTATGTGGGCAGTATATAGTAGTATTACCTTGGTATTATATGATATTATTATGTGGGCAGTATATAGTAGTATTACCTTGGTACTATACGATATTATTATGTGGGCAGTATACGGTAGTATTACCTTGGTACTATATGATATTATTATGTGGGCAGTATATAGTAGTATTACCTTGGTACTATACGATATTATTATGTGGGCAGTATACGGTAGTATTACTTTGGTACTATATGATAGTATTATGTGGGCAGTATATAGTAGTATTACCTTGGTACTATACGATATTATTATGTGGGCAGTATACGATAGTATTACCTTGGTACTATATGATAGTATTATGTGGGTGGTATGCGGTAGTATTACCTTGGAACTATATGATAGCATTATGTGGGCGGTATATAGTAGTATTACCTTGGTACTATATGATAGTATTATGTGGGCAGTATGCCGTAGTATTACCTTGGTATTATATGATAGTATTATATGGGTGGTATGCGGTAGTATTACCTTGGCACTATATGATAGTATTAGGTGGGCAGTATACAGCAGTATTACTTTGGCACTATGTGATAGTATTAGGTGGGCAGTATACAGTAGTATGACTTTGGCACTATATGATAGTATTAGGTGGGCAGGATGTGGTAATATTAACTTGGTACTATATGATAGTATTAGGTGAGCAGGACGTGGTAATATTACCTTGGTACTATATGATAGTATTAGGTGGGCAGTATGTGGTAATATTACCTTGGCACTATATGATAGTATTAGGTGGGCAGTATGTGGTAATATTACCTTGGCACTATATGATAGTATTATGTGGGCAGTATGTGGTAATATTACCTTGGCACTATATGATAGTATTAGGTGGGCAGTATGTGGTAATATTACCTTGGCACTATATGATAGTATTCGGTGAGCAGGATGTGGTAATATTACCTTGGCACTGTATGATAGTATTAGGTGAGCAGGATGTGGTAATATTACCTTGGCACTATATGATAGTATTAGGTGGGCAGTATGTGGTAATATTACCTTGGCACTATATGATAGTATTATGTGGGCAGTATGTGGTAATATTACCTTGGCACTATATGATAGTATTAGGTGAGCAGGATGTGGTAATATTACCTTGGCACTATATGATAGTATTAGGTGGGCACTGTACAGTAGTATTACCTTGGCACTATATGATAGTATTAGGTAGGCAGTATACAGCGGCATTACTTTGGCACTATGTGATAGTGGTAGGTGAGCTTTATATTGTAGTATTACCTTGGCATTATATAGCAGTATTATGTGCACTGTGTATGCTAGTATTAGCTTGGCAGTGTTACCTTGGAATTATATGGCAATATCATGTGGTGATATTATTGCGGTAGAATACTAAGGAATATTCAATTTGATTTTGCCAAGGGCTTCATTTTCTATACCATGGGAGGAGGTGCTATAGAAAGAAGAGTGGAATAATAATTCTACCAATAAGAGTGCCCAATATCAGATGGCAATCCACCGCCATATTGTGCAGATTTAGTTCTCATGGATCCCAGAACTCTTTACTGTATTGATATGAAAGCTGCGGATCTGGCAGGAGGGATGGTTGTGAAGTCGCTGGGGATATTCCCAGCCGTGATGATTTTCCCCCGTGATTGCAGCCTTGATACATTTCGAACCGTTCTTTGTAGGTCTCATGAACTGAAGCAGCTCAGAAATCCCTCATTATCGCACATCGTGACCCTTTCCTGCAAATTCTCAACAGGCAGGAAAAAATCCGTGACACAATTCTGACTGTACTATAGTCGCAGCGTCCAGTAATGGTCGACTCGCGTTATTACGTCACCACAATTACAGAAGCTGCAGCAATGTTTCTACCCCTAGTTGGGGTTTAGTGAAGACTCAGATTTATACCAGGGGTCAAAACGTTACTGCTGTTTTTGGTGAACGTTACTGGATGCTGAAGCCACCTTTCCCTTGAATTTTTGGGAAAAAGGAACATTCCAGGTTTGGCGTTCATGCAGCTGCACAGAATTGAAGCTTGATGCTGACTCGGCATTACTACTTACTATCTATCCTGTGACCATAAGTTTTGAGACTGACACAATTGGTTTTCCAAATATTTTTTCTGATGAAGCCTTGTCAGACTGTAGAAGAATGATTGTCTGGAGAAAAAAATGTGAGGCTGCCATGAGTCCTATGTCTGCCAATAGTAAAGCCCCCTGAGACCATTCATGTGTGGGGGCTTCTCATCCATGGAGGGGGTCACATACAATGTTGGGGGCTTCTCATCCATGGAGGGGGTCACATACAATGTTGAGGGCTTCTCATCCATGGAGGGGGTCACATACAATGTTGGGGGCTTCTCATCCATGGAGGGGGTCACATACAATGTTGGGGGCTTCTCATCCATGGAGGGGGTCACATACAATGTTGGGGGCTTCTCATCCATGGAGGGGGTCACATACAATGTTGGGGGCTTCTCATCCATGGAGGTGGTCACATACAATGTTGGGGGCTTCTCATCCATGGAGGGGGTCACATACAATGTTGGGGGCTTCTCATCCATGGAGGGGGTCACATACAATGTTGGGGGCTTCTCATCCATGGAGGGGGTCACATACAATGTTGGGGGCTTCTCATCCATGGAGGGGGTCACATACAATGTTGGGGGCTTCTCATCCAGGGAGGGGTCACTCACAATGTTGGGGGCTTCTCATCCATGGAGGGGGTCACATACAATGTTGAGGGCTTCTCATCCATGGAGGGGGTCACATACAATGTTGGTGGCTTCTAATCCATGGAGGGGGTCACATACAATGTTGGGGGCTTCTCATCCATGGAGGGGGTCACATACAATGTTGGGGGCTTCTCATCCATGGAGGGGGTCACATACAATGTTGGGGGCTTCTCATCCATGCAGGGGTCACTTACAATGTGCGGGGGCTTCTCATCCATGGAGGGGGTCACTCACAATGTGGGAGGAATTCTCATCCAGGGAGGGGTCACTCACAATGTTGGGGGCTTCTCATCCATGGAGGGGGTCACATACAATGTTGGTGGCTTCTAATCCATGGAGGGGGTCACATACAATGTTGGGGGCTTCTCATCCATGGAGGGGGTCACATACAATGTTGGGGGCTTCTCATCCATGGAGGGGGTCACATACAATGTTGGGGGCTTCTCATCCATGCAGGGGTCACTTACAATGTGCGGGGGCTTCTCATCCATGGAGGGGGTCACTCACAATGTGGGAGGAATTCTCATCCAGGGAGGGGTCACTCACAATGTTGGGGGCTTCTCATACATGGAGGGGGTCACTAACAATGTTGGGGGGCTTCTCATCCATGAGGGGCTCACTCACAATTCTGCCTAAAACAGGGCCATGAATAAAGAGCGTGATTTAAACCTCCTTCAAGAGCAATTTCTCCATCATTTAGGATAATGTGGTGAAGATGCTTTTTCCTGCATGATGGAAACCAGGTCATAAGGGAAAAGCGAGAACTAAGTGGTTCAGGGAACAAAACATTGACATTTTGGGTCCACGACAGATAACTTCAAAGATCTCAGTTCCACTGAGAACCTCAAAAATCCTCAAAAAGCGACAAAGAAAAACCCAGAAATTGTGCTAAACTCTGAGCACTGAATAGAAAAGAACAAGCGGCCATCAGTCAAGAGTTCACATATGATGTAATGATACTGATCTAACAGCCCCTGTTATAACGCTCCAGTACTGATATAACTCCAGATGCACTCATGCACCAATTATAGAGGGTTCCACCTCGCATTTGGGATATAAGAAGCATTAGCCTGCCCCACCATAAAGGCAAACCGTGTGTCGGGATGACAGAGGTGATACTCTGCTTTGGGTAAGCACTTGCTATATACAGTTAGGTCTAGAAATATTTGTCCAGTGACCGAATTTCCGCGATTTCAGCTCTTCAGGACGGAATTTTGTTATTTTGGATGTAAAATTAAACAATTGAGAAACAATTGAAGTGGCAACTTTCAGGTTTAATTAAAAGAGCTGAAGAAAAATATCCTGTGAAACGTTTAGGAATTGCAGCGATTTTCTACAAAGCCTCCTCATTTTAGGGGCACAAAAGTAATTGGACAAATTAACTTTACTACAAATAAAATGTTCATGTTTAATACTCTGTAGAGCAGCAATGACGGCCTGAAGTCTGGAGGCCATGGACGTCACCATCGCTGGTTTCCTCCTTTGTGATACTTTGCGCCTTTACTGCAGTCACTTCCATTCTCGCTTGTTTGTCGCTTATTCTGCCTTAAAAGGGTTTTCCCACTAACAAAGGTCATTTTAAAGTTGATTTTAATCAATAGGTCTTGGAATAATAATTATTTCCACAATTGGAAGTGTTTTTAAAGAAATGTTCCTGTGCTGAGAAAATCTTATAAATGTGCCCATGCTGTGTCTTGTGTAAAGTCTGTGTCTGACCGTGCAGGAACATGATCTGATCATACCACATCTCCTGGGCAGGGAAGAATGCCAAATAGAGTATAAAGATAGCACAGCATGGGATCACAGCTGATATTTTTTTGTGAAATTACCATATTTTTCGGACTACAGTATAAGACGCACTTTTTTCCTTTAAAAATGTGGAGGAAAATGGGGGTGCGTCTCATAGTCCGGATGTACCGGCTCTACCTGAGGTGGGGGAGCAGCAGCGGCAGAGCAGTGGGTCACAGGAGGCAGGAGCTGGCGGCTGCGGCTAACTCCTGTGTCTGCCCACTGCTAAAGATAAATGAATATTCACTGCATTCCACGCCCATGGGCATGGAGGGCAATGAATATTAATTTCTCTTTATTAGCATCCTGGTATGCATGGCCACATCCCCATCCTGGCATGCATTACCCCCATCTTTATCGTGGCATGATTGGCCCCCACTCTGGTATTCAGGGCCCCCATCTCTGTCCTGGTACGCATGGCCCCATCCTTATCCCGGTATGATTGTCCCCCATCTCCATCCTGGTATGCGTGGCCCCATCAGAAAAACATAAAAAAAAAAACCCATTATACTTACCTTCCTGCGCTCCCTCGCAGCATCTCGTTTCGATGCCAGCAGCGACTTTATGCTTGTAGGCAGCACATGATTAAATAACTGGATCTTGAATATATTTTGGTAAAAAGCTAAAGTGCTAAAACTTGTGTCCCTGTCTAAATATTTCTGGACCTAACTGTATATACTGTTAATTCATGGCCATTTCCTTCTTACGGGAATCGCCTTTCACATACTCCTGCATATAAATCACAGCACGGTACAATTATATTCCACTGTCATGCTGACGTTGACTGTTGTGATCATGTAAAACACATCTACTCTATAATGGCTATATTGTGAAATATTTCTGCTCTGATTATCGTGTTATTCTTTGTATCATTAGTCCAAAACTGATAATTCCTTAGGAATTTGTTACAGTATCATCACTCCTCGGTCTTGTCATTTCTCCTGCTGACCTCTTAATTTTAATGTTTGTACTTTTTTAACTATTTTCTGTATGTGACTGCAATGTGTTCTTTTTCCAGTTATTACATCATATGTGACTGAGTTTAGCTCCTCTTATAACGCTCCAGTAATGATATAACCTCCAGAGATGTTTATACCTTGTGATTGATATCAGCCCCCTCTTATAACGCTCCAGCACTATTATATGCCACTGAGGTCAGCGGTGTTGACCCCGGGTATAAATGTTGCATCACTTACCGCTCACGCAGAGGCTGAGGCTGCACAGGCTTTCCTCACAGGTGTCCTCGGGGCTTTCCTGGTCTCCTTCCCCATCCTCATCCTCGGCTGCTCTGTTGTTCTCCCTTCTCTTCCTTCGGGATGGTCTCCTGACGCTCCGCAGGACCTTGTTGACCCTATTCATGGGCTACTTGGTTGTGGGGTCCTGGAGGAGGAGAGCTCGGCTCTGTCGGGTTCTGCTCCCCGATCTAAGGTCTGTGCACAGGAGAGGAGCAGTGAGGAGTCTCCACGAACTGTGTGGGCAGATACAGGGTATCCTCCTCTCCCTCCTCTCTATAAGGCAGGTAGTAAGGTCTTTCCTTCTTTCTCCTTCCCTTTCTTGTTCTTTCTTTCCTTCTAACCTTCTTTTTTCCTTTCTCTTTCTTTCCTTCTTCCTTCTCCTTTCTTTTTCCTTCCTTCTTCTTGCTTTCCTTCTCCTGGATGTGTGATGGTTGGGTGAATGGCTCGCTCTCCGCAGGCTGAGCAGTGCGCTACCCGGTTCGGAGCTTACATACTGTCAGAGTGGACTGCGGGGCGAAATGTGGAACAAATACATCCCGTCGTTAATGTTCACACAGCAATAAACCACAGCGGCGGCGGCTTCCTCCGAGCTAAATAGATAGAAAGGGACAGACGAGGAGATGGGAAGGTGCAGCGAGAAGAGAGAAAGAGCGGAGGATCCAAGTGTCAGCTCTTCTGCAGAGGAGGGAGCCAATCATCTAATTACATCTGACTATATATTATATAATCCTATCTATTATCTATCTATTATGCATCTATTTATTATCTATCTATTATGTATCTATTTATTATCTATCTATTATGTATCTATTTATTATCTATCTATTATGTATCTATTTATTATCTATCTATTATCTATCTATTTATTATCTATCTATTATGTATATATTTATTATCTATCTATTATGTATCTATTTATTATCTATCTATTATCAATCTATTATGCATCTATTTATTATCTATCTATTATGCATCTATTTATTATCTATCTATTATGTATCTATTTATTATCTATCTATTATCTATCTATTTATTATCTATCTATTATGTATCTATTTATTATCTATCTATTATGTATCTATTTATTATCTATCTATTATCAATCTATTATGCATCTATTTATTATCTATCTATTATGCATCTATTTATTATCTATCTATTATGTATCTATTTATTATCTATCTATTATCTATTTATTATCTATTATGTATCTATCTATTATCTATGTATTATCTATCTATTATGTATCTATTTATTATCTATTATGTATCTATTTATTATCTATCTATTATCTATCTATTATGTATCTATTTATTATCTATTATGTATCTATTTATTATCTATCTATTATCTATCTATTGTGTATCTATTGTGTAGCTATCTATTATCTATCTATTATGTATCTATTGTGCAGCTATCATCTATCTATTTATTATGTATCTATTATCTATTACGTAACTATCTATTTACTGTACATATCTATCTTTCTCTCATATCTCTCTACATCTACATACATTTCTAAGTATCTATCAATCTATCTATCTCGTTATCTAAACCTTTCTATATTTCTTTATCTATCTGTCCGTCCGTCTCTGTGTACGTTCACCCGACGTCTTGTGTCGTGATGCCAGTAAATATTAGTACATGATTTATATACTCGTTCAGTACGTGTCATCGTTATGTAGATATACCCTCAGTGCTCCATTAATCCTCCAGATGCTCTAATTAGCGGAAGGTTCGAAACTTCAAACAAATGGATGTCTCAGCTCGGTGCCGCCCGGAACTGATAGAAGAACTGGGCAAAAAGAAGAGAAACTGCAAGTGCTGAGAGGGGAGGACGATTGTGCTGATGTAATATCTATCATTGTAAAGCGACTGCAGTCATTACTACAGGTGGTCCTATGATCAGAGTAAACAGACTATGCCCACTGTACCAGGAAAACCCCCCATGACCTGAAAGGTGTGAACACACAATAAATAAGTGAACATGCTTCTATAGTGTATGGACCCCCTACTCATGGCAAGAGTCCCCTACAAACTGCTGCTGCCATCTCGTTCTCTCCCAATGATCACAAAATCAATACTGACTTTTAGGTTTGCTACTTTCAATAGGTGGCACTACTGTTATTGTTCTTTTCCTCTCTGAAGAGGCAATAGGCATATCTAATTTCCTAGAGAAGTATTGCATGGCCTATAAGTCTCCTTACACTGGCATTGTCAGACTTGTCACTCTTCAAAAGGAGATTGAGATCCGTTACCTCTTGGACGAAAAGCATAATATAGAAGTGATATTATTGTATATTGGGACATGCTACATACTAATCCTTCATAAAATGCTAGACTACTCTGCTAGGCCGTGCATCCATGTGATTTAATGGGGAGAGAGGAAAAAGCTGCTGTCAGACTTCTTTGTCCCTTCAAAACACCTATGCCCCCTCCGAGACCCTCTAGTACCCCTAAGACCCATCTGTCACCTTCAGGCTCATCAGCCCTCTCCAGACTTCACTGTTTTGTGCAGACCTCTCAGACCCATTTTATCTTCCAAACCCTTCTGTCCCCTCTAGACCCCACTGTCCACCTGTAGATTCCTCTTCCCTCCTCCAAACTCCTCTGTTCCCTGCATTCATCTCTGTCTACTTCATCTCCATCCTCCCCTGACTCCTCTTTCCTCTCCAGTCCCCTCCACAACCCTTTGCTCCCTCTATTATCTGCCCCCTCGGGGTTTCTCTCCCTCTTTAGACTCCTCTTTAGACTCCTTTTTCCCCTCCTTTCCCCTCTTTCTACTCCAGACTACTCTTACCCTTCTGACTCCTCTGTCCCCTCTGACTCCTCTTTCCCCTCTGACTCCTCTGTTCCCTCTGACTCCTCTGGTAGTAGCTCATCTACCAGAACAAAAACATGATGTGAACACTGGAAGAAAGATGGAAGGTTTCCATAGACATTAGTCAGAAACAGATGGGCAAAATATGAGAATATTACGGACTTATACTTGCAGGATTTTTTTTTTACTTTATGGTTTCAGGTTCTTTAAGGAACCATCTAGTTTCAGTACCAGCGTATTGACTTTTAAGAAGCTGAGAAGTTTCTTTTAAATGATGACGTCCCTTTCAGAAATGCCAAACTTTCTGGTATATGATTAATTCTTTTGAAGTTACCGCAAGCTGCTAATCCTCCATTTCCTCACTTATCTGATGTCTCGCAGCCTTCTACGCTCAGAAAGACCCATCATCTTCTCTATGGCAGAGGAACTCTCATACTGACCTGCAAAATCCAGAAATAGTGGGGCGGGTGTGGGGCAGACGACCTGCTGCTTTTTACAACAATGGCATATCTCTCTCTCTGTATACATATATATATAATCCTGTAGCCGAGAAAACGTAAAAAGTTAATCAAGCGTCAGGATTAATATTTTCAGCTAAAAATAAAAATGTTCCTGCGCTCTTGACTCCTTACATGCAGTCTATTGCTCTTGTAGCCTCATCTTTTTACTCTACAGATTTCTCCTGCCATCAGTTTCAGCTGTCTGACTTCTACTATTGTCACCTGGCCACCAGGAAGCTTCTCCTTCTAGGTCCCTAACTTCTACTATTGTCACCTGGCCACCAGGAAGCTTCTCCTTCTAGGTCCCTAACTTCTACTATTGTCACCTGGCCACCAGGAAGCTTCTCCTTCTAGGTCCCTAACTTCTACTATTGTCACCTGGCCACCAGGAAGCTTCTCCTTCTAGGTCCCTAACTTCTACTATTGTCACCTGGCCACCAGGAAGCTTCTCCTTCTAGGTCCCTAACTTCTACTATTGTCACCTGGCCACCAGGAAGCTTCTCCTACTAGGTCCCTAACTTCTACTATTGTCACCTGGCCACCAGGAAACTTCTCCTTCTAGGTCCCTAACTTCTACTATTGTCACCTGGCCACCAGGAAGCTTCTCCTTCTAGGTCCCTAACTTCTACTATTGTCACCTGGCCACCAGGAAGCTTCTCCTTCTAGGTCCCTAACTTCTACTATTGTCACCTGGCCACCAGGAAGCTTCTCCTTCTAGGTCCCTAACTTCTACTATTGTCACCTGGCCACCGGGAAGCTTCTCACTCTAGGTCCCTAACTTCTACTATTGTCACCTGGCCACCAGGAAGCTTCTCCTTCTAGGTCCCTAACTTCTACTATTGTCACCTGGCCACCAGGAAGCTTCTCCTTCTAGGTCCCTAACTTCTACTATTGTCACCTGGCCACCAGGAAGCTTCTCCCACTAGGTCCTTACAGGGAGAGCAGTTCATTGGTGACACAGGAGGAAGTAGCTAACTTCTTCTCTATGTGTTTTAGAGAGATTAGTCCACAAATTAGTCCGTGTAAACAATTCCAAATGGCTATTAGTTCCTACTTTACAATATTTACACTAAAAAAGTGTACCGTTCATCTTCCTTTTCTTCCTCACTGCGTCCCTTTTAGTGCCACTGCTAATCTGTGTGGGTATGGGTGGGTTTCTGGGAAGTATCGACAGACCCACTGCTCTGTTTTCTATCTATAGCTCTCAAAACATCACAAATGTTACATGTCTTACCTCCTTCCTTCACTTCGTTATCGGTCTATTTGTTTCACTCGCGGCAGTGAATACATACAGTCCCCAGTAGATCTCCTTTCTCCTTAAGCAGCTGTAAATACCAGTGCCCAGTAATTTCTCAGTCTACATTTTGATCAGACATGTGAAGATCAGTCTCCTTCACCCTCTAGCAGCTATAAACATATCCCCAGTCAGTCCCCACTGAGTGTTCATCCTACTGCCGACTCTAAATATAGTACACAGTCAGTCACCTTTCCACTCTCCACCCTCTCGCACATACAAATATGTATATTCCTCAGTTAGTTCCTCCTTACACCTTTGGCATCTGTAGATAATGGCCCCCAGTAAGTATCCAATCAGTAACCATCCGCCTCTGTCAGCTGTGCATATAGTCCCAAACCAGACTCCTTTGTTCCCTGATAGCCATATATTCAACTCAGTCTCTTTCTAGTAACTGTAAATATAGTTGACAATGAGTCTCCTTCCCTCTGTGGAAGCAATATAGTCCCCAGTAATTTCACCAGTCAGTCTCCTTCCCCCTCTGGAAACCATAATTTTAGTACCCAGTAAATTGTATGGCAGATAGTTACGTATAATGTAGTATTGGGGCTCCTGGAGCAGTGAAAGTAAAATATCCTTGCTTGCTCACAAGTCAAGTCACCAAGAAAGTAAAGTGTCTTCTGGATGTTTTGGACAGACTTCTTCCCAGTATGAGTCTATTACTGATCATCTGGATCCCCTGAAGCCATTTTCTTGGAGTAAGCCAGATCCCCTTTAAATAATGAGCCATGATAAGAGAGCACTTGATGATTAACCCTTCACACTCACAACAACAGAGAACACCAGTATACATGGATCCTACAGTTGTCTTCTTCATCCGGCTATATACTGTCCCATGGGAGCTGTAATGGTTCCATTTGGGTAAGGAATGGCTGAATAGATGGTGGATGGTTTGGAAGGGGGGGGGGGGGGCGCTATGCAACATCTCGGCTTCTCCTGTGGTTTCATCATGTATTTCTCACCATTTTCAGCCCCTTTTCTGGACACACAGTTGATATTATTCAGATTTCTCTGCTCCAGATAAACACTTGCGCTTCCAGCGCTCGAGGCTCAGCTTTAACTTTTTAATCCCAAAGGGAAGAATAATGTGAAGCTGATATAACAGTTTTGCGAGTTTTGACTAAAATAATTAATTCCTACATCAGGCGATGTAATTATGTGCCCCCCTCCTCCAGGGTCCATTCATAGAGTCACGTGCCCCCCGTATACCCGCCGCCGGCTACAGCTAGTGTCTGCAAAGCTTCCCTGTGCCAAACTGTTAGCGTCAGCACAGGATGTTCATGGTCTGTAGGGAACGGTTGGCCACGATTGTCACCATCACTTACTATGGATTGGACGAACACAACAGTGAGAAGGTGTCAGAGGTCAAGGAAACTAAAAAGGTAAGAAAAATATAGAAGTCCCAGAATAATACCAGGCAAAAGAGCCCAGTACAGTGCCAGCCACAGAAGTCCTGTAACAGTGCCAAACACCTCACCCACATTACAGCGCCCCATAAGAATGTCAGGCATAGGGACCTCATAAGAGTGCCAGCTGAGCCTCCCCAGAACAGTGCCAGCTGAGCCTCCCCAGAACAGTGCCAGCTGAGCCTCCCCAGAACAGTGCCAGCTGAGCCTCCCCAGAACAGTGCCAGCTGAGCCTCCCCAGAAGAGTGCCAGCCGAGCCTCCCCAGAACAGTGCCAGCTGAGCCTCCCCAGAACAGTGCCAGCCGAGCTTCCTCAGAACAGTGCCAGCCGAGCCTCCCCAGAACAGTGCCAGCCGAGCCTCCCCAGAACAGTGCCAGCCGAGCTTCCTCAGAACAGTGCCAGCCGAGCCTCCCCAGAACAGTGCCAGCCGAGCCTCCCCAGAAGAGTGCCAGCCGAGCCTCCCCAGAACAGTGCCAGCTGAGCCTCCCCAGAACAGTGCCAGCCGAGCTTCCTCAGAACAGTGCCAGCCGAGCTTCCTCAGAACAGTGCCAGCCGAGCTTCCTCAGAACAGTGCCAGCCGAGCCTCCCCAGAACAGTGCCAGCCGAGCCTCCCCAGAAGAGTGCCAGCCGAACCCTCCCTGAACAGTGCCAGCCGAACCCTCCCTGAACAGTGCCAGCCGATCCTCACCAGAAGAGTGCCAGCCGAGCCTCCCCAGAAGAGTTCCAGCCGAGCCTCCCCAGAAGAGTGCCAGCCGAGCCTCCCCTGAACAGTGCCAGCCGAGCCTCTCCAGACCAGTGCCAGCCGAGCCTCTCCAGAACAGTGCCAGCCGAGCCTCTCCAGAACAGTGCCAGCCGAGCCTCCCCAGAACAGTGCCAGCCGAGCCTCCCCAGACCAGTGCCAGCCGAGCCTCTCCAGAACAGTGCCAGCCGAGCCTCTCCAGAACAGTGCCAGCCGAGCCTCCCCAGAACAGTGCCAGTCGAGCCTCCCCAGAACAGTGTCAGCTGCACCTTCCCTGAATAATGCCAGCTTTGTGGTCACCAAAACAATGTCAGCTGTACCCCAAATAATGACAGCCATGTGCTCCCCATCAAGAAAAAATGATGTGTTGTTCCAGCTTCTTAATAAAAATAATTTTATTTAACAAAAAATTGAAAAATTCTGACAGACATGGTATAAACGTCCTGGATAGCTACGTATTTCGAACACGAAGTGTCCTTTCTCAGCTTGAGAAAGGACACTTCGTGTTCGAAACGCGTAGGAAAGGAACATGTGATCTTAGCCCGAGTTATACGGCCATCTGACTCTTCCGTTACAGCTCACGTGTCACATACCTTGGGCATGGAATAAATATGTTCCTAGGTTTTATATATATATATATATATATATATATATATATGTATATATATATATATATATATATATATATATATATATACACACAGTACAGACCAAAAGTTTGGACACACCTCATTTAAAGATTTTTCATGACTATGAAAATTGTACATTCACACTGAAGGCATCAACACTATGAATTAACACATGTGGAATTATATATTTAACAAAAAAGTGTGAAACAACTGAAATTATGTCTTATATTCTAAGTTCTTCAAAGTAGCCACCTTTTGCTCTGATGACTGCTTTGCACACTCTTGGCATTCTCTTGATCAGCTTCAAGAGGTAGTCACCGGGAATGGTTTTCACTTCACAGGTGTGCCCTGTCAGGTTTAATAAGTCGGATTTCTTGCCCTATAAATGGGGTTGGGACCATCAGTTGTGTTGAGCAGAAGTCTGGTGGATACACAGCTAATAGTCCTACTGAATAGACTGTTAGAATTTGTTTTATGGCAAGAAAAAAGAAGCTAAGTAAAGAAAAACGAGTGAAATGAAGGTCAGTCAGTCCAAAAAATTGGGAAAACTTTGAAAGTGTCCCCAAGTGGAGTGGCAAAAACCATCAAGCGCTACAAAGAAACTGGCTGACATGAGGACCGCCCCAGGAAAGGAAGACCAAGAGTCACCTCTGCTTCTGAGGATAAGTTTATCCGAGTCACCAGCCTCAGAAATCGCAGGTTAACAGCAGCTCAGATTAGAGACCAGGTCTATGCCACACAGACACATCTCTACAACAACTGTTAAGAGGAGACTTTGTGCAGCAGGCCTTCGTGGTAAAATAGCTGCTAGGAAACCACTGCTAAGGACAGGCAACAAGCAGAAGAGACTTGTTTGAGCTAAAGAACACAAGGAATGGACAATAGACCAGTGGAAATCTGTGCTTTGGTCTGATGAGTCCAAATTTGAGATCTTTGGTTCCAACCACCGTGTCTTTGTGCGGCGCAGAAAAGGTGAACGGATGGACTCTACATGCCTCGTTCCCACCGTGAAGCATGGAGGAGGAGGTGTGATGGTGTGGGGGGGCTTTGCTGATGACACTGTTGGGGATTTATTCAAAATTTAAGGCATGCTGAACCGGCATGGCTACCACAGCATCTTGCAGCGGCATGCTATTCCATCCGGTTTGCGTTTAGTTGGACCATCATTTATTTTTCAACAGGACAATGACTCCAAACCTCCTCCAGGCTGTGTAAGGGCTATTTGACCAAGAAGGAGAGTGATGGGGTGCTACGCCAGATGACCTGGTCCACAGTCACCAGACCTGAACCCAATCGAGATGGTTTGGGATGAGCTGGACTGCAGAGTGAAGGCAAAAGGGCCAACAAGTGCTAAGCATCTCTGGGAACTCCTTCAAGATTGTTGGAAGACCATTTCCGGTGACTACCTCTTGAAGCTCATCAAGAGAATGCCAAGAGTGTGCAAAGCAGTCATCAAAGCAAAAGGTGGCTACTTTGAAGAACCTAGAATATAAGACATATTTTCAGTTGTTTCACACTTTTTTTGTTAAGTATATAATTCCACATGTGTTAATTCATAGTTTTGATGCCTTCAATGTGAATGTACAATGTTCATAGTCATGAAAATACAGAAAAAACTTTATATGAGAACTTTTGGTCTGTACTGTATATCTACATATATATACAGTACAGACCAAAAGTTTGGACACACCTTCTCATTTAAAGATTTTTCTGTATTTTCATGACTATGAAAATTGTACATTCACACTGAAGGCATCAAAACTATGAATTAGCACATGTGGAATTATATACTTAAAAAAAAAGTGTGAAACAACTGAAAGCAGAGTCCGATTAGTCCCTCCCCTACTCCCCTGCAGTCAGTGCCCGGCGCCTGCATACTCCCCTCCAGTCAGCGCTCACACAGGGTTAATGCCAGCAGTAACGGGCCACGGGGAACGCACTCCGTTAACGCTGCTATTAACCCTGTGTGTCCCCAACTTTTTACTATTGATGCTACCTATGCAGCATCAATAGTAAAAGGATGTAATGTTAAAAATAAAAAAAAATTAAAAAAACCTGCTATTCTCACCTTTCGTAGTCCGACGATGCGCTCGCGCCTGCCGCCATCTTCCGTTCCCAGAGATGCATTGCGAAATTACCCAGAACACTTAGCAGTCTCGCGAGACCGCTAAGTCATCTGGGTAATTTCGCAATGCATCCTGGGAACGGAAGATGGCGGCAGCCGCGCGCGCATCGCCAGAGCTTCGCTGGATCCCGGTGGGTGAGTATATAACTATTTTTTATTTTATTTATTTTTTTAACAGGGATATGTGCCCACACTGCTATATACTACGTGGGCTGAGTTATATATTACGTGGGCTGTGTTATATACCGCGTGGCTGCTATATACTACGTGGCCAGTGTTAGATACTATGTGGGCTGTGTTATGTACTGCGTGGGCTGTGCTATATATTACGTGGCCAGTGTTATATACTACATCGCCTGTGTTATATACTGCGTGGCTGCTATATACTGTTTGGCCTGTGTTATATACTGCGTGCCCACTGTTATATATTGCATGGCCTGTATTAATGTATTGGGTATTCTCCAATATGTATGTATGTATTTACATAGCAGCCACTTGTATATAGCACAGGCGACGTAGTATTTGTCTGCTATACAGTATACTACATGGCTCCTATATACTATGTGGCTGCTATATTATTATTATTATTATTATTTATTGTTATAGCGCCATTTATTCCATGGCGCTTTACATGTGAGGAGGGGTATACATAATGAAAACAAGTACAATAATCTTAAACAATACAAGTCATAACTGGTACAGGAGGAATGAGGACCCTGCCCGCGAGGGCTCACAATCTACAACACATACATGCATACAAATTCTAGAATACCCGATGCGTTAGAATCGGGCCACCTTCTAGTATATATATATAACTATACATATATATATATATATATGTATATATATATATATATATAAATATATATATTTATATATATTTGTGTGTACACATTATATGCTCAGCTGTGAAGATGCTGCATGAATTACCCACATGATAAAAGTAGGAATTACAGCGCCACCATGTGGTCAGTCACGGCCTTCTCAACTTGCCAGCTGAAAATATTACTGAGAATGTACAGTGATCACTGGAGGAAGAATAGAAGGGACTGAATGTAGAAGATGCCGGTGTCACTCCATACACAGGGCCAAAGTGTCTCAGCATCAATCACTCCGATGTCACCATCATATGACATCGCTACAGCACTGCAAAATTATTACCCAGGTATAAAAGTAGACAGTGTGAGCTGCTGTTCTCTGGTGTCAGCTACATCAATATACTGAAGAATCCTATCTCATATCTAATCCCATCGTGTGATGCTGAGCCATGCATCTAATCCCTCACTGTGTGATACTGTCTGCTGGGCAGTGCATCTAATCATATCCTGTGTGATACTGACTGCTGAGCCGTGTATCTAATCCTATCCTGTGTGATACTGACTGCTGAGCCGTGCATCTCATCCTATCCTGTGTGATACTGTCTGCTGAGCCGTGTATCTATTCCTATCCTGTGTGATACTGACTGCTGAGCTGTGTATCTAATCCTATCCTGTATGATACTGTCTGCTGAGCTGTGTATCTAATCCTCTCCTGTGTGATACTGACTGCTGAGCCGTGTATCTAATCCTATCCTGTGTGATACTGACTGCTGAGCTGTGTATCTAATCCTATCCTGTGATACTGTCTGCTGAGCTGTGTATCTAATCCTATCCTGTGAGATACTAACTGCTGAGCCGTGTATCTAATCCTATCCTGTATGATACTGTCTGCTGAGCCGTCTATCTAATCCTATCCTGTGAGATACTGTCTGCTGAGCCATGCATCTTATCCCGCACTGTGTGATACCGTCTGCTGGGCTGTGCATCTAATCCTATCCTGTGTGATACTGTCTGCTGGGCTGTGCATCTAATCCTATCCTGTGTGATACTGTCTGCTGAGCTGTGTATCTAATCCTATCCTGTGTGATACTGTCTGCTGATCCATTGTATCTAAGCTTATCCTGTGTGATATTGTCTGCTGAGATGTGTATCTAATCCTCTTCTGTGTGATACTGTCTGCTGAGCTGAGTATCTAATAATCTCCTGTGTGATACTGTCTGCTGAGCCGTGTATCTAATCCTATC
This sequence comes from Ranitomeya imitator, assembly GCF_032444005.1. Taxonomy (NCBI): domain Eukaryota; kingdom Metazoa; phylum Chordata; class Amphibia; order Anura; family Dendrobatidae; genus Ranitomeya; species Ranitomeya imitator. Next base: position 10,087,992 of record NC_091289.1, on the reverse strand, counting down.
CTGTGTGATACTGTCTGCTGAGCTGTGTATCTAATCCTCTCCTGTGTGATACTGTCTGCTGAGCTGTGCATCTAATCCTATCCTGTGTGATACTGTCTGCTGGGCTGTGCATCTAATCCTATCCTGTGTGATACTGTCTGCTGAGCTGTGTATCTAATCCTATCCTGTGTGATACTGTCTGCTGATCCATTGTATCTAAGCTTATCCTGTGTGATATTGTCTGCTGAGATGTGTATCTAATCCTCTTCTGTGTGATACTGTCTGCTGAGCTGAGTATCTAATAATCTCCTGTGTGATACTGTCTGCTGAGCCGTGTATCTAATCCTATCCTGTGTGATACTGTCTGCTGAGCTGTGTATCTAATCCTCTCCTGTGTGATACTGTCTGCTGAGCTGTGTATCTAATCCTATCTCATGTGATACTGTCTGCTGAGCTGTGTATCTAATCCTATGATGTGTGATACTGTCTGCTGGGATGTGTATCTAATCCTGTCATGTGTGATACTGTCTGCTGATCCATTGTATCTAATCCTATCCCGTGTGATACTGTCTGCTGATTTGTGTATCTAATCCTATCCCGTGTGATACTGTCTGCTGAGCTGTGTATCTAATCCTATGATGTGTGATACTGTCTGCTGGGATGTGTATCTAGTCCTATCATGTGTGATACTGTCTGCTGATCTATTGTATCTAATCCTATCCTGAGTGATCGTCTCATTGGAAACACACACACCACTACAACCCCCATCATGTTCCTGAATCCTTGCTTGCAGCCTTTTCCTGCAATATCGATTACATCACTACTTTTCCTCTTTTCGTCCAGTCGCAGGGATCACACTGGGAATCCATCAGGGATGAGAAGGTGCGACTTCCCTTCACACACATTTAATGAATTATTTGGTCTGGCTGTGACTCCGGGATCCGGGAAATCTGCGTCTCCGCTGATAATAAGCTGCAATTAATTCTAAGATGAGATACAAGTACGAGCAATTACACAAAGAAGTGGCGGCTAATGATGAGAAGGAGACTTCAGAGGCCGACATCAGAGACCATACTCCCAGGATGCCTCAGAGACGCCATCGGGGGTGACTGGGCATAGGGATGAAGATGTCGTACAGATATCAGACTACAGATCCCAGCATGTCCAGACAGAGCACGCCCCTCAGAAATCACTACGTTCAGTCATTAAAGTAGTAACTGCAATGGCCGCCATAATAATGAACCTGACAATCATGGTTGGGGCAGCATGAATCAGATCCTGGCTGCATGATTGTTCTCTGTAACCCTTAGGCAGTGGTAAGGGACCATAGACAGAGATGAGCCATCTCCCGGCTCTGCTCCAGTACATAGGAAGACACCTGTCAATCACAGGAGCAGATTGGGGCAGCACCGGACTAGTCGCGTCTCTAAGTCGTGCAGCCAAGCCCTGATTCCTCCTGCCTGTGATTTGGACGGCACCGGACTAGTCGCGTCTCTAAGTCGTGCAGCCAAGCTCTGATTCCTGCTGCCTGTGATTTGGGCGGCACCGGACTAGTCACGTCTCTAAGTCGTGCAGCCAAGCTCTGATTCCTGCTGCCGGTGGTTTGGGCGGCACCGGCCTAGTCACGTCTCTAAGTCGTGCAGCCAAGCCCTGATTCCTCCTGCCTGTGATTTGGACGGCACCGGACTAGTCGCGTCTCTAAGTCGTGCAGCCAAGCTCTGATTCCTGCTGCCTGTGATTTGGGCGGCACCGGACTAGTCACGTCTCTAAGTCGTGCAGCCAAGCCCTGATTCCTGTTGCCTGTGGTTTGGACGGCACCGGACTAGTCACGTCTCTAAGTCGTGCAGCCAAGCCCTGATTCCTGCTGCCTGTGATTTGGACGGCACCGGACTAGTCACGTCTCTAAGTCGTGCAGCCAAGCTCTGATTCCTGTTGCCTGTGGTTTGGACGGCACCGGACTAGTCACGTCTCTAAGTCGTGCAGCCAAGCCCTGATTCCTGCTGCCTGTGATTTGGACGGCACCGGACTAGTCATGTCTCTAAGTCGTGCAGCCAAGCTCTGATTCCTGCTGCCTGTGATTTGGACGGCACCGGACTAGTCATGTCTCTAAGTCGTGCAGCCAAGCTCTGATTCCTGCTGCCTGTGGTTTGGGCGGCACCGGACTATTCACGTCTCTAAGTCATGCAACCAAGCTCTGATTCCTGTTGCCTGTGGTTTGGACGGCACCGGACTAGTCACTATCATGCCCTCAGCCGCGGGTTCGGTCTCTGCTGTGAAGGGAGACCGGCACCTTTCACACAGCTCCACTGGTGCTACTCACCCTGTCCGTGGCTCCAGACGATCAGCGGCTCCTTTCTCTGCTAAGAACCTGCATCCTCTTGGCAGGTCTCCTGGAAATGCTCTTAGGAGGCGCGCCCCGCTTCCTGCACATACTTAAAACAGCAGAGCACCTGTTCTCTATTAAGGCTCTCTGTGCTATGATGCTCTGTGCATAAAAGGCATCATCCCATTATGGGAGGTGCCTGGACAATGTGTTCATTCTATTGTTTATGGCCCTCTGCTCAGTCCACACTCTGCTGTGCTCTGCTCTGCAAAGTGTAGTTTACTTTTGGTTTTCTAATCCCTCTGTCTCCTCAGTATCCTCCGCTGGCAGTTCCCTATTCTGGATCCTTCTGGACTCCCCGGTTTCCACTCCAGGCTGACTGAGCTGCTCCTCGCAGAACTATCCTGATATTGCTTCCGGCTGGATCAGCCTTTCCGAAACTACACAGAGCTTCCAGGATCCTCTTCACTGATAGAGCTTGAATTTCACCGTCTTGTTTATATGGTCTGTACGGGTCGTCCCTCTGGTCCGGGTACTGCGGCATTTAGGCCATCTGGTGTTGTGACGGGGGAATCCCTGTATAGGGGTACACCTTGCCCGGTGCTCCACTACGTGGTTCAGTGTTGTGGTCCAGAGGGTTCTTCTCTCAGGCACCTCTTTCTGTTTGTTTAAAACTTCATTTTATTAAATACCTTTGCATTTTGAAGCCATTCTCCTGTCTCTTGTGTACCGGGTATACAGCTGCCACTGCTCCATCAGTGGTCTAGTGAGTCCACTATATTTCCCCATGCCCTGTGGGCGTAACAGTCACGTCTCTAAGTCGTGCAGCCAAGCTCTGATCCCTGCTGCCTGTGGTTTGGGCGGCACCGGACTAGTCACGTCTCTAAGTCGTGCAGCCAAGCTCTGATTCCTGTTGCCTGTGGTTTGGACGGCACCGGACTAGTCACGTCTCTAAGTCGTGCAGCCAAGCTCTGATTCCTGTTGCCTGTGGTTTGGACGGCACCGGACTAGTCACGTCTCTAAGTCGTGCAGCCAAGCTCTGATTCCTGCTGCCTGTGGTTTGGGCAGCAGCGGACTAGTCGCGTCTCTAAGTCGTGCAGCCAAGCCCTGATTCCTGTTGCCTGTGGCTTGGGCGGCACCGGACTAGTCGCGTCTAAGTCGTGCAGCCAAGCTCTGATTCCTGTTGCCTGTGGTTTGGACGGCACCGGACTAGTCACGTCTCTAAGTCGTGCAGCCAAGCTCTGATTCCTGCTGCCTGTGGTTTGGGCAGCAGCGGACTAGTCACGTCTCTAAGTCATGCAGCCAAGCTCTGATTCCTGTTGCCTGTGGTTTGGGCGGCACCGGACTAGTCACGTCTCTAAGTCGTGCAGCCAAGCCCTGATTCATGTTGCCTGTGGTTTTGGCGGCACTGGACTAGTCGCGTCTCTAAGTCGTGCAGCCAAGCTCTGATTCCTGTTGCCTGTGGTTTGGGCGGCACTGGACTAGTCACGTCTCTAAGTCGTGCAGCCAAGCTCTGATTCCTGTTGCCTGTGATTTGGGCGGCACCGGACTAGTCATGTCTCTAAGTCGTGCAGCCAAGCTCTGATTCCTGCTGCCTGTGGTTTGGGCGGCACCAGACTAGTCATGTCTCTAAGTCGTGCAGCCAAGCTCTGATTCCTGCTGCCTGTGGTTTGGGCGGCACCGGACTAGTCATGTCTCTAAGTCGTGCAGCCAAGCTCTGATTCCTGCTGCCTGTGGTTTGGGTGGCACTGGACTAGTCGCATCTCTAAGTCGTGCAGCCAAGCTCTGATTCCTGCTGCTTGTGGTTTGGGCGGCACCGGACAAGCTGCGTCTCTAAGTCGTGCAGCTAAGCTCTGATTCCTGCTGCCTGTGGTTTGGGCGGCACCGGACTAGTCGCGTCTCTAAGTCATGCAGCCAAGCTCTGATTCCTGTTGCCTGTGGTTTGGGCGGCAGAGATCGACTGACAGGTTCCCTTTAAAGTCCTTTTACACACCTGCACTGACTCTTGATATCACTTTGCACAGTTGTAGAAGAAGCGGCTGCAGTGACAGCTCCACCAGTCTCATCTTCCCTGCCCACGGTCGTGTCCTGCCACAGAGAGGTCGTGCGTAATGGCGACTAATGACACGTTAAGTGGATAAGACTGAAATAATGACATGTGGAGGAAAACTCTGAAGGAAGGTCAGCGAGGTCTCATCTCCCTCAGTGCTCCGGCTGCTCCAGTGCTTTTTGGACAACAGATTTCTGGATTATAGGTTTTACATAAAAGTGGGTAGAAACAAGGGATTTTTTTACAGTGCATAAAAAAAACTCAGATATTTACCTGACAAATGGGGACTCACGTCAGAAAAACGCCGACCCTGGACCTCTGCTGACACAAATCGGCCGCTTGTCTCTTTGGCTTTAATAGATTGAATGGATCTTTCCGTAACCCTCCCATAGACTTAAATGACAAAAGCCAAGTGCAAAAGACCTAATCTCCATTGATTTAAAGGGTAAAAGATTCCACTAATGACCACTCTGAAAATCCAAATAGAGGACATAGGACCCAGTGCTCACAGTAGCTGATGGTCCTAAAAGTGGCATGTCCCCAGGATGTCAAGGATGGGAACATATTACAGTTGTGTTCAAAAGTTTACATACCCCAGCAAAATTTTTGCTTTCATGGCCTTTTTTTCAGAGAATATGAATGATAAGACAAAAACTTTCTCCACTCATGATTAGTGGTTGGGTGAAGCCATTTATTGTCAAACTACTGTGTTTTCTCTTTATAAATCATAATGACAACCCAAAACATCCAAATGACCCTGATCAAAAGTTCACATACCCCGGTGATTTTGGCCTGATAACATGCACAGAAGTTGACACAAATGGGTCTGAATGGCTACTAAAGGTAACATCCTCACCTGTGACCTGTTTGCTTGTAATCATTGTGTGTGCATAAAAGCTGAGTGAGTTTCTGGGATCCAGACAGACTCTTGCATCTTTCATCCAGCCACTGACGTTTCTGGATTGTGAGACATGGGGAAAGCAAAAGACTTGCCAACGGATCTACGGGAAAAGGTGTTGTGAATTCTGCTCTTGTGCTCCCTCCTGTGGTTGTTGATGGTAATGCAGTTATTCCTGAGCAGCAGTCTTGGACAGGTGTTTCTGCTAATTGCAATTCTGACTGGGGTATTTAGCTGTGCAGGACTCATTAGTCCTTGCCAGTAGTCAATGTTCCTTTGGAAGTGTTGGTCCTCTGCCTGGCCTCTCCTGCTTGCTGCCAATTCAGCAAAGATAAGTGTTTGCTTCATTTTTTAGACACACGGCTGTGTGTTTATTTTCTGTGCTGATCTTATTTCTATTTTGTTCCTGCTAGACTGTGCCTGATGTTTTTCTCAGTCTGGTTGGATTCGCAGATATACTCTCCACATCTTTAGTTAGGTGGTGGAGTTTTTGTATTTTTCTGCTGTGGATATTTTGTAGTGTTTTATGCTGACCGCATAGTATCCTGTACTATCCTTTCCTATCTAGGTAGAAGTGGCCTCCTTTGCTTATCCCTGTTTTCTGTCTGCGTGTGTCTTTTCCTCTCCTACTCACAGTCATTATTTGTGGGGGGCTACCTATCCTTTGGGGGTCTACTCTGAGGCAAGAGAGTTTTCCTATTTCCATCTTTAGGGATATTTAGTTCTCCGGCTGTGTCGAGGTGTCTAGGTCTGGTTAGGCACACCCCACGGCTACTTCTAGTTGCGGTGATAGGATCAGGGTTTGCGGTCAGTAAAGTTACCACCGCTCCAGCGAAGGTCATTTCATGCTGCTCCAAGGCCACCTGATCATAACAAAAAGGTAGTTGAACTGTATAAAACAGGAAAGGGATACAAAAAGATATCCAAGGAATTGATAATACCAGTCAGCAGCGTTTAAACTGTGATTATTCACAAATGGAAAATCAGGGGCTCTGTAAAAACAAAACCTTGGTCAGGCAGACCAACAAAAATGTCATCCACAACTGCCAGGAAAATTGTTCGGGATGCAAAGAAAATCCCACAAATAACATCAGCTGAAATACAGGGCTCTCTGAAAACTAGAGGTGTGGCTGTTTCAAGATGCACAATAAGGAGGCAATTGAAGAAAAATGGGCTGCATGGTTAGGTTGCCAGAAGAAAGCCATTACTGCACAAATGCCACAAAGTATCTCGCCTACAATACGCAAAACAGCACAGACACAAGCCTCAAAACTCCTGGAACAAGGTAATTTGGAGTGATGAGACCAAAATTGAACTCTTTGGCCACAAACATAAACGTTACATTTGAAGAGAGGTCAACAAGGCCTATGATGAAAGGAACACTAATCCTACTGTAAAGCATGGAGGTGGATCACTGATGTTTTGGGGATGTGTGAGCTACAAAGGCACAGGACACTTGGTCAAAGTTGAAGCAAAGATGAATTCAGCATGTTATCAACAAATACTGGTGGCAAATTTGCACTCATCCACCCTGAAGTTACACATGGGATGTACTTGGACGTTCCAGCATGACAATGATCCAAAATGAAAGGCTAAGTCGACCTGCCATTGGCTAGAGCAAACCAAAGTGAAGGTTCTGGAGTGGCCATCTCAGTCTCCTGACCTCAATTATCATTGAGCCACTCTGGGAAGATCTGAAGCGTGCAGTTCATCCTAGACAGCCCAGGAATTTACAGGAACTGGAGGCTTTTTGCCAAGAAGAGTGGTCAGCCTTACCATCTGAGAAAATAAAGAACCTCATCCACTACTACCATAAAAGACTTCAAGTTGTCATTGATGTTAGAGAGGGAAATATATGGTATTAAGAAATGGGGTATGTAAAGTACTGGACATAGGGTCTGGGACAAAGACCTACTGGGCACCAGGGACTGGGTCAAAAAATTACAGGAACCGAGAACTGGGACAAAATTACTTGGCATCCGGGACTGGGACAAAGAATTACTAGGAACCTGGGGACTGGAACAAAGAATTACTGGAAGCGGGACTGGGATAAAGAATTACTGGAACCAGGGACAAGTAAACTAAAGAAAATCATAAAATTGGCCTCTACTACATCTTCTAGGGGCTTTCCTGCTATGTAGCTCTATACATGTAGACACTCCTCTGTACAGAACATCTGCTGTAGGACACTACTCTGCAACCCCTGATGGCAATTCCAGTAAAGCAACCTGGGGGCCTTTCCTTGAATTTGCCATGGACCCCATGAATGGTGAGATCCCTGTGGAACGCCTTGCAGCCTCGATGGTTGATGGCGATGTAAAGGTTAAGCACGTCATTGTTGGAGGAGAAGCTGGGTGAAGCTGACACTGTACACGGGTCCCCATTTCGGTGCACTCCTGGGGCTCCCTGATAAAGAGATTTAATAAATCTGAGGCTGAATTTTCTTGTACCGATTAATAAGTCCATATTGGGTACAAACACTCCAAGAATACGGCTTATCTCAGCGCTGGCTCAGGAGCGCGGCGGCGGACGGCCTCCGGGGCCTTATCGCAGTCAGCATTCCTCATTCCTATTCCGTAGCCTCAATAGGCTTATAGACACGACGCAGCACCCACCGTATTAACCGGCTCCAATGGAGCAACTACCCCAACATAAAAACCCCCTCGCCCTCCCACCCTGTATATACAAGCAGGATGACATTGTGCTCTCCCGGCCGGATGGAGCACGGGGTGGAAATATTAAGGCAATAACCAGGGCTGGAGCTGATAGCTTTGATAATTACACCTCTGCAGGCCCGCAAAGCCCGGAGTCCGTCTGTACTGGCTCAGGACCGATAATTATCTGCTGATTTCCATAGGATGCGGCGCTGGGCAGTGCCAATCACAGGATTTCTCTTTAATGCTTCTCTACAAGCCGCTTTCATTTCTTTGCCTGTAGGTTTTCGTAGAGAGAAGAATAAAACTGGGTTGAGAATGATGGAGGCAGATCGATTAACCCCCTCGTGTCCAAACGTGACAGTGCACCCCAAACTGGCAGATTCCCCAACTGAGCCAATGTTTAGTGCCAGCTGTGTGTGAGGCAGTGACTGGTCTACCCCAGTGACGGCCTTGGCGAGGACCAGTGGATATTTGCCCCAGTGCTCTGAAGCTTTGGACAACTATTTGCTGCACCCAGCCCCTGAGGAAGCATATACTGTTCAGTAAGGGGAGAGGGACAAGGAGTATTAAACTGGGGCTAGAAACAGGCTAGGCGAGTATTAGCATCATTATTTATTGGGTCACAATTCCTGGGTGGGGAAGGAACGCTTAAGTGGGCACCAATACTTAGCAATAGATATTAAAGGGGCACCAATACCGAATGATGACATAAAGGGTGCACCATTACGGAATGAGGTTCCTAAGGGGGGCACCATTACTGAATGAGATTCGTAAGGGGGGCACTACTGAATGTGGACCCTAAGGGAATGACAATTAGTGAATGAGCAGACTAAAGGGGACCCCATTACTAAATGAGAACACTAAGGGAGGCATCAATACTGAATGATGGCACTAAGGGGGCACCATTACTGAATGAGGTTCCTAAGGGGGGCACTAATACTGAATGTGGACACTAAGGGAATGACAATTAGTGAATGAGCACACTAAAGGGGACCCCATTACTGAATTAGAACACTAAGGGAGGCATCAATACTGAATGATGGCACTAAGGGGGCACCATTACTGAATGAGGTTCCTAAGGGGGCACTAATACTGAATGTGGACACTAAGGGAATGACAATTAGTGAATGAGCACACTAAAGGGGACCCCATTACTGAATTAGAACACTAAGGGAGGCATCAATACTGAATGAGGTTCCTAAGGGCGCACCATTACTGAATGAGGTTCCTAAGGGGGGCACTAATACTGAATGTGGACACTAAGGGAATGACAATTAGTGAATGAGCACACTAACGGGGACCCCATTACTGAATTAGAACACTAAGGGAGGCACCAATACTGAATGAGGACACTAAGGAGGGCATCATTAATGAGTGAAATAATAATTTAAAGAAATTGGTGGCAGTCAGGAGAATTTGTGATGACGGTCTGGACGAGATGGAAAATAAAGGGTGAAGTGAAGGACTGCAATTAGAGGAGATGCCACAGACGAGTCGCTGGAGCAATCTGTACTGTGCCCAGATTTCTGGGGTCCTCAGTGATCTGCTCTTTGGGTTTCTGACTTGGGTCATTCTGTATATGGACCCAGAAATGATTTGCACAGTCAGAGTCGACAATGAATCAGGCACTGAGAACACATGGAGGATGCAGCTATCAGCCATTATCACATCATCGGCTCCTTACAATGTAATTGTCTCTTGTGTAGCCCCAGCTCCGGATAGTGTGGGGGGTGTAGAGCGTCTGTAATTATCAGTGATCAGGGGAATTTTGTGTATCATACATGTACTGTAGTGATATAATATACACAAATTACTGCACTGATTAGCTTTTCATCAGTCTTTCAGCGGCACCTGCTCCGAGCGACCACAAAGTGCGCAGACTGCGCAGAAAACAATAACTCATTCGCAGCCAGAAGCGCAGGCAGTGAAAGGGTTAATCCGTCTGCTTGCAAGAGCACTTTCTCGGGGGGCAGATGAAGATGTAAGTCGACACAATGAGGCATCTGCTTCGTTATATTTCCTTTCAGATAAGGGCGAAACGGAATGATGAAGCATTGTGGCAGCGATTCCACTCAAATTATCGAGATGTTTAAAGCGCACCTGTCACCTGCCCGCAGAATAGCAAGAGGGATATGTATCTGGCTCATACGTCTCAGCCCTGGCATCGCTCACGGTCCATGGGCACAATGCAATGCTATAAACCTTTTTTTTTTTTAATTTTCCAGTTTATGATGCACATCTGCCCAGAATGCTGATCTGAGGCAGCACTGCCCACACACAGAGATCGGGGGGCTGATCGGGGGGCTGATATTCATGTAATCAGGGGCAGACGTGGAGCAACGTGTGCAGCCACACAGAGGCAAAGGGGGCCCATAATGTAAGGGGGCCGCATCCAACGCCAAAGCAGTCTACTATTGGAGTGCAAAGGGCCCATATACTTTTCTTGCACAGGGGCCTCTTTTGTCTGTATCCAACTCTGAATTTAACCGTTTTCTTTGTGGTCTTATATTAATACAGGGGGTTGAATATATTAAGGGGGTCTGGTGTGGTGTCTGATATTAATAATGGGTCGAGGACAAATTATGTGGTTTGCTGTTAATATAGGCGATCTAAATAAATTATAAAACGCCACTCCCTTTAAAAGGCCGCTCCCAGTATTTGTGGAACTGCTCTCGGCTTATGGTTCAAATATTCGGGGCAGGGGCTGAAAAGTCTCTATGTGGAAGATAATATACAATCCCATGTAATGAGGATGTTCTCCTGCCCGTTATGTAGTAAATCCTATACAATCAGCGTCCTCCTCCTCACTTCTGTGCCATCCATTACACACTCACCAATACCATTAGTTTCCATTTAACAAGGGACTTAATCTCCTGTTAATTAGATGGAGATTGCTATTTGAAAGTCTGTACTCTGATCACTGCAGCTCTCTGTGAATTTTATTAACTGCAAGTGTGAGAAGAGCAACACAATGCTGACATACAATCCTCCAAATAATACTGCCATTCATTCCTCCAAATAATACTGCCATACAATCCTCTAATAATACTGTCATACAATCCTCCAAATAATACTGCCATACAATCCTCCAAATAATACTGCCATACAATCCTCCAAATAATACTGCCATACAATCCTCTAATAATACTGTCATACAATCCTCCAAATAATACTGCCATACAATCCTCTAATAATACTGCCATTCATTGCTCCAAATAATACTGCCATACAATCCTCTAATAATACTGTCATACAATCCTCCAAATAATACTGCCATACAATCCTCTAATAATACTGCCATACAATCCTCCAAATAATAGTGCCATACAATCCTCCAAATAATAGTGCCATACAATCCTCCAAATAATACTGCCATATAATCCTCCAAATAATAGTGCCATACAATCCTCCAAATAATACTGCCATTCATTCCTCCAAATAATACTGTCATACAATCCTCCAAATAATACTGCCATACAATCCTCCAAATAATACTGCCATTCATTCCTCCAAATAATAGTGCCATACAATCCTCCAAATAATAGTGCCATACAATCCTCCAAATAATACTGCCATACAATCCTCCAAATAATACTGCCATACAATCCTCTAATAGTACTGCTATACAATCCTCCAGTAATACTGCCATACAATCCTATAATAATACTGCCATACAAACCTCCAAATAAAACTGCCATACCATCCTTCAAATAATACTGCCATACCATCCTTCAAATAATACTGCCATACCATCCTCCAAATAATAATGCCATACCATCCTGCAAATAATACTGCCATACAATCCTCCAAATAATACTGCAATTCAATCCTCCAAATAATACTGCCATACAATCCTCCAAATAATACTGTCATTCAATCCTGCAAATAATACTGCCATACAATCCTCCAAATAATACTGCCATACCATCCTCCAAATAATACTGCTATACCATCCTCCAAATAATACTGCCATACAATCCTCCAAATAATACTGCCATTCAATCCTGCAAATAATACTGCCATATAATCCTCCAAATAATACTGCCATACAAACCTCCAAATAATACTGCTATATAATCCTCCAAATAATACTGCCATACCATCCTCCAATAATACTTTCAAACAATCCTCCAATACTACTGCCACACAATCCTCCAAATATTACTGCCATACAATCCTCCAAATAATACTGCATTACAATCCTCCATATAATACTGCCATACAATCCTCCAAATAATACTGTCAATCAATCCTGCAAATAATACTGCCATACAATCCTCCAAATAATACAGCCATACCATCCTCCAAATAATACTGCCATACCATCCTCCAAATAATACTGCCATACAATCCTGCAAATAATACTGCCATTCAATCCTGCAAATAATACTGCCATACAATCCTCCAAATAATACTGCCATACAAACCTCCAAATAATACTGCTATATAATCCTCCAAATAATACTGCCATACCATCCTCCAATAATACTTTCAAACAATCCTCCAATACTACTGCCACACAATCCTCCAAATATTACTGCCATACAATCCTCCAAATAATACTGCATTACAATCCTCCATATAATACTGCCATACAATCCTCCAAATAATACTGCCATACAATCCTCCAAATAATACGGTCATGCAATCCTCCAAATAATACTGCCATACAAACTTCCAAATAATACTGCTATACAATCCTCCAAATAATACTGCCATACAATCCTCTAATATACTGCCATACAATCCTCCAAATAATACTGCCATACAATCCTCCAAATAATACAGCATTACAATCCTCCAATAATACTGCATACAATCCTCCAAATAATACTGCATTACAAGCCTCCAATAATACTGCATTACAATCTTCCAAATGCTGCCATACAATCCTCCAAATAATACTGCATTACCATACTCCAAATAATACTGCCATACCATGCTCCAATAATACTTTCAAACAATCCTCCAATAATACTGCCATTCAATCTTCCAAATAATACTGCCATACAATCCTCCAAATAATACTTCCAAACAATCCTCCAATAATACTTCTCATGTTACAGTGCCTGATGTAGTACCCAGGTTGCAGTGCCTGTTGTAGTACCCAGGTTACAGTGCCTGATGTAGTACCCAGGTTACAGTGCCTGATGTAGTACCCAGGTTACAGTGCCTGATGTAGTATCCAGGTTACAATGCCTTTTGTAGTACCCAGGTTACAGTGCCTGTTGTAGTACCCAGGTTACAGTGCCTGATGTAGTACCCAGGTTACAGTGCCTGTTGTAGTACCCAGGTTACAGTGCATGATGTAGTACCCAGGTTACAGTGCCTGTTGCAGTACCCAGGTTACAGTGCCTGTTGTAGTACCCAGGTTACAGTGCCTGTTGTAGTACCCAGGTTACAGTGCCTGTTGCAGTACCCAGGTTACAGTGCCTGTTGTAGTACCCAGGTTACAGCGCTCGCTGCAGTGCACACCTATTATTGGAAAATAGTAGGTATTGAACAGCATAACTAAGAATATTTGCCATTTAGCAATAATAACCATTTCATTTCACTGCAGTTTTACCAGATTTCTGAATAGTTAATATTCCGATATTTGCAGGAATATGGGAAGATGTACAGGAGCACAGGTTTGTGTAGTAACGCTAAGTGACAATGACAGTGGGAGCGGTCATACTATAGGAGAAATACTCAGTGCAGAGCAATCATCCTGCCCTGTGGTGTGCGAGGCATATACACATCAGATAATGCCGCCAACTGTCTGCAATGCACTTAGCTAAATAACGAGGGTTTAATTATCTGATCATCTTTCCAGGGGTCCGCAGGATGACAGCAAATCAAAAACATTGTTACAGAGAGATCTTGTGAATGAATCCACAACAAGTGTATAAGGCCGGGATCACACACAGCGAGATACGGCCGAGTCTCGCAGGTTAAAAACAAACTCTGGCACCGGCACTCCGGAGCGGAGCGTGTGGCTCCATGTATTGCTGTGAGGCCACACGCTCCGCTCCGGTGTGCCGGTGCCAGAGCTTGTTTTGAACCTGCGAGACTCAGCCGTATCTCGCTGTAGTGTGACTCCGGCCTTATATGTATCCTGAATCTTATATATGTAATGCCGCACCTGTATAGTGGGGAGAACAGTAAGAACAAGCACAGATCCTGGGCAGAATACTGAATGCGGCTCTGGAGTATAAAACATGATGTAACTCAGGATCAGTAATGTAATGTATACACACAGTGACTGCACCAGCAGAATAGTGAGTGCAGCTCTGGGGTATAATACAGGATGTAACTCAGGATCAGTAATGTAATGTATGTTCACAGTGACTGCACCAGCAGAATAGTGAGTGCAGCTCTGGAGTACAATACAGGATGTAACTCAGGATCAGTAATGTAATGTATGTTCACAGTGAGTGCACCAGCAGAATAGTGAGTGCAGCTCTGGAGTACAATACAGGATGTAACTCAGGGTCAGTAATGTAATGTATGTACACAGTGACTGCACCAGCAGAATAGTGAGTGCAGCTCTGGAGTATAATACAGGATGTAACTCAGGGTCAGTAATGTAATGTATGTACACAGTGACTGCACCAGCAGAAGAGTGAGTGCAGCTCTGGACTATAATACAGGATGTAACTCCAGGATCAGTAATGTAATGTATGTTCACAGTGACTGCACCAGCAGAATAGTGAGTGCAGCTCTGGAGTAGAATACAGGATGTAAATCAGGGTCAGTAATGTAATGTATGTACACAGTGACTGCACCAGCAGAATAGTGAGTGCAGCTCTGGAGTATAATACAGGATGTAACTCAAGATCAGTAATGTAATGTATGTATACAGTTACTGCACCCGCAGAATAGTGAGTGCAGCTCTGGAGTAATAATACAGGATGTAACTCAAGATCAGTAATGTAATGTATGCATACAGTTACTGCACCCGCAGAATAGTGAGTGCAGCTCTGGATAATAATACAGGATGTAACTCTGGGTCAGTAATGTAATGTATGTACACAGTGACTGCACCAGCAGAATAGTGAGTGCAGCTCTGGAGTATAATACAGGAGGTAACTCAGGATCAGTAATGTAATATATGTACACAGTGACTGCACCAGCAGAATAGTGAGTGCCGCTCTGGGATATAATACAGGATGTAACTCAGGATCAATAATGTATTGTATGTACACAGTGACTGCACCAGCAGAATAGTAAGTGCAGCTCTGGAGTATAATACAGGATGCAACTCAGGATCAGTAATGAAATGTATGTACACAGTGACTGCACCAGCAGAATAGTGAGTGCAGCTCTGGGATATAATACAGGATGTAACTCAGGATCAGTAATGTATTGTATGTACACAGTGACTGCACCAGCAGAATAGTGAGTGCAGCTCTAGAGTATAATACAGGATGTAACTCAGGATCAGTAATGTAATGTATGTACACAGTGACTGCACCAGCAGAATAGTGAGTGCAGCTCTGGGATATAACACAGGATGTAACTCAGGATCAGTAATGTATTGTATGTACACAGTGACTGCACCAGCAGAATAGTGAGTGCAGCTCTAGAGTATAATACAGGATGTAACTCAGGATCAGTAATGTAATGTAAGTACACAGTGACTGCACCAGCAGAATAGTGAGTGCAGCTCTGGAGTATAATACAGGATGTAACTCAGGATCAGTAATGTATTGTATGTACACAGTGACTGCACCAGCAGAATAGTGATTGCAGCTCTGGAGTATAATACAGGATGTAACTCAGGGTCAGTAATGTAATGTATGTACACAGTGACTGCACCAGCAGAATAGTGAGTGCAGCTCTGGAGTATAATACAGGATGTAACTCAGGATCAGTAATGTAATATATGTACACAGTGACTGCACCAGCAGAATAGTGAGTGCAGCTCTGGGGTAAATTAGAACAATCTATACTAATGATGACCCTCTTCGGTCGGTAGTGACATGTAATGCATCCTCTGCACCTCCTGCACTGATTGTGTCCTTTATTTATCACATAGATTAATGGTCTGTGACACTTCCTTTTTACTTTCTATCACAGGTAGATGAGAAGTATTTACACTTATAAACATTGTTTTTTCATATTTTTTGTCTCTAAATGACTGAACTTTCCAATTGAGTAAATAAGAGTATGGCAATGCATTCCAGTCTATGGAGAGTGGTCTTGTGTACGCTGGATGAAGGGTGGGCATGGTGTTGCTGCACATAGGTATTTGGACATCTGGGTATATTCCTATGTCTCCGTGTCTGGACGGCTTCCTCCTCGATCTCGGCATTTTCTCCACTTCCCCAGGCTGTGCAAACACGGAGTAATCGTGGATGATACGGCTCCTCCGGCGTCTATCTCCGCGCCGTCGTGTGCATAACGTCGGCTAATTCAATTATGAAACAAACTGTAATAATTTCTCCTGAGGACGAACGACCAAAGTCAGAATCACTCATGGAACAAAGATCGGGCTACCCTGCAAGAACGCAGCGCCAAATGGCAAGGCTTAACCCCTTCATTGACCCATACTCATTCTATAGGGTGCGCCACAAAAAAAAAAAAACAGAACCCAATTTCCTGATAAAAGAAGCAGTCCTCATAGTGGTGATGTGGCACCTCTGCACAAAATGCCTGCCGCTCGTCCATGTACACACACGTTTACATTTTCATCACAAAACCCTGGACCCATAATCCATGTAATCATAGCCGTGCGCTGTACTGTACGATCATTTTTGGCTCCTCAAGTGTCTGATGATAACATTCGAGTGAATTTTCGCCGTCCTAGCACCCATTGTTCTGTTAGGTAACCCCCAGTTATATCGAGCCGCGCTGTAACACGTACAAATGGCAGCCGTGTGTGTCTATGACCGGTCCTGTGTGTCATCGCCTCCTCTATCACAATCCGCCATGTTGCACTCACACATCACGACCGCCCTCCACAAGGAAACGCAAAGCGGAGGAAGAAGATGGCAGCCGCGGTAATTTCTTACACTATGATGGCCCACCATGTGGGTGCAGAATAAATGGCCGACCCGCTCAGCCGCCCCAGACTAACGGGCAGAGATTAATGCAAAGCGGTATATTGTGTGACGATTATTACACAGCACCTCGGCCCATTTGTCTTCTTGGATGTGACAAATCTTCCTGTTCCCGGTATATATATAAAGCACGGCCGAGGGACGGCCCCGGGCCATTTCTGTAACCGAAAACTGAACAAGCTGCATAATATGGGCACAAATTCCCCCAAGGACATCAGGCAGAATGGCAGAATTAGGTAAAATGAACACAGATGTGACACCTGGACAAGATGGGAAAGAAAATCGGCCTCAAGAGGAAAATGGAAACGTATCGGGGACCGATGGAGATATTGACAACCCCCAACCCGTTTTCGTCTCGCCCTCCAACTTTTCCAATTCTCTGGCACTTGGGCCATTTCTGGGCACTACCAAGGTCACCAGCAGGAAATATTCTAAAGTCAATAGAAAATATAAGTTTTGCTAATAGTTTTTCCTCCCGGACACGGCTGATGATTGACCATCCCCGCGTGGCCACAGAAGGGGGCAAAACGTACAAATGAATGAGTGATCGCAGAATAAATCTTCCAGTCTCAGAGTTTCTTTGGCCTCTCGATACGAACAAAGATCGCAGCAGGTAGAAAAGCATTAGTATAACAATAATCAATAAATAAATAAAAATTGAGAAAAAAATCATGTATAAAAATAAAACCGGGGGAATCTTTTTGTGATGGATTCATAAACTCTGTCAGAGGCATAATTTGGGCCACATTGGGCACCAGGACCTGTGGTCACCCCTGTGGCTCCTAAAAAAACACAGCAAAGGCACAGACCCTCCAAAAAGTTATCAAGTATTGGCCCCACAGCACCAGGATGCTGCTACTTTGTGCATCAATGGGGTCTACACATAATGTAGGGGGGACGTGGGGACTGGTCAGGTTTTGTGGGGGCATGTGTATAAAGAAAGGAGGGGTCTTTGGTCTGTACAGCTAAGGGGGTCACATCTGAGGTCTTTACAGATGGGGAGTTTGGCCCCCGTTAGCACAGATGGTAGAACTTGTTAATGATCTGATATGTGGGAAATGTAGAAATTGGGGTTGAGTCTGGGGTCTGTATAGCTGGTTGGGTTAGGTCTGGGGTCTTATTAGATGGGGTTGGGTCTGGGCTTGTATAAATGGGGTATGGCCTGTGTCAGTACTAACAGGATGGGGTTTGGTGTTGGGTCTGACAGGCTTTGAGGGAAGGCCTGGAGATTGAACAAGTGTTGTGGGGGCCATGGCCAGGGGTATGGTCTGGGGTCTGTATGGATGTGTGTTAGGTCAGGAGTCTTTAAAGATGGGGTCTGGTATTGGTATGTGTAGATGGGGGGTCTCACCTACATTAGTATAGATGGGGCGGCACGGTGGCCCAGTGGTTAACACTGCAGCCTTGCAGCGCTGGAGTCCTGGGTTCAAACCCCACCAAGGACAACATCTGCATGTTCTCTCCGTGTTTGCGTGGGTTTCCTCCGGGCACTCCGGTTTCCTCCCACATACCAAAGACATACTGACAGGGAATTTAGATTGTGAGCCCCATCGGGGACAGTGATGATAATGTGTGCAAAAATGTAAAGCGCTGCGGAATATGTTAGCGCTATATAAAAATAAAGATTATTATTATGAGGAATCTGGTCTTGGGTCTGAACAATAGGAGTTGAAGTAGGAGGGATGAAATCGAAAAAGAATTTTAGGGGGTTGGTCTGCGGTATGAAGAAAGGAAGGATCTGGTCTGGGGTCTCTGTAGATGAGGGATTAGGTCTCTAGTCTGTATTGATGGGGCCTGGTCTGGAGTCTTTATAGATGTGGCGCTAGGTCTGAGGTCTGTATTGATTGGGCATGTGGTCTCTGTAGATGAAAGATTAGGTCTGTATAGATGGGGTCCGGTCTTGTGTCTTTATAGATGAGGAGCTAGGTCTGAGGTCTGTATTGATGGGGTTTGGTATCGAGTCTCTATTGATGGGGCGTGGTCTGGGGTCTGTGTAGATGAGGGATTAGATCTGAGGTCTGTATTCATGGGGGCTAGGCCTGATGTTTGTATTGACTGGAGCTAGGTCTGAGGTCTGCATTGATGGGAGCTAGGTCTGAGGTCTGTACTGATGGGAGCTAGGCCTGAGGTCTGTATTGATGGGGGCTAGGCTGAGGTCTGTACTGATGGGGGCTAGGCCTGAGGTCTGTATTGATGGGAGCTAGGTATGAGGTCTGCATTGATGGGAGCTAGGTCTGAGGTCTGCATTGATGGGAGCTAGGTCTGAGGCCTGCATTGATGGGAGCTAGGTCTGAGGTCTGCATTGATGAGAGCTAGGTCTGAGGTCTGCATTGATGGGAGCTAGGTCTGAGGTCTGCATTGATGGGAGCTAGGTCTGAGGTCTGCATTGATGGGAGCTAGGTCTGAGGCCTGCATTGTTGGGAGCTAGGTCTGAGGTCTGCATTGATGGGAGCTAGGTCTGAGGCCTGCATTGTTGGGAGCTAGGTCTGAGGTCTGCATTGATGGGAGCTAGGTCTGAGGCCTGCATTGTTGGGAGCTAGGTTTGAGGTCTGCATTGTTGGGAGCTAGGTCTGAGGCCTGCATTGATGGGAGCTAGGTCTGAGGCCTGCATTGAAGGGAGCTAGGTCTGAGGTCTGCATTGTTGGGAGCTAGGTCTGAGGTCTGCATTGATGGGAGCTAGGTCTGAGGCCTGCATTGTTGGGAGCTAGGTTTGAGGTCTGCATTGATGGGAGCTAGGTCTGAGGTCTGCATTGATGGGAGCTAGGTCTGAGGTCTGCATTGATGGGAGCTAGGTCTGAGGTCTGCATTGATGGGAGCTAGGTCTGAGGTCTGCATTGATGGGAGCTAGGTCTGAGGTCTGCATTGATGGGAGCTAGGTCTGAGGTCTGCATTGATGGGAGCTAGGTCTGAGGTCTGCATTGATGGAGGCTAGGCCTGAGGTCTGTATTGATGGGAGCTCGGTCTGAGGTCTGCATTGATGGAGGCTAGGCCTGAGGTCTGCATTGATGGGAGCTAGGTCTGAGGTCTGCATTGATGGAGGCTAGGCCTTAGGTCTGCATTGATGGGAGCTAGGTCTGAGGTCTGCATTGATGGGAGCTAGGCCTGATGTCTGCATTGATGGGAGCTAGGTCTGAGGTCTGCTTTGATGGGAGCTAGGTCTGAGGTCTGCATTGATGGGAGCTAGGCCTGAGGTCTGCATTGATGGGAGCTCGGTCTGAGGTCTGCATTGATGGGGGCTAGGCCTGAGGTCTGTATTGATGGGAGCTCGATCTGGGGTCTTTGATGTCCCTCCTCAGAAGTTATCAACTAAGCCAAAAGATACACCGTCACCCATATTGCGCCCTGTATTTAAATTACCACTGAGATATCTGTGAAGAAGAGGGGAAAATTTAATACCAACCCATGCCCCATTGTTATGGCTGATGGCTACTTATACAGGGCTGCCTTCCTCAACAATGCAAAGTGGTCACACCACAAGTTTAAAAAAGTGCCGAGAACCCCTTACCTCAGGTTTGTGGGTGCAGGGGGCTATTTCCCCGCAGCCCTGTTTTCCTGCCCTATATAAAGCTTTATGATCAGGGTTATTACACCACACAACGGCCCTGCAGGCAGCTGCTTGCTGAGAGCTATTGACTCAGTATTGACGCTGCCTGATTGCTGCTTCCTACAATTTATGATCATTAAGTAACTGGGAGGCCAAAGTAGAAACAATCCCTGTGCACATATGTATTACCCCCCACCACCCACCCAACGCAGAACAGTGAAAAGAAAGTTCAATTAAACGTCAAAAGCACAATGATGTCTGAGGTGCAGGTGGATTGTGCAGAACCGTAACTCACATGCTGCGACCTGAAGGCTCCTGCTGAGATTAATGTGTTTTCTGCTGCCACTGGAAGCTGCCGTCTCAATAATTACTAATGGAACTACAGACCTAAGTGGTCACAAGTGCAAAAAGGAAAATGGCTCCGAACCCCCCAGGATGGGGCTCACATATAGAACTGTTAACATACAGGGCAAAACTGACAGGCGCACACCAAGACAAAAAGACTGTCCTTAATGAGAATACAGCCCAGGTTATACCAGGCGTACATATACAGTTGTGGTCAAAAGTTTACATACCCCAGCAGAATTTTTGCTTTCTTGTCTTTTTTTTCAGAGATTATGAATGATAACACCAAAACTATTTCTCCACTCATGGTTATTGGTTGGGTGAAGCCATTTATTGACAAACT